>NW_004955417.1:2618679-2733796 GCF_000276665.1 Chinchilla lanigera
ATGTTTGAACTTTTGAAGACCTACCTGATAAATCCTTTAAATTTTGTCTCTAATATTAAAGATTAGTTAGAAGTTTCTACTCAAAATGTTTATAAAATTTAAAATTTGAATTTCCTTTAAAATGTCAGTGGGAGTAGAGGAGGTTGAGAAAAAGGAGAAATCAAAATATATCATGTACAGGTACAAATTCCCTATGATGAATATGATCATTATATGTATCTAAGTGTACCAATAAACTGAATTATTAAAAAAAATCTTGTTACTGAAAGACAACTTTATTCTTACAAAAACAAAGAACAGAATAAACAATGAGAACTCTATAAAGAGATGTAAGATTTAGTTATATTGCCTATTATTATGCTTTAAAATTTCTCAAATTGAGGGAAAAGTCTTTTACTGCAGCGCTTATTTATAATTAGTTATCTTCCATACCAGGATGGAATGAAATTGAGAATGCCTGCAATTTCATAGCATCTACATCAACTAAGACATTCAAAAGACTATTCAGATATTTATGACAAGCTTCATCCTATAAAAAGATGTCATATTTTTATTCTATTTGATCAGATCTCTTTGCATTCTTACATTTGGTAATCTGAGCAACTTCACTGAAGGAAACAATATGTAATATAAAAGGTATTGTTAACTTCCTATCACCTTGTTTTGAAATTCTGTATTGTTTTTATTGTTTTTGCATTTTGTTTTAGTTGTTGTTCTTTTGTTTTCTTTTCTCTTTCAAATAAATAAATAAATAGTATGTCAAAAAGTACTGTTTGAATGGAGGCAAAAGAGATAGAATCTGTGAAAACACTGTGAAGTGTAATATTTGCACATTTCAACATGAAATTGGACTCTGGAATTCCTTTCACTTTTCATATTTGGCTTTGAGGTTGGCATTTTCCTCCATATGTGTATAAGGAAATGTTTTTCAATCAGAAATAAATTTATACTGCAGAGCTATTTCTAAGTGTCAAAATTACCCACAATGCAACTTTGAAAAATATTTGAAAAATTCTATGAAAAGCTAAAAATTAGAGTATAGAAAATTAATTTTACAGAAATACACAAGTATCACAGTATAAAATAGGTTAAGTCAAAGAAAGTAAAATACCATGGGAGAATCACTCAGTTTATGTTTATTTTATTTTATTTTTTTATTTTAAAAATAAAAGGAGGAAAACATTAACAGACAGACAACCTTTTACAAAATAGCAGAAGAACAGTACAGACAATACAGAATTACAAACAAAGTGGTAGGAAATTAACAATGCTTGTTGTATTACATATTGATATCTTTAAAGTGGTTTCTCATGAAAACAGATAGAGACATGCAATATTGATCAATCAAGGACTCACTGACAGTTTCTTTCAGCAAAGAAATAGAGGACAGTAGAACAACTATGTTAATTATCCTGTATATATATATATACATACAAAATTTTACTTATTTTATTTTATATTTTTACTTTTTGAGACAGGGTTTCACTATGTAGTTTAGGCTGACCTTGAGATCATTACTGGCCTACAACTCCTGGCAATCCTCCTGCTGCAGCCTCCCCAGGGCTGGGATTACGGGCATGCACCACCACGCCCTGTATATGTTTATTTTAATATCCAGATAAACAATCAAAATTCATTTTACTTTACTGTAAATGTATTTATAAAGTTTTTTGTGCCCTCCTTTTACTCAATGTGATCTATTTAAGTACTGAATTATAAGGTCACCTTAACTATAAAGGTGTTCATGTTAAATCTCTGAAGTTCAGGTAATAGTTTCTTTAACTTTCATTAATAGTTTCATTAATTCATTGATTAACCATTCACATGTTCCCTAAATATTTATTTAGCCTTATCCATGAGGTACCTATTTTTCTAGAGTCTTAGAATATACTTATTTACAAAACAAGGATGCATGGCTTTGTTGGGATAGTGACTGTTTAAGTATAAACAAAAAACATAATGAACATATAACCTGTATCATGTATCAGGAAGACACAGTTACTTTCCAAAATAAAAAATAAAGTGGGAATTGTGAAGTGAGGAGTGACCAGAGACGTGTTGCAATATTTGGTGAGAAGTTGACATTTGGACAAGAGTTGAAGGGATTGAAGAAGTTAACCATTGATTTGGGAGAGAACAGCTCATAGGAAAGGAAGTAACTAAACTGCAGCAAAAAGCAGATTTGAAAAGCAGCAAGGAGGTCAGGATAGCTGGAGAGGAAGAATATTAGAGAGGTGGGAAGTGAGCCAGTAGGACAAGAGAAAGAGCTGCTGGATAAAGCAGTGGCTATTGTTACAGATGGGACAATTTAAAAATCCCCTAAACATTTTTGACTAAGCTGCAGCTGGAAGAAATTGTATCAGACTGAATCCTGTGTATTCATTATCATTTTCTTGGTGTTCACAATTAAATACCAGATATCTCATTTTTCTTCTGCTTTAGGGGAAGAATCTTCAGCAGGTTTTGTTTCTATTTAAATTTCTTGATTCTTTGCTCTGCCATTTAGGTTTACATTCTAAGTCAAAAGAGCTCTTTGAAGTTCTACTTTCTCATAGAATTCTTAAGAATAAAATTTAATTCAACAGCTTTCTCCTTAATCTGTCTTAGAGACTTTATGAAAACATTGACCTTTTAAATAAATGAAGTTGCTAAATATTTGGTAATTTGGCAATAAATCATACAGGTCTTACTATAAGCAGTAGACTCTTAAAAAATTAACATCAAATTTCATCTACAGAATATTGTTTTAGGAATGAGAATTCCTGAAACCAGAGTTTTTGTGAGTCCTACTTATGAGTAATGTTTTCTTGTGAAAACAACTTTCTCAACTTCACTTGGTACAATTGGGAGTAACAGTAAGACCCACAGCACAAGATTATTGTAAGTTTTTGAGGGCCAGGATGATAGCTCAGTGGCACAGTGCCTGCCTGGCAAGCGCAAGGTCCTGAGTTCAATTCCCAGTACCAAAAACAAAACAAAACACAACAAAAAAGATTATTGTACGTTTTTAATGTTTGAAAATTTGATTAACTCTTAAATAATATATAAATGCTAGCAACTATTATTATTATCTCAGATGGCATGAAGTTAGCATTATTACACTCTAAACTTTTGAAAAGCATTTTTCAGATGTCTTCCATAAAAGTCTTATTTTTTCACTCAGAATTCCTAATGCCATCTTTTCAAAATATCTTAAAATTAAATCCTTTAAAGGATAACTGATACACGAGATTTAATGTTGAATGTACATGGCAATCACATGGATGTTTTTTCAGAACACAGATTATGACTCCTTGAAATGGAGACATACTTGGATTCTGCATTGTTAACAGGATCTCAGATGACATAGATGTTGCTTGTCTTCAAAACACACCGGATACTTAAGTTGTTTCCTACTCTCCTCATGAAAGACATTTAGCTTCCTCACATTAACTCCGGCATTTCATTATATTTATGAATTTGAAAATACCTAGCACAGCAGTTGTGCTGTTGTTAACACTGAATACGAATTTGACAGAAAAGATCTAAGAAAATAAAGCCCATATGTACACACACGAAAATAAATTAATTAAAAAGGAAAGAAGCAATGTGAAACAGGAGAAAATCTTTGGTCTCCATTGTTAATCTAAAAATCTGAGATTTCTCAAGGAAACTGGTAACGCTTGCTCTCTTTTTAGTTCAATTTTAGATTTTTAAGGACTCTTGAACTCAAGTATGAGAATAAATAAAACTATTGGGATGCACAGAAATTAGTAGTGATAGGTCTGTGTATTCATGATGCCTGTATGACTACATTATTTTTCACCATATAATTACAATGTTTGTTATCCTAGCAGTTGTTCCCATCTTTATATCAATAAATTGTTAAATATAATTATAAAATTGTTGAGCAAATTCCTAAACATATTCAGGATACTCCTGGTGAACATTTATCTGAATTGTATGCTTGATTAATTTGGTAAAACATATCTTCATTGTTAACCTTTGTAGAGATAAATAGATTCATGGAATGGAAAAACAATTTGTTCAGAAAACTTAACCAAGATAACCAAAAAGATGAAATATTTGAAAAATAACTGAGTTGAAAGTTTTAGGAATTAAGAATTTCAAATTTGATCTTTTTTACTATTTGGTGTTTGCTTTGTAATCAGTGTTAAAATGTGCTTGTGTTCTCTGATAAAGCACCTTAAAGTAGACTAGGTATTGATTAAACATGCACCAAAGCCACAAAGTCTCATCAAGTTTCATTCCACTTATGCTTTTAAGGCAAATCAAAGGTTTTTTTTTTGACAATTAGTTAATAGGCATTTTGGTGGAAACAGCAAATTAAACAAACAAAAAAGAAGCAAGTTTCTGTGGCCCAACTGACACAGCTGAGGCTTCTGCAAAGTTTGTTAGAAGTGGTTCTATGAGGGGCTGGGGATTTAGCTCAGAGGCAAAAGCGCCTGCCTGGGAAGTGCAAGGTCGTGAGTTCGGTTCCCGGTACCGGAGAAAAACCAAAAAAAAAAAAAAAAAAAAAAGAAGTGGTTCTATGAAACCTAAATGCCAGTTAGTCACGTCAGCCTAACGGGCTTTGGAGGCCCCAAGAAAGGTGCTTGGCTCTCAGGGGTATGATGGTCTTCAGTGGAAATCCACTGCAGTTCATAGCTGTATGTGCTGTTAGGTGAGGCTCCGCTGGAGGAGGTGAGTCCCTGAGAGCATGGTTTTGGAGGCTTTTCACTCCCTAGCCCTTCCTCCCATGCTCTACTTTCTGGTCACTACAAGGTAAGCAGCTTTGCTCTACCCTCATGCCATAAAGCTCCTGCCTGGCAGTCAGCGCACTGAACTGAAACTTCTGAGACAATGAACCAAATAAGCCGTGCCCTCTTTTAAATTGTGTGTGTCAGGCGCTTTATGCTGGCAGTGAGGAAGTGGGCCAGTATAACATGTAACCATAGAATTGGTGTCTTGGGAGGCAAACCTCTTATATACCTCTTTTGCACCAAGAACAGACCTGTCAGACATTCTCAGCTATAGAAAATGGGGTGCCATGTTCTCCAAGCATGTTCTCCAATATGACACTTCTTATTTTCTACAGCGAGTGGCAGATTTGTCTTTCCATGTAGTGTCCTGAGCACAGTATTCATTTTTGTTTTCCCAGGAGCTAGCACAGTGCCTGACATGTTTTCTATGTTGAACAATTATTTAACCAATGGAAACAAATGATCCATGACATTTTTTAATTTTCCTCTTGATATAACCTTTCGAAGAAATAGATAGTAAATACAAAAGGGCATCCAAGTATAAACATCCACTTTTATTCACTTCATTTTCTATTGGGAAATACATTTGGACATAACTAAGTCACACACAAACACCAGACTTACCAGTCATTAGTGAGAAGTTCAAGTTTCCACTTTTATTTGCCCTTGCAAGCAGAATCTGGGAGCATGGAGTACATTCTGGTAACAAATGGGAATTTGGTCAACCAGCGATGTTCGCATTAGCATTCTAATAACCAGAGGCCAACGTGCCATAGTGCTGTGTCAGAACTAATTTATGAAACTAGGTCTAAAGGCTCATTAAAGTGGTCACAATTCAGTGACTGCCCAGTAAAATTAGACTACAGTTTCATTCTCATAACAGTGAATATTTTAACATACTATTAAGGACATTTTTCAAGTGTTAAAACTAGCTTTGATTCTGGGAAAGGAAAAACAACAAGAGTATAAAGTCATTTACTTTGCAATACAAAATTGGTTTTATTTTCAGCTTTTGGTTCAAAAGCCTTTGGATATTCATATTTTGTAACACAGGGTGGAATGCAGTTGGTATTTTCAAAATTTTTTCTTGGTGTAAAAGCACTGCTGTGTGGCTCCAGTGAACTACAGGGTTATTGCCTTGCCAAGAAATCTCAGAGAGCTCAGTTGTTAGTAGATGAAGCTTCTACCCTTGCTGCCAGGTAAATATCCCTTCAGCATTTTTCTAACCGTGTATCCTATCCCATGATTCAAATACTTCCAGGAACTCAATTTGCACTGTACTACAAGCTGCTATCCACAACTAAACTGAGTTTAAGTGCCTTAGAAGGTGTGACATCCCAAATCTTGCCAAGATCAATAAGAGACAGTAGGGACTGTTCTAGACTGCAAATCAACTCGTGTCTGCTGCTGACCCTCAGGTAGTTGCCTACCACCCACCTCTACATAAGTGGTTCTCCGGTTAGTTCAATGCTTAGCGCACGGGCTGTACTCAATAACAAAGGTGGTTGTAGTGAACTGAACTAATGATATGAGAGCCATTTCATTTCTTAGTATTTAACCACCTTGTATATGAAATTGGAATACTGATTCCTGCTCTGCTTATTTTATAGGGTGGTTTCAAGATTCTACACTAATAATAACAGCAAAAACACTTTTTAATGATATTGTGCTTATACTTGGGTAATGTATTGTTATATCCATTCACTTGTCGAACATAACAGACTGTTTTCTTTATCTCCTGAATTTGTATTCACTGGAACAATGATGAATCCCTAAATCTTCTAATGTGTATGGTAAAAGACTAAATGACTTTTTCTCTCAGTCTATGTGCCATGGCTGAATTATTTAGACTTCTGTTTAAACCTGGTAGAGAGGAGAAAAAGAATCTAAGAATAAAGATTTTCCTTTAAACAATTGCTTCACAAAACTACTGCTTTTAATTTTTTCTACATTTAGAAGACAGCACTGATAATTTAGATGCCCTGTTATATTGTGAGTTGGACATCATTTTCTCATCAAGTTTATATTTAGAAAATAACAGAAGATGACAGGGATCACTAGTGGTAGAAATGTCAGTTTATTGTAGCAATATAAATCATATGTAATTTAAAAGACTAACACTTAAATTGAGATGTTTCAAATGGAATCCTTGGCAAAGAGAGATTAAATATTTTTCTAAATATTTCAGAGTACCTCATAAACCACCATTCTGGAAGAGCTCTTATGTGCTGGATGTTAACAGGTGTGCTGTCATAAATATTCTGTATTCAGGTATACATGAGAGTATGTTTGAGTTAAAGATGGATAAATATGTTTGTTTGCAGGGAGGGCTTTTATCTATAACATGCAGTGTTTATATCCAGCAAAAAGTATACTATAGAATTTTCACCAAACTATTTCTACCTTGATAAACATGTTTAACAACCTATATTTTAACATCTTGTGAAAAACTGCTCAAATAAACATCAGTTTAAAAAATATTTTGACAAAATGTGTTTGCTTAGCCACTCTAGAACTCATATGAGGATATGCCTTCTGCCTTGTATAGATTAAATTGACAGTGGAATCATTGAGCACCTACTGTGTAAACAACCCAGTAGGATGCTGAAGAGAGTATGAAGTTGAGTGAAATTATGATTGCTCTTTAGATGTTCAAACTCAAAGCACAAAAATATTTAGTAGTCAGTGCAAATGGAAATGTGATAAAGCAAAATAGGTGGAAATTGTAAGAATCACAGCTATTTGAGTGTATCATAGGAAGGGTCCAAAGCATGAAATAATAGAATGCTGTTAATGCCATGTTCAGTAGTTCATCACCAAGGATTGGTCAAGTGAATATATTTACCTGCACCCTTTTTATTTCTGCTGATTTTGACTTCATATAGTACCTGCATGTTTTTGCCTCAACTCACTTGCCTCAAGTCAAAATATGTTGACATCATTCACTTTCCTCAGTTTTGTAACTTTACAGTTATTTCACCTTGATACAATAGTATTGCCTATTTAGTTTTAAAATAAATAAGGAAACAGAATAGACCAATTTTTTGTGGTAGTTATTTTTAAAAATTTAACTCACTGTGAAAAGATGTAGTAGGAGTCCAACAGGATATTTTTTTGATTTTTCAGTCTCAAGTTTAATATCAGAAGAATAATTTTGTAGCATATTTCCACGCTAATTTGAAATAGTAAAACAAATTAAAAAAATCAAAATCAAGATGAAAATAGAAATGAGCCTGTTCTATGATTCTTTTTCCGGGGGGTACTGGGAATCAAACTCAGGACTTTGCACTTGCCAGGAAGGCACTTGCGCCACTAAGCTACATCCCTTCCCTGTACTATGGCTCTTAGTAAGTGCTTGCAGAAGCCTCCTAATATTATATGACAAATGGAAATACCCCTTCATCTAGGTGAAGCTGTGCACTTCCCACTCATCTCTAGCTAGAGGAAAAGTTCAAAACTTTTGCAATTCTTCGTATGCCTGGAGATGCGAGGGCAGTTACTCTGTCTGCACAGGTGTAATACATAGTAAATTTAAACAGAAGTAAACTTCATCAGCAGACTTATTTAAAATGGTGCTTACCTGATTTTACCAACACTCAGCATAGGAATATGATTCTACTACCAGGTGTCTTTATATGTAATTCTGTTCCATGACTAGGAATTTAACTGGGATTTTAGGAATATACCCAAATCATTCAATTGGAAAGTTTAAATGCAATCTTTTCTTGAGGATAATATAGAGTTCTATGTACTAGTAGTGTTGAGTATAAATCTGTAAATTCAGGAACTCAATAAATAGCCACTCCTCCATTTTTTGTATATGTGGAAAGCTCCCATCTTAGGAGAGCAGGAGAAAACTGAATCTTGGTTATTCTTCCTCCTGTCTCATGAGAGCCAGGACAATCAGGGCATGAGGGCACCGAGACCTCTGTCACTGGCCACTGAGTTCCTACCTTAGATGCTCTTTACACTGTTGCTTGCAGGCCAGCAGCTCTTGAGGCAAGAAAATCTGAGGCTTGGCTTGAATTGTTCTGCAGAGAAAATGAAACTTATGTTTTTGAAATTCAGTGTGAGAGAAAAGCTGGTTCACTCAGATCCTGCAAAGCCTTGTGTCCACTCTAACTATCTGAGTTTTCTGCCCGCCATCCCCCACATCCTGCTTCTTCCACTCACTCCTCTGAGGTTTGGAGGATCACAAACCACATAGTATCATGGTGAAAAAGACATAAGTACGCATATCTAAGTATTAATTTCCACTTAAACACCATTCAGTGTTCAGAAGGGACAAAGAATTTTCTTAGACGTGTTTAATACCTTTGAAAGGAGTCTGATGTCTGGAAATACTGAGTTTATTAGCCTGTCAGGAAAGACATTCTGTTGTGTGAATTTGCTGTCAAAGCCCTAAGTGCATCTTCAGAACCACTGAAAACATATTACACAAAAATGAAAAGATGCTAAAATATTTTTATTGACAGACTTGTGTGAAGCTTTTTATTTACATATGAGAATAATTTTATATTTTTACTTTGCAAGACTTAGATAAAACTGGAAATACACAGTTTGTCTTATGATATTTTCAAAGACAGGAACCATCTATCATTACTACAGAGTTTATAAAAATAATAAAAGTATATATTTGTTTTATTTACTTTTTTGTTCCAGCAATATAACATCTAAAAGGTTTAGACAGCCTTGATCTTAGCTATGACTTATTCTAAATCATACAAGAGTCACTTTCTTTATGATTCATTTTCTGACCTGTCCTCTGTTCAAAACACTGAATTACACCCCATTCAAATCAAATTGTAAGTTCTAGCTGGGATTTCTGATGATACGCAGCAATCCACTCCCGAGGTGTGCTTTCTCTCCGCTAGGTGTGTGCACTAGTTCACAGTCCTGCTGCAACCCCTTGTTCACTAAAGCTTTCTGCTTCTCACCTGAGTATTTATCAACATATAACTTATCATTTTCTTACTGCTCTTAAAATCTTTACTTATTAAGCACTTAAAACAGAATTAATAAAATATGTAAATTATAAAGTATAATATATACCCATGTCCTCTCTACCCAATTTAAGAAATAGTACTTACGATTCAATTTTAAAGTCTCTGGGTTCTCCCAAGTCCCACACTTTATCTGCTCTTTTAGATGTAATCCTCAAATGAACTGATTGTCTAATCTTTGTTCTTTAATCTGATTACATATGTATTATTCCTACATAGTGTTTACATTGTATTGCTTACACTTTAATTTTCATAGAAAGATTTATACTATCAGTTGTTTCCTATGGCATTATATTTGTTTAGTGTTATATTCTTAAGGTTCATAAGTGTATCAATGGTGGCAAGGTTCAAATTCTTTTATCTCTTTCTCTCTTTTTGCCTGTCAAGATGTCTGTGTTTTTTCCGGTAATATATTTGTTTCCACTGCACAACAATGAACACTTTGCTACATATTGTGAAAAACATATGAAATAATTCTTCCTATATTTCATAAATTTTTGGTTATATTTTGCTTTTTTGTTTGTTTTGTTTGAGACAAGGTCTTGCTGTGTTGTTGTTTAGTCTGACCTTGAACTTACTGTGTAGCCCAGTATGTCCTCAAACTCAAAGGAATCCTCCTGCCTCAACCTCCCGAGTGCTGGGATGTCCTGTATCTGTTATAAACTGCCAAATGATTTCCCAGAATAATCTTAATCTACACTTATACATATAATGTATACACATTCCAGTTGCTCCCAAATCTCATAAATAGTTGATGTTGTAAAACTTTCAAAATTGTACATTGAATGGCTTTCAATTGAATCTCATGCTCTTTTAACAGGTTTTCCCATTACTAATTGTGTTGAGCATCTTTTCAAAGGCTTACCTGTCGTGATCATTCCTCTCTGTAAAGCTCATTCATTAGTTTTTGATTTAATTTTCCTTTTTTCATTTTGGCTCATTTTATGAATGGTTTAAGATTTCTTACCATACTCTGATCTCATAAAAGCATTCTATTTTATTGCCTCCTAAAGTTTTATATTTTTACCTTGCATATTTAGGTATTATCAATGGATTTTTAGGGTATAATGTGAAATAGAGGTGCAATTTCATATTTGTCCTTTTTAGTAATCAGATTTTATAACATTAAAAAGACTTCCTCATTGAGCTAATGTTTTAAATATTATACATTCATTTAAGATCAATATTTGTCAAGTTTTTGCATATTATATCATATACTAAGATATCCACTTACCTATCTCAGAGATTTAATCATATTTTCAGCTTGTGAAGACAAAGGGTGAGCTCCCATGTTTTTCTGACCACGCTATAATTCCATAGCCTCAGCATTCAGTTTGCTTCCTATAGTTTGCAGTTTGCTAAGTAAACATGGCATGCTTCATGAATATACCTTTATGGCTTCCTTTTTTATATATGTAGAAATTACATCATGGGAATAAATCCTCTGCTAGACAAAGGGATAGTCCATGCACATGTTCACATATGTTGAGAAATTCTTAGCCAAAAAATGGGAATCAGTAGAATATCTTACTTTTATTTTTTATTAAGTATCTGGATTGCCCTTACTTCACTCAACAATTTTTTTCCATAATACTTATCACTTTCTAATATGGTGTATATTTTTCATATTTATTATGTCTACATCTTACTATCTATTTCCCTCCAGTTGCATATAAACTCCACAACAGCTGGGATCAAATTTGTGTTCTTTTTAATTAGCATATACTGTATTTGTAGCTCATAATTATTACATCCATTGTGGGTACAGGGACATGAACAAAACATATCTTAATTCTTTTTATTCTTCCTTTTCCTCTCTTCGCTCCCCTGCCCTCCATCTCAAAATCACATTCCCGTTTACTAGGGATCTGTCTTCCTATTTTTTTCTGTCTATATTTTCTTTTACCCTTTCAAATCTGTTTTTGTATGACCTATCCTAAATGGTGTCTTCTATAAAGTAGGTGCTCAATAAACACATGTCAAATGAATGAATGGCATTCAATATTTCCAAAACAAATGACAAAAAGACAAAGAAGACTGGAAGGTTTAATTTTCACAGAGGATTTAAGTTTTTAATCCATGCTATTTTCCTTTATGCTTTCAGATATCAACATGGCAGGAGAACCCAAACCATACAGACCAAAACCTGGAAACAAGCGGCCCCTTTCTGCACTCTACAGGTAAGAAAACTGTTTTATTACATGCGATGTAAAGTTTCTTGTAATTTATAAGGTAATATGATGTGAAAGACATCACCCATTTTGAATAACTACCTTTACTGTCATAAAGTATGAGAAAAAGTTGTCAGTTAACATAGAACAGATAACCATGTAGCACTGACAGGAATCTCAGATGCCTATCACTCCCAAGTCTTTTTATGTAACTGTTCTATAAAATAATTCTCTAATAAAATCTAGTGAAAATCTTTAGTGAGTCCTTCTGAAAAAGATCAGTTATGTTGATTATCAATTACAAGCCGTGTACTTTGGGTATTTTACTTATGTTGTTTAATTTTCATAAAAATCCTGTGACCTAAATTCAGTGTTCTAGTGATTTTCTCCACATCTTACCACTAGTAAATGATGGCTCCAGACCTGTGCTTCCAGGTATCATATCCCAAATTCTTTCCACTCAATCACTCAGCACCTTGTATTACAAGGCACATGTTTCTATTATGCCTATTTCTCCAAAATGATGAATATGGTTATTGTCTCCTTCAGAGAGACCTACCCAGTTCCTTTAGCCATTCCTAAAGTACTCAGTTCTGCATGAGTTCAGTAATGTTTTTTGCTCTCTACGTGATTCTGTTTATTGGAGTCCGTAACTATATTCAGAATTCCAGCTGGATAGAGTAGATTGGATTTAGCCCCTTCGTTGTTCTGAATATACTTCTATCAAGTTAAATAAAAATGGATTGATTCAGGAAAAAAAGTGTATTGATATTACTTTTCATTCTTTAAAAACAGCACTTTGGGAGAAAATCATGTTCTGCTGTTAAACTGTATGTCCCATTTTGTGTATTTTTGCTACAGGTTTTATAGTGTAAGTGCTGACTTTGCATCTGTCCCTGTAAAATTCACTTTTGTTAGATATAGCCAATTGTTCCAGGCTATTGAGATCTCCTATCATCCAATTTATTGGTTGTTCTCAGAGATACATATCATCCTTCCATCAGTATCCACAGCCAAAGAGCTAACATAAGTGTTAAGCTAGTCTTTCTAGTTTACTGATATCATTTGTATAAAGGAGAATTAACTTATATTCATGTATTTTAAACTAGATTTTAGGGGCTGGGGATTTAGCTCAGTGGCAAAGCACCTGCCTGGCAAGCACAAGGTCATGAGTTCCGTTCCCGGTACCGGAGAAAACCCCCCCCCCAAAAAAAAATAAACTAGATTTTGTTTTGATAAAGTATAGAAAAGAGAGTGCTCATGAGAAGGATCTGAGATGTCGCCTTGTCCTTGCTGTCTGAATACTGTTGTACCTCCTCTTTGGCCCTGCAGGACCTCATGTCCCAACAATAAAATACGGGTCAGAACTAATTGCTTGTATCATCCTAATGCCCCAGGGCTCTCTAGAGTGTGACCATTAGAGACTTTTAAAGGTACAACATACTGAAAAAACAGAGCTTCATTTGTTTCTTACTTTGGTTGTTTAAATTTCTTTAACCCTAATAAAATGTTTTGTATAAACATGGAAAGAATCCGGGAATAAACATTGATAACTCCCCATAGAGTTAGATGGACATTGAAGAGCAGAGTAGACCAAAAGGAAATGACACCTTCAGTACCTTGCTTAAGGTAAAGGACAATGTTTATAAAAGCAAGCACTGCAAATTATTTTCTGGTGAGATTCATTTTAAAATGTATGTATAGAGCTGCAGCTAATACAGAACTCTTGGAAGTCATGTACTCAATTATTAACAAGACAAGTTGGCAATGCTTGTTTTTGTTGTGGTTGCTTTGTCTCAACTTTCCTGTCATCACCAGTTACCAGCATCTTGACGACAGTGCTAATTTTCCTATTTCCTCTGTTGTGGGATTGTTCTGCTCCCTTACGTGAATGGAAGCTCATGACAGGAAACAAATGTCTTTCTAACTGTTATTTCCCTTTTACTCTATTGTGTTGAATTATGAATTCAAAAGAATTAGAAGCAGAATTTCATTTAAACCTGCTGCATTGTATACCAATCACATTACTGTGGAATTGTTTATCCTATTTTCATCTGTTTACATAAATTAAAGCTGAAATACACTGAAATTGAATAACAGTTAACAAAGGGAATAAAGGATTGAATATGCAGCTTAGAAATTTCTTTCATACACATTTTCTTATTCTTACATAAGCTTAAAACTTCTAATATTTTACATTCCAATGGAAAAAGTACGTTTTATAGACATGAGTCATCTTCATCATAAAACTCCACAAGGCTGTAATTATATGCCTTGTTCTATAAATAAGAAACCCAAGCTTTTGATACAATAAAGTGTTTCCTTCCAGTAAGACAACAAGATTAGGAATCAAATCAGCCTTCAAGTCTGGTGATCTTGACACTAGATCATGGCTCTCTACATTAATCCACCTTCTACTACTTAAACAATGCAGATTACAAGACACAGCTGTTTCTAGTCATCAAAACCAATAATCAATTATATATCTGTATATGAATACCATGACATTGAGTGAAAGAGAGTATACACTAGACACTTCCTAAGAAAGAGAATTAGCACCTATTTGTTTGACTCCAAGGCACAAATTTTGAGTTCTGAGTTGTTTATTTAATAGTTGTGCATTTTCTTGACTGTATATTTACTGTATATTTGACTGTATATTTATATCTGTATATTTACTATGGTCAAGGCTGGTGATTGCTGCTTTTCTAGCCAACCAGTATAGAAAATATGAAACTGCAGGGAAAAGAGAAAGTGTAACAAAATAAATGCAAGTTGGTTGTATAGGTAGGGGTAACTTCTAGTTCATCTTATTGCCCTGAAGTGCTCTTTCTCTATAACTGTACTCTGTTGGAGCTGTAACTGCTCTGCTGCCAGGCCCTCTTTACCTCCTCATGTCTGTAATCACTCACCAGGTACTGTTCACATGGAATATCCACTGAAGACTAACTTCCTTTCTTTTGTTTTACCAGGACTTTCAATTTAGTCAACCTTCATTAAGTGCTTAATTGAAATATATACATAGAAGATGCAAAATACAACACTGGGAGGTTTAAAAATCCTTACGATCTTATGCATGAGCTATATGCATAAATAAAGAAAACCAGGAGATGTATGCATACACTCCCATAAGAAAATAAAGGGGAGAATTACTAATTCTGCACAAGGGAAAGCAAGGGAAAATTCTTGAAAAGTTAAAGAAGATGATACTTGAGCCAACTTTTAATCAAACAGTCATTCATTCTGCAGACAAAGAGAAAAAAGAGCAAGCTGAGCAAACTATACAAGCTCAGGGGTAGAGGTGTAGAGATAAAGAAGAACATCTAATGGTGAGAGGTAAGATAATTTACTTCATGGAAAATGGGTGCTAGGAACATTACAGTGGTCTGGCCTATGAATACCTCAGATTGAGATTTGGATTTTACTAGGCAGACAACAGGAATCATTTGAATATGGTGACTAATTAGAAATGAAGTTTGAGGGAGAGTGAGAGTTAGAGATATCCAAGGTTTCTAGTTTAGGCAACTAAGGAATGACCACATGATTTAGAAAGAAGAAATACAGAAAACATAATAAGTAGTGCTTGGCTCAAGTGTGAAGCTGGAGAAGGAAGCAAGAATAAATTATTCCAGTTTTAGACAAGAATTCATCCAGACAGACAATTCATTAAAATAGTACTTGCAATAAAAAATTCCCACTAGAGTCTATTTACAAATGAAGCATAATTAATCATTTGTGAACATTTAATAAATATTGGAGCCAGTCCTGATGGTGAACAGCTAGTCCATTGTCTAGGGAAAATATTGTAACTTTTAATAAATTGCTCCTTCAAATGTGCTATGTGCATTACAAAGTATCTATGGTACTCTAAAATAGTAATTTTCCCCTAGGATGTAAGTTTTCCAGCATGCCAAGTTCCAGTTAATGCTAAATAATTGCTAAATGAGAATAATTGTATGATGGCTTTGGTTTTGCTTGTAAACAAACATTTTCTCTCTGGTTTGAGTTAAGCAAACAAAGATATCAGAGAACAAAAGCACTATTTATCAGAGCTAAATAAATACAGATTTTCATTCACGTAGAGGCAGCCCTCCTGGTTCCAAAGAACACAGTTAAGTAAAATATGAAATATGTAACTTTTATTCCTTTAATTTCATAGAGACTGTCACGTACCATTCCCAAATACGGCTTTGTTACTATTACAGACATACTTTTTCAAGCAGCCTTTCCACCCTAGAAAAGTGACCATGGGACTCAGATACATTAAAGACTCCTTAATTGCCAAGGGATAACACAGCTACTACCATTAGCATTTTTAAAAACATTAAGATTGGTAATGGTAGCCATAGATGTAGTTATACAAACTTTGTGGACAAAATCTTTCAAAGAACTGGGCACATAAAGTGACTCTCTAACAAAATATCTCTGGTAATTTATTTTCTACTTGGTCTGTATGAGTTATGTTATTGTCCTTCCTAATTATCTTGGCACATCATATGAAAGGGAAACTTTCAAGTCACTTAAATGTCTACTTGAACCTTGGCAATAGAAATGAAAGTCATGGGAACTAATTTCAGCTAATGTTAACTTGCAAAAATCAACATGGAGGGAAACCATCCCAGACATCTCCACTTTGTTGACTTGGTCAGTTTGCCGAGAAATGTTTGCCAGTTGGATATTGGTCACTTTATTCATTTTCTATCTCCTTTGATAATGTCAAGGATAATATATATTCCATTTCAGAAGCTGACTATTTCCAGTGCCAATCCTCCCTTTGGAGTGACAAAGATTTTCTTCCATTTTACTTACCTAACCAGATAGGGCCACTCAGAAAGCCACCGAGCTCCGGCTCACAAAGTGGAGTGTGTGGAAAACAGAGCTGTTTTCCCCGGTTGCTATACTCATGTATCCTGTTCTTAGAAATAAACTCAAACCAAGAACTAACATGAAACCTACCAGGTTGTGTGTTTAGAAGTTGCAGTCTTTTTCCTCCTAACCCAACCTTTTTGATGCAATCACATTGCCACCATGTAGTTGCCAATATCTATAGGAGAAAAAAACACACTAAGAAAACTATGTATTTCTAAAACTCAGAACTATCTACACAGCTGGGTGAATTCTTTCTAATTAAACTCAGTTCCCAAGTTAATTTGTATATGCTTTTATAGCAAAAAGGTTTAAAACACTTTGTCAGTATTGAGCATGCATATATTTACGTGAGTGTACTTGATGGAAAGACTGTTGGACAGGCATAGTTCTTGCAATAACCAGAATATTACCAGTGGCTTGAACTTGATCTTCAAAGCTGAGTGGACCTCAGCATCTCTGGTCACATAAGAAAAGAGAGAAAATTTCTTAAAAGATGATATATGTAAGAAGCCTGTAGCTATTATAGGTACTCTACAAGTTTTAATTGTGATTATAATTTTGATTATTTAGAGAAAAAGATCTATAATAAAATATTTTAAGAGGTTAATTTTGAATGAACCTTTAGTTATGATGATGTTGCTAAATTTCACAGTCAAAAAATGGGTGCATGTTTCATATAACTTTCTAAAGAAAGAAATTTTTGATTAAAAAATCATTTTCCCTGGTAGTATGTCCTTCATAATTCAATACTAAGCAAATGTGACTTACAATCCTTTTCATTTAAAATGTTTAAAGAAATGCTGACACAATACCCATTAAAATAGTTCTGCTGCAGGCAATTCTCTGCTGGGTTAAAGAATGGCCTAGTTGCAGTTTTCTGATACACTGTTAATGCATAAATATCCATGATTATCTTCATGTGTGTGGAATGAATATGGTAGGATGGCAGAGAGGCAGGGTGGAATAAGAGTATCTACCTCTAAGACTTCTGGGGTTTTTGTCATTAACTTCAGGTTGTTTGAAAGACTACACTTGTTTATTTTATTTATGATTAAATCAAAAGAAACAAAATGGTGCCACTTATTTTAGAAAGAAGATAGCAGTAAACAACCAAATTTGTATGAAAATTGAGAAAAATTAAGGGCAAATGGGATCAGGTAAATGTTTGTTTGCACTAAGAAAACATGCAATGACAAAGTACTACATGTGAGTTACAAACTTAGCTGTGAGATTTCTGTCAACCACGGCAAAAAAAGAGAGCATAGTATTTCATTTAACTTCGTAGTAAAAGAAATACACAAATATGTGAGGAGAAACTTGTTTCCTTAACACTCTGTGCTGACAGATTGTTTATATGGGGGTGTTGATATGAAATCATTTAACAGCATAGCAGGGACCAAACTAAGCAACATTCACACAGTACGCATACTCACATACTCATACATATGTTTTTAACCTAATGGCATTTTTCTCAAGGGTCTCTCAATAAATCCAACAGCCTTGGAAGCAAGCCACACAGGATTCCTTTATACTGCACCAAAGGACAAATTTACCACCCAATGACCTTCTAAAAACAGTGTTTCAGAAAGCTCAATAGAAAGAGAAGGCCTTGCCTCAAATTACTCTGTAGTGGAAGGAGACAGAAGTAAGAGTTTGTTGACCAGATGGTTGGCTTGTCCAACCAGCTGTAAGCACCAGAAATAAAAAACCATGGCTGGATATATACAATACAGTGATCCCTTAGCCTGTTCTGTTGTTTAATACTTCTCCTTTAGTATTAGAAGAAATGGAAAAGGAATAGTAAACCTAATGTGAAACAAAGTGGCCTACACCTTTGTTTCATCCTTATAGTTGATGGGTGCAAAGGAAGACATACAACTGATTTCTTCTAGCTATTGATTTTCTTCCACCTCAGAAACTGCAGCTTGTTTTGAACTAGTTCTTTTCATAAATGAAAGCTGGATTTTCTGTTGAACCAAAGATTTCCAAATCAGCAGGACCCATGCCATAGTCTTTAATGCTATATGCTCCAAGCATCTCTCTCATTCTTAATTGTTCGGGTCCAGTGGTATTGAGGACCCAGCACAGAGCATAATACTGCTAGTCCCTACCAGAGCTTAAAGTGTGCAACTCATGTTGCCCCCTGCCTACAAGGAAGACGCTTTGCAGGTTTCATCTTTGAAAGAGCAAAGCACTTCCTTGTTCATATGTTGGAATGTCTTCATTGTCAGGGTTGATTTCATTTGATTTTTGGTGCTCTTATTGCCTTTAGACCAAGAGATTGTCTTGTTTTAGGACAGATGTAAAGATTTAAAATCTTTAGCTTCCAATTGAAAATACATTCACAAGCCAGTTGTTTTTCATTCAAGGGTTATCTCATGCCTGTTTTATTCAGGGTTCATATCATCTCCACCTTTCCCAACCTACTCATTTATTCAAGATCCCAGCATGTTTCTCATTCTACAATACTGCATGGAAGGGAGCATGAAAGAAATTGAAACATATTTAAAGATTTAACTCTAAATGAATCAAATTAAAGACTAACAAAATTTTATGAAACAGTGAAACCTACTGATTGCACTCTTGGGGACCTATAATTAAGTCAAAATCATTTCCCAAACCTAGAAATCCTATCTATAGAGATGGCAAAGAAAGAAATCATTTTATTATTAAGTAAGCATTAAACCAGAATGTTCTACACATTAAAAGCAATCCACTAGGTGGTTGGTCACTTTTCTGTAACCAAAGATATACAACCTGTTATGTACATGTTTTCAGGAAAAGCTAATGCTCAAATAAGAGAACTTGATAGCACCATTTATCACAGATCACTCATTGTAAGTTTACTTGCTAATTGGGACCACCATTTATGTTAGCAAACTGACCTTATCCAGAGGAAAACCAGACTTCTAATATCCTTAGGACAAGGTCACCACTGAAGTGGTGTCTCTCACACCACACATTGGGGAGAGAAGGAGATGGGGAGAGACAGGGAGAAAGTGAGAAGGGGAAGGAGAACTGGATGGCAGGGCTACAATCTCCCTTTATATTCACATTTCAAAGGCTTCCTGGTCCATGACAAAGACATCCCTGGGTCGTTCACCCCCAGTTTCCATATGCCAGCCACTGCGTATTTCTCAGGTGTGTGACGATTCAGCCAGCCCTTCTTCTCTGTCAACTTGTCTTACCCATACAATGTGGGTAATTGTTTCAGCCACACAAAATCATTTTACAAAATTAGCTAATTCTGTTCTATTTATAAAATGTATTTTTCCCTGGCCAATTAAAATTTGAAGTTATGCATTACAAATTATAAGCTAATAGAAAATGTTTCATAATAAATCTATTTTTACATGTTAATTTTGAGCAAATTTTGTACAGTAAAAAGTGAGGTTTCTAGTTTTGGTTGGCTTTAAATATGTTGATTGAAGATCATAAGTTCCTTGCAAAAATTACATAAACTATTTATTTTGAAAGTAATTTTTCTGATTGTGATGCAAGTGCTAGAAAAGCCTCCTTTTGCCATGCCTAGACAGAAGAGGGCAAAACAGCAACGTATACCCACTGGCTTTTCAGGTGGTAACATACGAGGAGTGCTTCGTACAAAAAGTACTCTTTGAGAGGTTAACTGACTACTTAACTGGAAGAAGTTTTTCAAAACTTCTTTCTCATGGAATAAAAGCATGACTGATAATTCTTTCTTGTTCTTATGTATCAGAATTCTCAGAAATCTTCAGAGAGTTGGTATCTATTTTGTTTATATTTACTGTATGGGAGAATTAAAGGACAAAAACACCAAATATGATTTAAGCATGCTACATTGCAAATGAAACATAACGTCTACATAGTTTATGTTTTAATATTTGTTTCAAATATTCCTGCTTCTGGCCAAAATGAAAGTTACTGTTTGTGTCAGGGATACTTAGTGCAGAAAAGATTTCAGTGGTCATTGAACAAGCACTGGATTAGAAATCAGAAAGTCTGCAACCAATTTCTGTATCAGCTGTTATCTGCTCTCACCAAGCATGTAAGTAGAAATAATTCAATTTCTTTTAAATCAAGTAAAATAAAGGCATTAGGTTATACCCTTTGTTCGTTTATTATCGGTTCTAATGTTCTGGGATTCTGCTGTTGAGTTTCTGATTCTGAGACTAAAATCAGGCATACATGATACATGATTGAGTTTATTCCATTTTTCCTTCAACTATATGGAATATCTAAAATTATTCATGTCTCTTGGTTAAATAATTCTTTCTTTTTTAAAGACATGAAAAGAGATAATCCTAAACATTTTGAAAATCTAATAAATATATGAAATTATTACCAAGATTTTATTTATAATAGCAAGGTAATTGATCCAATCAAAATATGAAGCAATAACTGGCAAGGCTTATTGATCAGGCAGAATGTTTACATAATATTCATGATGACATAGAATGGTATTTGATATTTGATTATAGAAATAAATTTGTGTAAAAACTAGGAGTAACACTAACAAACGAAGCATCTGCAGAAAAAAAATTAAGCAAAATATAATCGTCTTTGGATGGTGGGAGTATGGATATCGGTTGTCTTGTAACTTTAATACCATAGGCAAATTTTTCTTTAAGGAGAATTATAACAAAAAGAAATAAATATAAAATTATATTTTTTTTCTGCTGGTAAATGGTACATGTCATCCAAAAACACTGATATAGATAGCAATACCAATTTTTTGTGTTAATGTTGTGCAAATGAGTTAAACAGTACACCCCTTCATTTTAAGAACTAGATTCCTCCAGTCACCATGGTTACTAGAAAAGTTAATTTGCTAAAAGGGCAACTTCATTAACATCAGTCTCACAGTTCAGTGCAGTTCTGCAGCTCTGTGTGGAAGCACCGTTACTGCCAGACCTAATGGCCGGAAGTAACCTGTCACTTAGTTAATGTCAGGACAGGATGAGAAGCTCAGCATGCAGAGGAAAGTGCAAAGAACAAGATGCTAGGGGAAGTGGGGGGAGCTGAAGTCATTTAATCTTTAAAATCAAAAAAGTCAAAATTGATGGGCCCTTAATTGGTGCAATGAAATAGGTAATCAGGAATCCATAGTTATGACAGTTCTTCTGACTACAGATTATTGAGCGGGCAATAAGACAACAGCTCCTTCCTGACAATAACTGCCCCTTATTGTACTTAAAGCTGCAGCCTAGCTGCTTTGCTGCTGCTATGAACGGGTGCAGTGTACACAAGCTGCAAACAGCAAGAGAAGGAAAGCCAGGTTGCAGCCGCAGCATGCGGCTTGCTGGATATGACAGGAAAAGAGGGGCTAAGAGATCAGGTGTAGTTCCCGGACAGGACCTACTAACATGGGATGGCTAATGGTAATGAGTCCAGGCACAGGGCATGTATCAGATGATGCTTTTTAAGAATGATATACCAACCACTATCTGAATTTGAAAAGGAAATTGAGGATAGCTCACAAGATACAGATAACATGTAAGATAGCATTTTGAATTAGATTACTCGGCAATTCTTATAAGAACTGTAAGTCCTATATTAGTGTATGTCAAAGTTGATGTGTCTGTTAGACATCTGAGTAGGCAGCTGAATATCTAGTCTGGAGTTCAGGGGAGAGGCCTGGACTAGATGTGCATAATTATGAGCCATCAGGACATAGATGCATTCAAAGCCACAGAAATGGTTGAGAATAGCAAAGGATTAAGTATAAACAGAAAAAGAAGAAATAAAATTTATAGCACCCTAATGTTTGAAGGCAGGTGACAGGGAAGAAACAACCAGTGAGGTAGGCTGAGTGGAATGGACCCACTGAAGAAAATGTTTTCAGTAAGAACCAACTGGATTGGATGCTTTTCAAGCTTCCTTTTAACCTATGTGTCCTCATTGGATTCAGCATGGTGGAGACTGTTCGCAATGAAAAAATTAGCCAAATTTTGGATCCGTCTGGTTTGGTTTCATGGCTTGATTGTTTGTGCCTAGTTAACACATCAAGCAGCACAAGAAAGACTGAGACCAAGAGCTATAAACTCACATGTGTATAAGTCAGCTATAGCTTCAAAATGAGAGGAACTATCGTATGAAGTCAAAATACAACTCTGCAAGTGATGTGGAGCTTCAAACATAATAAAAAAGTTGATAATTTTGATAATTCAGGCAGTTAGTTAACATAACACAATTTTATCAGCATGTGCCAGTTAAAATCATTAAACTTTGAAAGTTCAAGATTCATTCCTTTGGGGAATCTGGGTCAAACAGGGAGCCACTGATTAACCCACCAGAGAAGTAGAAAGAAGGCAGAAACCCATGTATGCAAAACATATATAAAAATGAGCTGTTTCCCAGTGCTGTATCAGATATTAACCATAGCCTTGGATAAATGAATTTTGATTGTTTCACTCAGAGAATAAAGTGGAAGGAATGAGGTTGAAGCTGGGATCTTCGGGGGCATAAAATGGTGGGATGTAGGTGATGAGTGTAGAGGGAGTCATGGGGGAAGAAAAGTTAACTCTTTCTTGCAAACTATTGCGTCCTGTGAAGGCATATGTTATGTCACCACCATGCACATGTTGCATGACGTATTATGACTGGTAATCAGATTATTGCATAGAATTGCATTGACTCTGATATCTTCATTTTAAAGAGGAAAAAAAGATAAATTGCTTCAGATTTCTTCAAAGAGCAGCACTGAGCATTGAGATCTGAAACAAGATACCTCTGACTGATCACCCGCTTCCCCAGGCTGCACCCTTTACAGATGCACAGTTTCTCTGCAGGATTTAACAGCCAACAGCAAGCAACTAAGTAGGACAGTTTTTATGAGACAGCTGAGCACCTACTTGCTAGTTTGTCTTCAGTTTACTGCTCTTCTGGACATAGGTTCAGAACTGAGATGAGCAAACTTGCCTATATGAAAATAATTGAGTTTGAAATTATTTTTATTTAGAAAATTACTTTCCTTAATTTAATAGAAATATACGTGGATTTGGGAATTGTGTGCACTCCCTTCCAATGTGAGGCACAGTGAAGTTAATGTTGGAATCATCCTGGAGAAAGGGTGAGATCTTATACCCCTGCCTTGGCCAGTATCTACTTCCACCATCTTCCCTGGTCCTCTTGGGCTGTTGGGCAAAGTGTTCCAGGTCTCCTGGGAGAATCTGCCAGTGGTTAATGATCTTTCTTGCTAGGAGGTTCTTCTTTATCCTTTGCCTCCATTTTTCTTACTGCAGTTCAATCTCCTGATAGCATTATAGAAGAACATTACAGCCTGTCTAAGGAAGATGAGCCCTGCAGCCTCAATTTCCAGTGTGGAAGAAGTCATGACTGAGTGTCAAAATTGCACTGAGATTCTTGGGCGATACCATAGCCATCCATTAATCTATCCCTGTAGATAGCAGTGCAGATGGTAGTAACTACAAATGAAACTTACCAAGGCACCTGATTATAGCCCTAAGCAGAGATTTCAGCTGGGAATGGAAGCCCTTGAAAATTGAAGCAGAGCGTAAAGCTGCTATTCATTTCAAAGATGTTGAATTTATTGTAGGAAAATTCACCATAGAAGTAAAAAGTCCTTGGTTTACCTCAGCACTGCAAGTGAATTTTGTGTTCTAATGGTCAACAAGTAAATATCGGAAATAATACAAATATACTATAATATTTAAGACTCAGTGTCTTAATCATTCTTCCTGGTTCATACCATTCCATGCTCCTCTAGCTTTATTATCTTATGAAACAGAATCAACCATTTATGCCTTAGATTTGTCAAGTACAAAATAGAAATTATAATGAAAATTTGCAGGAAGGTTTAACGATTAAATATGTTATAATGCTTAAAGTAATGTGCCAAATTCAAAACACTGCCACACATGATACATTAACTGTGCATTGTTATTGTTGTTTGTGTACGTGCACATAAGCTCCAGAAATGCAGGTTCTTTTGTGGATACCATACTTTTTCGTCCCTTTGCAAGGCTGAACAATTTTCTGTACCTGTTATTAACACAACATAGGCAAATACATATTTAGGCTTCATTCTTTTTCTTTTCCTTCTCATTATTGTGCCAGACATAGGTTAATTAGAGCCCTCTTACACCAGAGGCCAAGGAGGTTTTAGAATTCTTATCAACACTTTGTTCCCAGCAGTCACCATCAATTAATGATAGTTGACGTGAAAATTAAAATTTACCTGCCCTCTCAGCTTTAGAGTATGCAAGCTTTTAAGGCAATGATTGTTCCCACTCTGCCACCTGACTATCTTACCATTGCCTCACTGAGAGCCCCAGTATGCCGCACATTTCATGGTGTTTTTGGCAGAACCCCACAAAAGACTGCTCCCGGGAAAATGTTGTGAAGCCATCACAACACTGCCGCCTTGACAGCCATAGTTCTTCTCCCCAGGAAAGGGACCTTCCCCCGCTTCCCCAGAAGGAAGAGGGCTACTCCTGCATGAGGGCTGCCCTGAGTCCCTGCTCATGCTCAATGCACATCTGTGCCTTGGGCATTTATTCAGCCAAAGCTGCCAACCAATATGGCAGGGACAGTCTCCTCTGGGCAGACGAAGTCAGTGCCCGCACAAACCAGTGCTTTTCCCCGTGATAAGTATCTAGGAAGCTTCTTTCTCTTCACAGCAAGACGTCCGAGTGTGTGCCTCCCAGGCCTGCTGTCCTGAGCTGCTCGCTCAGGAACTTGAGAGTTTTGTTCAGCTTTGTTTCTCTTCAGGTGAGGGGAAGAGAGTAATGGAGAATAAGTAGCACAGAGAAATTCTTTCAGTAGATCTCAATGCGTCACTTACCTATGAAGACCTTTCATGTGTCATATAAAGAACTCTCTTAAAAAATCGTTTGGCAATAAATGGATTTATAAGAATTTCTGATAAAACTTATATTTTCATATGAAAATTTTTAATCAAGAAGACATCTGAAATCCCTGCAGGTGGTTATCTGTATGAGTCAGCATCATTTGCTCAGACTTAATCATATGCCTTTAAAAAAGCCTATTTAAATCAGGCCTTGGAATGATGAAACTGGATGTATGTGGATTATAAGTGGTTATTGATGAGATATAAGTTAAATTTTACATTTTCAAATAAGATTCCTATAGTCCTCAAAAGCATACTCATCTTATTTTATTTGTAAAATAAGGTGTAAAAGTATTCCATATATGATAATCAGCTAGCCAAGGACAACCCACAATGACCAGTGAGGCCTGACAGACTGAAGCCCATTCAGGGCACCATTCTCTTCGTTCTCCTCCCTTCCTCAGAATACACAGCTGTGGTGAAGAGTATAAGCTGGGGATTTTGGCTTGGGATTGAATTCAGACTCCATCACTTCATTGTATAACTTGTGCAAATTATTCACTCTTTCTGAATTTCAGTTTTCTTCTGTCCTGTTGTCAAAACTGAATGTGTTAGTGGACTTGGCACTACTGTGTGAGTTTGTAGAAGAGAAGTGGGAGAGGGAGTCCACCTGCTGTTCTTTTCTACATAAGAAGAGAACTCATACTTCCATTTGTCTTTGATATACTTTTTGAAATGTAAATGAAAATCAGTTCTTTCCTAGAAAACAGTGTATTCAATTAAAAAGTCTTCTTATTCCTACTAAAAGGCTCACTAATTCCTAAAGACTGACAAACTACATTTCAGACGTCACTGTATTTCAGCACTGGCATTAGCTTACATATCACCTCTATGCTATAAGTGAGAATGCTAGCCCTCCGCGATTCCTGCTCCTTTTTTGCTTAGATTGAGTACACAAGAGCTACTTCTGGAAACAAATCTTTTCTTCTTTATTCACTTCCATAGCACAGAACAGATTGGAGCCTGGTATTATAGATTAAAGCTCACGTTTTCTCAGTCAACATTTGACAGACATCGTTATTTGCTAAGTGCCATACTAGTTAGAGGTTAATACAACTAATTAAAGAAATGATCTTCTTCTTTCTCCTGCCCCTTTCTGGACTTGGCTACCCATCTGTGGTCCTATTGATGACCTGGATATTCTTTCTTCCACCTTTTTCTTCTCATTCTGCACTCTCTCTGGGTGCCTCATTCTCTCCTGACTCCACAGACCAACACCATCAACACTGATAGTGTGACTCCAGAATCTGTGTCTCTAGCCCACATTTCACTTGAGTTTCAGCCCCAGGTCCCACCTGCTAGCCACTGCTTATCATCTCCAATATGTGCCACACGGCTTGTTAATGTATAACCATTACACCAACCTAGTCCCCCAGACTGTGTTTCTGTTACTTGGCCATGTATCCAGGAAAAAGATTTTGAGGAATCAGGGATTTAAATATCAATAAAATTGACGCTTAATATTTATTAACAATGTATCCTCTTATTTATTTGTGTATGTCTAATGTGTACCTTCTGTTTCACAACATTTAGGTTTATTATTACTTTCATTTTTAAAGGAGACAGTTGAGTGGCAGAGATAACCTGTCCAAGTTAGCTCTAAGGATTAAATTTAGGCAATCTGATTCTAGAACTCATGACCATAAACTCTGTGGTATATCTGTTTTAAATGTAGGTTACGTCCTGGGCTGTCATTGCTAAAAAAGAATAGATCGGAAAACAGTAAAAATTATGGCTGCTCAGGATTTTTTTTTTTTTCTTTTTTTTGAGACAAGGTCTCAGTATGCAGTTCCGGCTGGCCTTGAGCTCACTTTGTAGCCCAGGTTGGTCTCAAACTTGTGACGATCCTCCTGCCTCAGTCTCCCGAGTGCTGGAATTACAGGCATGTGCCACTACGGCCGGCTGCTCAGGAAATTTTTAACTACAATATTCTATAAATATAATAGAGGAACATCCTTATGTTTTAAGTTAATGACAAAACTCTATTCTTTCAGTAGCTTTTGAAATTATTTCTATAAAATCAGTAGATACCAAAGCACAGCAGTGTGAGAAAGCAAAATGCCACCCAGTGAGAAGTTTGGTAATCGAGAGTGGAGCTTGCACGCTGGTAAAAGACAATGGCTGGGAAGTACACTGGAACCCGACTGTGAATGAAATGCTAGTTATTTTTAAAGATTCGAGCTTTATATTTTAGAGAAGGTGTGGGAGCAAAGCAGTGAAAGTTTCTCCAACAAAATCATTACTAAAAGTGCAGTGAAGACAATATGATTCTAGGTACTTGAAATAGAGTGAATCCAGGCCATTGAGGAGGCTGCAGTCTTACTGGGAGCTGGACAATTACAATGGCAATTTTTAGCTCACCATGCTTAAGTTTTAGAGGGTGATAGAACAATTATGAAGTACAGTTCTCCCAAATAACCCATTGTGCCTTGTGAGGAAACAACTAGAAGCATTCATATTTGTAAGGAGGGGAATTACACGATTGTATTTGTATTGTAGTTGTACTTGAAGCTATGGGTATTCCAAAGAAGAAAAAAATCCACTGAGAATATTTTTCTCGTACTTTATATAACAACTGATGATCACTTAAACTGTGATACTTTGAAGAATCCAGGTGTGGTGCTGCACACCTCACATCTCTGCACTCAGGAAGGCTAAGAGAGGAGGTTAGAAAGTTCAGGCCCAGCCAGGGCAATTTAATAACCTAGTGAGACCTTGAATCAAAATAAAAAGTAAAAAGGGTTGAGATTTAGCTCAGTTCAAAGACCCTGGGTTCAATCCCTGTTACTAAAAAAAACAAAAACAAATACCACACAAACAAACAAACAAACAAAAACCAGTGAGAGGTAAGAACAAAATGAAGAGAACTGTAGGGGACTGAAACAGCTAAAATAGGATCTCGTGAAAGTGAGCACTGATAGAAAGGAGCTAATGGAGCAGGTCCTAATCTGTGCAGTTTGGTCGCTTGAATTGCTGAGTGTTCTGGGTTAGGGAAAAACAAGGAAGAGTAAAATGAGGGGGGAAAGCATTTCTTCATTTGGAATATGTCAAGTTGAAGTCACTTACACAAGTAGAAATATTTGATTGGCAGCTATAGCTACATGTCATGAAAAAGTGTTAAAAACATGAGTTTCAAAATCTGCATAGCATGCAGATGACATTTGAAACCAAATGAAATTAGTAGAGCACAAGAACTATAAATATAGAAAATGTGACAGTGCCATTCAACAAAAACATGTAAATAAAGCAAACAAACAAGAGCTGAGATGCAGGACACTATGTAGACACGAGGTGTGAACTTTGGAGCCAGAATAGCAAGACTAAAATCCTACATTCACCACATATTGGCAACGTGAATTTGGACAAGGTACTTAGCATCTTTTCTTCTAAATCTCCTCATCTGTAAAAAGGGAACTATCTCATAGAGTATTAGGATGTTTAAACAAATCAATACTTATAAGACATCTTGATTGTTTCCAAGATTTATCTATGATAAATTGCACTGCTATAAACCTGGGTGCACAAATATTGCTGTGGTATGATGTTTTCAGAGTTTCTGGAAAAATACCCAGAAGGGGAATAGCTGGGTTAGGTGAAACCTCTAATCCTAGTTTTGTGAGGAATCTCCACACTGGTTTCCATAGTGATTTCACCAGTCTACACTCCCAAGAGCAGTGAAGAAGGGTTCTTTTTTCCCCATAGCCCCTCCAGCATTTGTTACTGGTTGATTTCTTGTGATAGTATTTCTTTCTGGGGTGAGATGGAATGTCAGTGTTGTTTTAATTTGCATTTCTCGAATGATGAATGTTGTTGAATTCCTATCATCTTGTTTAGTGAAGCTCTGTATTGTTTCTAGTTTTTTTAATCATTTTTATTCTCTTTAACTGTTTGATCAGTCTTGCAGTCTTACATATGGATAATCTGAGCAATTTCCTTGAAGATAACTATATGTAAAATAACAACCATTGTTAATTTCCTATCAACTTGTTTTGAAATTCTATATTATTTTTATTGTTTCTGTCTTTGTTGTTGTGATTTTGTTATTGTTTTTTGTCTTTAAAATAAAAAAATGAAAAAAACTAAAATCAGAATTTAAAGCAAAAAGAATAAAAAACTAAGACACTTTGAATAATACCTTTCTTTCAGCAAACACACTTCAATTTTTTACTGTATAAAAAGTATTATAATTCTTTTAGCCCCAAGTATTGATCTTCTTCCTGTGTTTTATTTTATTTCTTTACTATTTCTTATTTTTCTGAAGGCTATGCTTTGTTTATCTTATTTTACTCCTGAATTCTAGAAAGACTAGGATAAAGTATTATTAAATATGCTACATATTTTATGTGAAAAGTAAATCTTAGGAAAGATAAAATCAATCCCTTTCTTCATGAAACAATTACTGTATAAGCAATTTTAGGAAAATTCTCTCTGGGTATATTGCAATGCAATCACCTGATTTTTTGTGTTTTTTAATTTTTTTTTTTTTTACTCTTCAGAAGCTCATTTTTATTATAGCATCTACAGACTGATTTATGCATCAAATAAAATCAGGTCCCTTTTTTTTAATATGATTGGTGGGAACTAATGGGAAACAAAACTAAAATCCTATATAAGAGTATGCAAAATACAGTAAATTCATTTGTTTATGACTTCATCTTTTTGAATTTATGAAGTAGAACATGCATTATTAGTAATTAGTTTTAGTGATCTGGGGGCTAAATTGATAAACAGTTGTCTCCAAAGGGATATTTCTCTATTTTCTTCTACATTGTTTTTCAGTTCTTAGAATTAAAATGACTAAAGTGTACTTTTCATACATTCAAGAAATTGCAGCACTGCGAGTTACAAGTTCGCCTTTAGCATAGTTACACTCATCAGATGCCACTCTGTGCTGGATGCTCTGAATGTATAATCTCATATTTTCCTCCTTGAGTGAACTTTCTACACAATTGAGGGAAATGAATGTGGTCAGATTCACTGAATGATCTCAGACTAGGGAACTTGCTTCACTCTGATGAACCATGACTGAACACGTGGTTACAAAGCAGAGTCTCATGCAGCGTGAGTTATGGCCACTTTCATCTGCCGTGTATCTTCACTTTGAGGATGAAATATAAGGAAGGATGCTTGCAGGTGGCTCCCTTCCAGCCTTCCATATCTTTTACTCTACCTCAGCCAGAAGATGTTTTGGCATCCTGGTACCTAGGATTTATTTTTTGTGGCTTTATGTTTCCATGGAAATAACTGATTCTGCTCAGCTCAGATAGCCTCTTCCAACTGGATCACATGGAGCTGTGGAGAGTCTTTTGTCTAAACAGAGATCCATGTTTAATAATTTTACCTGTCTTAATAAAACTAAATTCACTTTTAAATCCAAGACTATTGTCATAAGAATATGTCAGAGTGACAAAGGTAAGTATGAGAAGTTCAGAGATCAGCTTGTCCTGGTAAGATTGAGGTATTAGGGGGAGCTACATTGAGATAAACTTAAAAACATAAACAGGAGAAAATAGGAAAAAAGTATTTGGAATAGAAACTGAACACCCAAAGGCACCAAAACAGAGCTACGTGTACCTGGACAGTAAATAGACAATATCCTGTAGTAAACTGTTTATCAAGAGAAAGGAGAAAGGAAAATCATAGACAGCAGACATCTGAAGTGATAAAATATTTAGACATCATACTGTGATTGCAGAAGTTGTCACAAAAGGTTGTGCCATAAAAGCAGCATTTTGGAGAATCTGTCATTTTAGGGAAAAGAAAGAATTCAATTATTCAGAATTTCTAAATCTAGAAATTCTAGATTTATCATACATCAAGAGTGCGTGTTCTGAGAGTTTGTTTCCCTTTCCTTCCGACAAGATAATTATACTACATGAGTTTTCACCTTTTTCTGTACAAGAAATGTAGTAATTATTTTAAGATTGAAAATATCTAGTCTATTCCAGCTCCTCACCTTGCTGCTACATCAGTAAAGTAGCCTTAAACAATATATGTATGGAATGGCATGGCTGTTCCATAAGCTTTGCTTATGGATGCTGAAATTTAAATTTCATGTAATTTTCATGTGTCATAAAATATGTTTCTTCTTTAACATTTTCCAACCACTGAAAATGTAAAATCTACTCTTACCTTTTGGGTTGCATAAATCAGAAGAGGAAAAGGATTCGGTCTAAAGCTCAGACCTCGCAAACCCCTAGGTTGTAGAGTATCAGTCAGGACATTAACTGTAACTTCATTTTGAAAACCTTTGAATTCTCCTCCCAAATCTACTGGACATTTGGGATGAGATAGTCAAAATAATAAATTAAATAGTGAAAGAAAAGGCACTTACGTAGTTACTCAGATCAACCTTATTAACCACTGGGGTCAGTGGGACAGTATATGTTCTGAAACATTTGGAAAAAAAAAATAATGGTATTTCAAATACTCAGAACTCAGCATTTGGATACTTTCAGGGCAAAAGCAAAAGTGAGAGACTTTGCTTTTATTCAAGCTGTTTATGACCCATAATGAATGCAATACAATATAGTACTTAAATGCAGCTACTTAAATGGTGTGTGTGTAACTCCAGCTATTTAAATGGTGTGTGTGTAACACCTCACACTAGCAAATTACACACACACATGCACACACACACATACACACTAACACTTGACAGATGTTGGGCTGAGACTGTTGACGAATACAGCAAGCAGGACTTCCATTAATGTTCACGTGTCCCCTACTTTCCAAGGGTTATTAGGTGGGAAATGGGGAAGGTTTGATGTCACCATGATAGACCGGATAAGTAAATAGTCTCCTGTTCCAAATGATATAGAACCTCCCTCGTTTCTTTAAGGTGATTTTGTTTTGATCATTGACACTGGTCATGTCTTGTGAAGCAAGCATAGCCATGCTATTTTATTGTTTATCTTCAACTTCTTCCCTTTAGTTCTGTTAGTTTATCTATATCAGATGTATATGAGAATAATAAACTAGAACAATATGGCAATTCATTTACATGAAGGCTTAAACAAGAATAAAATTCGAGTTCACAAAGGCAAAGCATTACATAAGTTACCCCGCTAAACCCTTAGCACCAGCTGTTGCTCTTAATCTGCCTCCTCCTTACCTCTGGCTGTCACATGGGATTCCTAGGAGGTTCTAAGTGTCCTGCTTCTATGAGAGTTGTGCACCCAATTGTACCAGCTCTGCCCCAACTCACCAAGGTTAATTTCCATTCAACTATATTTTACACATTATGATGAAATGCAGATGAAATAGTGATTTAGTCTAATTCTAAGGCAGCCACTTATTTAAATTGTCCACCTTAGAATTTAAGCATAGTCATACGGTGCTCAGTAAGTTTTCTGGAATTAAATTTCCTGCCAATTGCTTGTAAACACTTACATACTAAAACTATTTCAAAATGTGAAATGTTATTATTTTAGATATCTTTAATATTTGCCTATACTTAATGCATAATAGTATGCTAATAAACTTATAATGAAAATAACATGACCAAATATACAACTATCACCTGGTGTATCAATTATTGTTTTGGAAACATCTAGAAAGGGGGATCTTGACATGATTTATTTACTTTTTGTGAAGCATATAAATTTAGTTCATGAAGTCAGAACATTAGATGGGAATAATCACAGCCCATTTTATGTTGAGAAAAGTAAGCTGCAGAGGTTACTTTAAGTGGTTTCCTCCAGATATTGAGCTAAGAAGGAACTTTACACGAGATCTCATCTTTCATATATTGAGAGCTACAGAAAACATCCAGTTCTTTAAAATGTGTTACCTGATAATATCATTCTTCCAGGGTGTTACTGCCAGTGAATTACCAAACGATCATGTATAACATGCTTCTTCTGTCTTCATTACAGAATATTTATGCTGGAAATCAATTATTCAGCCAGTATGTATTCAAACACATTATAAATTTCTTCACAATTACAACTACAAATAGGTATATTGAAATTTCTATAAACAAATTACCACTCATCAAAAAGAACAGATAGAGAGTACACACTGGACTTCCACTAGCAGTATTACCATTTAAGATGTTAAAATGCCGCATTCCCACTCCCAGCCCCTCTCATTTGTAGTGTCTACATTAATTAAGCCAGAATTTTAATTACTCTAAATCTGGCTTTTATATATTATGTGGAGCTTTTTACTAAGCTAAGCTATGTATTTCCATACAAATATGTATTATAATCTGTTAGAATCATGTAAAAAGAATTTTTGAATAGACAACAAATTGATATATTAAAATTTTTTTATATTTTTTCACAGACTTGAGTCAAAGGAGCCTTTCCTATCTGTTGGGTAAGTATATGTCTAAAAGTTTCCAATATTAATTAATTCAAATTAAAAGGGTCCTCTTAGTTTTATTCCCACTAATTTAACCTCATATTCAGAATCATAGCATTTCATTACATGAATATTTTTATCTAGGTTTTTAAAAAACTTAACTGAAATATCCCCTAGGTTATTTTGTGAGCTTAACAATTCAGTTATCGGGTACCCGTTACAGCTTGTATGCTGTGTGGAAGCTGAACAGTTGTTGGTGAATATCCACATTCTCATCACAGAGAAAATGTTCAAGCTGGCTTTTAAAACTTCTCTAAAGCATAGCTTCACACTTTCTAGACTGTCTACCCACTTGTGTTTTATTTTGCTTTCACCTACTGCCCTCTGTTTCTTCCCTTTTCTCTAAAGCTGTCTTCACAAATCTATATTTGAGTTCTCTCCCTGTTCACTTTATTTCTCCAATTCCCTGACACTAACTGCTACACTGAACGCTACGCTCAGGAACCCTGCGGCAGATTTGGGTCAGACTGATGCTTGCCTTGTCTGATGGCATTGTTCTGAGTTATGCTGTATGTGCTCATAATAATACATTGTTGGCAAGGATGTGCAGGTACTATTTTTAAACACTTAGAATGAAGTTAGAATTAGCAATGTTGTTTTTATCTGATCTATTAAATAATTCTTTGAGTAATACATTAAAATCTGTTATGAAGGAAATTTGCGTGCTCAGAATTATGGGAAATGTATCAAAAGTGTTGGAAGATGTGTTCTCTAGGGTAAAGGACATAATGCTCTACCCGATGAGGAAAACATTTTATCTACGTGTGGCCAGTGTGCTGCTGTCCTCATGCTTAGTGATCAGAAACATGAAACGGGGATAGATTTTTAAATGATACATCAGTTTGATTTTATTACTTTGTTCACAGCTCTGGAATATTTCTATCAGTCACTGAACAACATGGTTCCCAATTCCCTTCAAGTCACAAAAGCCTTTCAGAAAGACTTTCACGTCATAGTAATCAAAATAATTGTTAGGGAAGGCAGAAGAGAAGATTGGAGTACGTGCATTTTACTGCAGGATTTCATGAAAAATCAAAGGTCAAGTTGGTCTGGTCCAAAAAAATATCATTAGCACATGCTTCTCTTCTACACACTGATCATCAGCTACTATTGTTAAAAATCTCTAAACCTGACAGAATCTTTTATTTTGAATGCATGTGTCTGTCCTTGAGTCAGAAGGACTAAAATAGCTTCTCTTCACGCCTCAATTAATACAGTTTCTCTGCAGCCATTTTTGTTCTCTTGACTATTTGGAGATGAAATAATATATTGTTCCTGGTATACCTCTGTTGAACAAGGGCAGACCCTCAGTAGTCTTTGTTTTAAACTTAGCAGAACTTTGGCACTCAGTGTTAATGTCCCCCTCAAAAGAACTTTCCAGAAAAGAGAAATGTATAACTCAGCAAATGACTCAAGTAAGAACAATGACACAACACTATTTCAATATTTCTTGTCTTTGTGTCTTAAAGATAAACTAGAGTGAAATCAATCAAGTTGCTATGCTCAATTAATGAAAAATATGTGCCTAAATTTCTCCATTCTTCATCAAGAAAATTTGGTAAATAAAATTTCACCTGTCATTGTTCAACAAAAGGGTGTGATGAACACGAATATAGTGGCTGCACATAAACCCACTAGACCCCAGGAAGCCTACTATAAAAACCACTATTCAGATTTATGACTTCTAATTCATAGTCACATGCCAAACAGAACAAGTGAAGGATCTAGTCTATGGTACCACATGATGTGAGTGCATAATATTGAGATTGTCTCCTATGTGCTTCCTTTACATCATTTTTAATTATGTTTAGTGAAAAATGTGTGCTATATTAATGACTAAATCACTGCTAAATATGGCATACATCAGCCCATTACCTGCCAGTGTCTAAAGATATTCTTTAACATATTTCTAAATGTAACTTTTGCCCTCATAATCTCTGACTGTTATAAAATAGCTCCATTAATTTGCCAGTAAAGGTGAACCTTTTAGAGATAAGTGGCCAAACTGTAACCCAAAACTCACTTTCTCATCACAAAGTGTCAACACTGCACTACTAAAGTTTTAGTTTAAAAAAAAACCAACATTCTTTGTCCCAAAAGAAAATCAACATGCGTGCTACAGGTTGGCGACCACTGAATTCCCAGCCAACTCTTCAGCTCTTTATTTGAAAAACAGAAACTAAATACAGAACCTTAGGCTAAGCATTAAACACTACTCTTGGCACATAAGAACTGGTCATAGATGTCACCTATTATTACAGTTCTGGAATTTATATATTATGCTGTAAGTGCTTCATCAGAGATCTCTGAAATCAGTGAAAAAAAACTCCATTTTTATAAGTGATGCTTTAAAGTATATGTGAAAAACAAAACAAGTTTTTGTAATAGAAAAAATAAAAATTGTGATGGAAAGAACTAGCAAACAAAATGAGTATACTGTTTTGTTTCAGTTTTTAATGAGTGCTAAGAATTATCATACACATTTTATAAATAGGAAATATTGATATATTTTATATGCATTTCTCCTTAGAAGAGCTTAATTATTTTCCTGAAAAATGTGTACTATTAATTTTGAAGTAAAATTTTAAAATGTTGCAACATAAACTCAATCTGAATATACCACTGGAAATAAATACTCAAAAAAAGTTATAATACCAAAAAGTATTTGCTTGCAAGAAAAGATCAGCATCTTTCAAAACAGAGTTGAGTGAAACTTCAGATCTTCAACTTTTATTTTTATTTTTATTTTTTTGTACTGGGAATTGAACTCGGGACCTTGTGCTTGCCAGGCAGGCACGATCAACTTTTATTTATGTAAGAAAAGTTTGCCCTCATATACACAAATTAATAAAATAATGTCATCAGGGAAAAACAAACTGCCGCCTCCTCTTCCTTCAGAGTATTTGCCTGTAACACAGTGGAGTGAGGCATGAAGGCACATCTCCAACTGATTCTCTTTGATTACAGCAGGTATTAGATGACTCACGTGGTTCTATTCATAGCCAGACCTCAGAACCACCGTGTAAACTGTCATCCTCCTCCATCCTTCCGTACACTCACACAAGTTCTCGGTGGACACTCATAGTCTGTGTAATCTCTTCAGAAACTTTTTGAAATGTAACTTCCAGGGCCACTTCCTGTTTTGGATGCATGTGATGGAGGTGACCACTGTAACCTAGGGCTGTCTTAGAATTCATCAGAGACCAGGAGACACGTAAGGAGCTTGCAAGCTGTGCCATGGAAGTCTCCACACTGACTATGCTGAAGTGATTAAAGTATCATTTGAGGTCGCCCTAGACCTAAGGCTGAGATAATATTACATTGCAAAATATTAAAAATGTAATTTAAATATCTAAAACCTAATAAATATTTGTTAACCTATTAACAGTTACTTTTAAATCATTCTAAATATATTTTGATATTAAATTATTTTACATAGGATTTATAAGGTATTATAAGTTTATTGCCAATATTTAATATTAACTATATGGTTATATTATTTCAGCTAAAATAAATTTAAACACTAAAATTCTTGTCCATCTCAGTTAAGATTTTAAAAATGAGCTAAGTAACCATGTTTGTAGTGTGAGGCTTAAGCTTCATGGTTAACAAATACTAAATGGAGAAATAATATAGTTTCAAGTAATTAATAAAAATTTGCTTGCAAAGAGTGCCTTTTATGAGCCGTCGGACAGATCCCAATCTGGAAACAAGCTGGAAGAGAAAAGGCATCAAATTTGCTTTAAAACAGTGAGTAAGAACAAAGTGTCCATCGCAGTTAAGATTCTAAGATATAAATCTTAGTTTAAAATCGGTCTTGCCGTTAAAAAACTTTGTAAAGCTTTCGAATAAAAAAACAGACGAGGAGAGAAAAGAATCTCCCACGCATCTGAAGTTCAAGATGTGCTGAGGCAACGCAGGGTTTCTCTTCGAGCACAAGCATGCGACTCTTTCCACTAAGCAAACGCTGAGCCACTTTCAAAATACACTCAAGGCACCAAAGGAAAATTTTCTCATGAGTTATTCTTCTCTCTTTAGCATAGAGTTGATCTTTTGAAAGGAGACTTTTAATATGAGTCAGTTGTAGATAAGCATTCAAACTTTGAATTATATAATCTTCTATTTGATGAGTTTTCTATGAGTAGCTTTAATAGGAGAATTAACTATTTCATGGGTAAACTTTTTTCAAATTGTTTTTACTAAATCAGCATAATTTAAGTAACTCAGAACAATCAAAATTTACTTTATACATATCAGATTGTATTTACTAGGTTTGGTTGGGAGATCCTCCAAAATATATCAAGGAAAAAAATAACCACTCTTTTGTGGCATGGCACTGTATGAGCTGATTACTGCCCAGCTAAAGCCAGATTTCCCAAGGCCTCTTAGATGTATAAAATCTATTGTAAAGTTACTTAACTTATTTTTTGAATCTTAACTGAGAATTATCCCACTAAGTCCCAGTGAAAAGAGGTAAACCCTGTCAGGACACAAAGCTCGGTTTGTATCTAAAATTGATCACATAATTTCTAACAGTTGTATTTTATTAAATAATTTTCCTTGAAGAATATTTCTTGCCTTTTTCTTCTAGTTTTGAACCTAAATTTGAATCTTCAATATATTTCAGATGTTATGAAAAGTTAATTAACTTTGACCTTCCTACTAGGTTAAAAATTTATTCTGTTTTACTTTTATCCAGGTTTTATAGGAGGCTTTATATTTAATAACAGTTGCTACACATTGTTATACAATTATCCACCTGCTTTAACAGTCCAAATTTAGTGATTTGTTTTGCTTAATTTAATGTCACTATGACATTTCCTAGTGAGGTAGTTTGGGCAGTTTTTTTTTAATTCCTCTGAACATCGGTTTTCACACCTATGTTAGCACCTAAGTTATGAAAGAGGTAATATTCAAAGTGCTTAGGATGGTATCCTACACAAAATTATCAGGGAATAAATGTCATTTGAAATTAATATTTTGAACAACCAATCATTAAGTTACATTATAAAATTCTTCTAAAGAATTAAGTTGCACTGAATCACAGTAATACGAAGCAGCAAATCCAAGGGTGTGAATATCCTAGAGGTGGTAATGACGTTGAATTCTGGGCGTAGAAGTTCAGAGGACAACAAATGCAGTACAGGAATGAAGGGACGGCCTTACTGAAGGAGATCACTGCGGAAGGGAAAGGAAAAAATAAAACAGCAGCATGAGGATAGTTCCCGAGTGAGTATGCTTAGATTTGTGTAAAATATGGAGTACAATATTATAAACGTGAATAGTAGGAGTAATACTGATTTAGAGATGATCGGTCATACAGCTTTACAAAATAAAAGAATTATATGAATTCCACCAAATGAAGGAAGTCCATCAACCATGTAGGAATTCATATCGTAATTTAGGAAATGATAATTTTAAAAAATTGGCCAGATTGTCCAGAAAAATCTTCAAGACAAAAGTTGAATGTGTGTTTATCACTGAAGGGAGGTGGGAATTTAACAGCGAGGTGTGAAGAATGTCATCCCTGGCAGAAGGCATATACAGTGTCAACAAAGAGAAGGAACTGTACCCACCATATCAGATGTCCCAGTCTAACAAGCTGGCGAAGCTCATAAAGAGAAGGCTCATAAAAGGAGAGATGAAATTTAAAAATTAAGGTAGAGCATGCATTGGGAAAGTATGTTGATACAAGAAGTTGACTCTTCATCCTCTGAGTACAGTGGAGTCATTGGACCACGGATGTTTAGCCACTTGTCTGCTTTGTTTTTAACTGAACAGTGACACTATCCACAGCGAGGTTATAGTAAAGCCACTGAGAGAGCTATTGCAACCTCTCAGACATGACTTGAGAGGGAACAGACTTGAACTGAGTTGCAGAAGGAAATGTATGATGAAGTATCATTTTCTTTATCAAAATTAGTGAGTGATCCCTTTGTGGTTTCTCAAGTAAACTCAGTAGAATCATGATAGCAAGCTGAGATCCAGATACAATATAGAAATGAAGGGAATGTTAATAAGAAAATGACCCTAACTTTAAATATGACCATATGACAGCACAGAATCACTAATAACCAATTCAACACCTGGCTTTTTGTGATGTGGATTCAATTTTCTCTATATCTTCAGGGAGAAAAGAGATAAAGAGATAAAGATAATTTCCCTCTTCTGAAAATTTATTTGTGTTGTTTTTACACTGAAGCAGCTCTACCACAAAATTAATGATTTCTTTAGAAACTGCACTTGCTTCATTTTTTTCCTGGGCCCTTCGGGCTACTTCTCTGGAGAGCGCACAAAGTTTCCACAGCACTATTTTTGTAATCTAAAGCAGTTGTGCTTTCAGGCCTGATGCTACAACTGTAATTTTAATTTATCAACCTGCCACTCAGTGAAAGGCTGTGAAAACATTTGAAAGCTTAAACCCATCATTTATTTCTTCACCTGTCAATGACACTCTTCTGTAGTTGTCAAAATCATTTAAACTGCACCCTGATGGCATATACAATATCACCAATAAATTGGGTAATCAATCATTATGTGCATATTTTGACAGTGGCATCTTGAGCACAGAGGCTGTAGGACGTGTTTATATAAGAAGCAAGAACCCCCTACTCTTCAATAATAAAATACAATATTCATTAAGAAAAGTCTTCCTCAGTCCTTACACATGAAAAAGTCTCCAGAAACAGAGGATCTGATTGTGATTGAAATGGTTTTTATTTCTTCAGTGAATTGTTCTCCTCAGGGAAAAGGAAATAACTGCAGATTATAGCAGGCAGGGATACAGAGTTACATGGAGGGAAGAAAATGCATAGGATCATTAAATAGATTTATTTAAGTTCTTCTTACAAAGGAAGCAATAGTGCAGTACTTTATAGCTGATGATATTTCAAGAGTGTTACCAGCAGTTCAACCACTAATTTTTTGATATAATAAAGTATCATATAACCAAAATGTCACAATTCATATCAGTTTCACTTTGAGAATTGGTATTTTTATATATCATAGGCAAATTTCCTTCCCCCAAATTTGGATATTTGATCATATGAATCATGAAATAATAAATCCATTTAACTCAATAATAAGTCTGTTGTCACATAGGCTATTTATCTGATTAACATAAAATATTGCTAAAATTCTGAAATTTAAAAAATATTGACTGAATAATCTAAGTGTACTCCCCAAAATCTCACTTATAAAGATTTTCAATCTCCACTGCCTAATGATTTTAAAAGGGTAAATTGCATGAGAAATCCTTTAAAGTCTATTGAATATTTATAATCACTTCATATCACACATGTCAAAATAAATGTTATCAATACATATACACATATATATTTATATATATATCAAATACACATAAGAAAGTCATTCATGAAAGTTATTCATGAAAGTCATTCATGAAAGAAAGTCATTCATGAGAAAAGCTAATCTTTTGTGTTATTATGGAATCAAATTTAAAATATCAAATCTTTAAAAGGTATGTTAACCTATATGTATATATTTTATTTTAAAAGTAAAAGGAGGAAAGCATTAACAGACAACAACCTTTTACAAAATAGCAAAAGAACAGTGCAGACAATACAGAGTTACAAACACCACCATTGTTTCCTTATTGCTACTGGTACATTTTTTGCAAATCATGAAAAAGTTTCTTTGTTGTTATTATTGTTATTTTCCAGTTCTTGGGATTAAACCTGGTACATCATGAGCATTGTATAGGAATTCCAGTGAGCTATATCCCCATTCCTAATTATGAAATTTTTGAAGTGTTGTATCACATCTAAAAAGACAATTATACTATATAAATGATGAAGGATACACATATTGAGTATATTGAAACACAAATGTGACTAAATTATTTAGGTATTCTATAAACAAATATATAGAAATGGAAACTGAGTCAATTTAAAATAAGGTGTTAACCCCACATACTTTTAAAATTAACTCTGAAAACAATCAACAATCATTCATTAGAGATAAGAATGCAAAATAAATGAAGAAAATATTTTTATTTCATTTTACTAGATTTTAACTCCCTCAAAGAAAAAGAAAAACTAATCAAGCACATTAGAAGAAAATAAATACCTTCTATTTTAACATCATGAAATATACTTAAAGCTGAGTTTCCAATTGAATCTTAATTATCTAAATAATTTGTGAACAGTAAAAATAGCACTCATCTTAGATAGTTTGAAGTATTTACTATTTTATCCTGTGTTGGTCAAATAATACTTACTGATTCTCATAGAGTTAAAGTAGATGTCATTTTAAGTAAAGTCCTAGTGAGCTATGATATCTTCATAAAAACACACTGAGTATTAGTAGCCATTTTGAAATGGAACTTTCTGAACTCGTCTGAGGATTTTATTGAGAAAGCTGGTAATTTCTCATCTCAATGTCATTTTCATTTGAATCATCATGAATGTCTAAGCAGGAGCTTTAATTATTCATGAAAATAATCACATACATTAGAAGTTATTTATTGCTTCTAAAGGCATTGAGATGCTTAGATTTGTAGGATGGGTTTAAAGCCTCACTTCCCAACTGCAGTCTTTTCACCCATCTAAGAATGACTGATCTTTATGTCATCAATCTCAAAACGTGACCTTCTCAATGCTTTTAATGACATCCTCAAAGTACAGAAATACTTTGTGATTTAAGAGGATTTTCTACTAAAGTCCTGCAGAACAAATAAGTTATCCCAATATAATTGATACCTGCCAAATCTCAGCAAAAGCCAGCCATCACTTATGCTTTAAGAGCTTATGAGGAAAAAAAATAAGACATATTCAGTAGCTATTTTTTTTGGAATGCACCAAATAAGATAGCTATGAAAATGGTCAGTTAGCCTCCAAGTGTTTCAGGTTTTTAGAGACCTTATTATTTCTTTAGTGAAATTTTTACTAGATAACATTTAAAACATACCATTAGAAGCTGCAGGCCATGTTGTACTTCAAAATGAAGTTATGAGCCTGTGGTTTAATGCAACAGTAGGTGACCCTTGACTACAGTTTCATCTTACCTTCAGTGAAAAGCATGTAAAAAATGAAACACTTGATAAGACATTTCTTCCATTTATTGGCTAAATTATCATATCACACATTCAGTATATCAATAAAGTCTATGTTATAGCCCAATTGGACCCTAAAAATCTTGAAAACCATTTAAAAAGTGAGGCTTCTAGAGAAGCTGTTTTAAAGATGTGCTCTGTAAATCATGGCCCTTTGATTATTCACATTAATCTCAGTAGAACTGTGTCAGGCTAACTACTCCAAATTCCCATGTAAGGCCACCAACTCGTAGAGTAGGCAGATGCCCTATAAATCAAAACATTCATTTCTAACATTCTTAAATTGCCAGCTCTGGGTTTTAAGCTCTAGAGAAAGGATTTGATAGTGCTTCTGGCCTTTGTGCAAGGAACAGTTGTCCAGTTTCATTAAGTACATCAATTCATTATTTGAAGGGCACAATGTGAGTGAAGAATACTGTGTGATAACAATGTCTATTGCTATTCTGTAACAATATAGGAGACAGGGAGAGTTTGCTATTAAACATTGAGCTTTTCTTACATATTGCAGAGATCACACCACCAAATCATCATTGCTGGAGAATTTAGTAAAATACATTATTTTGACATTTATTTTTGGCAATGTTAGATAAAGAAGATACCGAATATATTTAGACTTAATTACTTAGTGGAATGTATTACCTATTCTGTAGCTCACATCATTTTGAAATCACAATTAATTACTTAAACCTCCAAAGTACAAACCAGAGGTTAAAAATAAGAAGTGAATGTCATACAATCCAATTTCTTCCTAACTGAGGCTTCATTCCCAGGTTCTTGATCTTTGGAATATCAATTCAGTTATACAGTTAGATAGGATGTATTAAGTGCAATATTCTAGTCAAGTTAGATTGATAGATACAAAACAAAAATGTAAAAGTGGATAAGAATGGTGCTTTAAATGGGCTATTCAATAAAACTGTCAATCAATAAATCAGTTTAACCAGTCTATGACTGGAAAAAAACAAAAGTAGATATTTAAAGTTTTGTATATCATTTTGACAGTTCTATGATATCTAGGTGTTTTGGTTACTTTTCTCTCATTACTGAGACAAAATGCCTGATGCCCAGAATTAAGGAAGGAAAGGTTTATTTAGCTCACAGTTAGTGGAGGTTTCAGTCCATACTCAGCTGGCTCCAAGGCAGAGTGGCACATGGCAGAGGGCAACTGTTCATGGCAGCAGAAAACAGCAAAAGCAAGAAAGGCAAAAAGGGAGGAGGGACACCAGCCTCTTTCTTTCCATTATATTGTATGCAGGCTCCCCACCCTAGGGCGGGTGTAGCACTCATACCCATAATCCCAGCATTGGATCGTGAATCAATCGTAAACTATAGAAGCCTGCCCCATGACTGCATGAGGTTTTGGAGGGACAAGCACATATGCATACACACATACACACAGACGTACAATAATTTTGCTTTAGTTTTTGGGTGCCTTCCTCTGAATCACCAGATGTTGAAAAGAATTTGAAAGAAGAAAGAAAACTCCACAAAATAGAGGAAGTATGGGGAGCACAAAACTTAACTAAAAATATCTACAAATAAAATCTAGAATTAATATTTACAGAAATATGGTATATATTGTGTCTATATTGTTAAAATATCAAAAACCAATAAATGGAAAATAAAAGAAACTTTAAAGCATTCTAGCCAAAATTAAAAGTTGAGTAAAAGTTTGGATTATGAATTTAAAAATATCCCTCAAAAAGGAGAAATGAAATAAAGATTTTAAACCAAACATACCAGTCATTGAATATTTTGCTAAGAATTGTTTTACTAAGAGTAACCAGAGATAAAATACTATCAAATAAGTACTACAGAACTATGTTCTCATACTAACAATGATGAATTTTTGCACAGCAAAGTGCTCAACATAGTGACTCAAAAGGAACACTATAAATCAATCCATGAAGGTATAGAAGATACCTTGGAGAATAATTATAGGCTATTAAGACTCTGCAAACATTGCATCATCACTTTGTAAAACATTGTTTCTAGGGAAAATATTGCATTGGGTTTCTGAAAGCTTCTGCTCACTTTTTTTCCTAGTCAAGCAATACATAATCTTGCTTTTTCATGTTTCAGTATAAAGATACCTTAATTAGTATGTATTCTAGATTCATTAACATCGAATTCAGAGCCAATAGCAATATATTTCATATCTACACAAAGCTTATTTAAACATGTCTTTTATTGATAAGTAACTTCACAGTTCTCTTGCCCTTAAGAACTCTAGACAGCATTTCAACATTATGTTTGGAACCATTTAAAACAGCAAAGTTAACACAAAAAGAATACAAGAGTGCAAAAAAAAAAAATAAAAAGACAAGTAGATCACCAATAAAAAAGATGCTTGTATACACTTTGATACTTAAGAGGCACAGTGTCACATATCACCTTGTTAATTAACCCCAGGTAGGAACACCTGGAGGACTTGAATTTTTTGCGATTCTGAATGATTGAAAGAGTTTTGCCAGTTTTGATTGTGGGGTTACAAATTAGTTTGCAAATTTGCAAATATGGAATCCACAAATAATAATGATCAAACATATTTTTAGAAACCTAATGATTCACCACCCTTTCTAAGAAACCTACAGGATGCTGTGTTACCAAAAGCATTGGATAAAACATAAGGGAAAGAGGGATTCCACCACCAAAGAGCAGGAAGTCCTCAAGTGAAAAGCAGGACCAGGATGGTGACTTTGAAGCAGATCTAGAAAGGACCGGCCTGGGCTGCACCAGGAAGATGGACAGCTATAGGAATGAGAAAATGGAGAATTATAAATGCCAAGTAACCAATAGTCTGTACCAGAAGGAAGTTTAATCCCTGCACAGAATATTGTTCAACTGTAAATAATGTTCACATAGTCATAACATTATGAACATTAAATATTGACTGAAAATCGGAAAAACAATGAACAAGAAAAAATTCCCCTGGAAACAAATGAAAAAATATTCAGTACAAATAAATAGCAATATTCTGAGGGTTCAAAGATAGTTTACTCCTCTGAATAAGATTTAATTCTAGAAACTGGCAGGATATTACAGAAAATATCTGTTTCCTTAGCTCAGTATTGCTCAGGAAGAAAGCACCTCTAAGAAACAAGTTATAAGAAGAAAGTAATCTTTACCAAAACCCTTAAATCAATACATTGCTTCATTTCTGGTAGTTAATGAAAGATCTGATGCTACAGGGACTAAAAAGCCTTCTCATTAACAGAGTAAAGAAAGCTTTGACAACTGTTCTCTGAACAAAGTAGTGGAAAAATAAAATGGAAAAATTGGGAACACAGAAAAAAATTAGAGGAAAGATCATTGAGTTTAATCTGCAAGTAATAGATATTCCAAAGAGAACAATTTTATAGAACACAAGAGTAAGTAATAAAAGGTAAAGTATAATTCATTGCTTTTCTTCAATTTTAAATTTTAAAAATATAAGAAAATCTGCATCTATTCAAAGAATAAGTAAAAGAATTATCATTAATATAAAAGATAAAATTTGACTCAGTTTTTTCTGCTATGTATAAAACCATGTACACAATAATGAAAATCTTGGAGAAAAAAATTATAATCAAAGAATTCTGTGTTCAGCTATGTTATTTTTTATTTGTAAAGGTAACAGGAAAACTTTAGCAGGAAGTATCTTCTATTGTGTACCAAGCCCAGGGAAAATTCTGTGACAGTGACTGTTATTCTTGTTTTCTCAGCCTCAGACACCAGTATCATAAGGAAAAAAACCTCATCTAAAGTATATATTATATAGTTATTTAGTTGTATTCTTTAATGAGAAGATCATAGAAGAGAAAATGATTTGTTGACAGTAAGTGGTAGAAAAATGATAGTGGAGGTGGGAAAAATTGACATATCTATAAAGCTCACCTGGTAGGTGAGATCTAAAATTCTCAGCTATTCTTCTATATACATCTCTCTATCTATCTATCATCTATCTATCTATCTACCTATCTATCTATCTATCATCATCTATCATCTATCTATGTATTTTGCCTTCCTTCTTTCTTTTTCTTCTTTCCCTCATCCCAGTCATTCCTTCCTTTGAGCAATCTCTTTCCCTTTCCTATTATCTATTGTACATTTTGAGTTTTACTTATTCTGTCAGGTTCCTACACCAGGGAGATAATATGATGTTTACACATGTGGGTCTGATATATTTCACTTATGAGTATGGTCTCTCATTGCATCCATTGACCTACTAAAGCCTCGAGTTTATCTTTTTTTATAGCTGAGTAATACTCCATTGTATAAAGTATTCTGACCAATTTTGCATGCTTGTATCTGGTAATCTAAGTAACTGATTTGAAGACAACAATATGCAATGGCACACCCATTGTGAATTCCTACCATCTTGTCCAGTGAAATTCTATATTATCTCTACTGTTTTATCTAATAATAGTATTTTATTCTCTTTAATGGTTTGAGCAATCTTCCATTCTTACATCTGATAATCTGAGCAACTTCCTTGAAGATAACAATATGTAGTATAACAACTGCTGTTCATTCCTATCATTTTGTTTTGAAACCCTGTGTCACTGTTAATGCATTTGCTTTGTTTTGTTTACGTTTATGATGTTGGTGAGCTGCTATTGTTCTCATTTTATTTTCTTTCAAAATAAAACAAATTCTCAAGAATTGTAAGATGACATGGAGGAACTAACTTTTGCACAGATATATGATTTGGTGATAAGAATTGGCATTTTAATCAGTATGAAAAAATAAAAAGCATAACAATTAGATAGGTCTCTTGGAGATGATAATTTACAGAATGTAAGTCAAATTCATAGACATTCAATATGTCCCTTTTGTTTTTGTAATATTTGAAGGAAATACTTAGGTAATGTGCAGTATGACTTTTTAATAAAAAGAATATAGAGAGCATTTATGAATAGCTAAGTACATTAAAAAGATGAGTAATTCAAACCACTAGATACAAGTGCATAGTAGGATGATAAATTTTAGTATATAAAGACTTGCTAAAAACCTCAAAGATATTTTTATTACTATAATAGCACTAAAAGCTATTGTTTTGCTTTTAATTTAAATGATTTGCTATTTTATAACTATAATATAATTGAAATATTTCCCATTTGTTTTTGAAACATAGTCTATTACATTTAAGTAGTTTTATTATTACTATTTTATTTTACTACATTATAAGGAGTCTCTTAAATTTATTAAATACCTCTCACATCTACTAATTAAACATTTTTTCTCCTTTCATTTGGCTTCTGTGCTGGATTATGTTGGCTGATTTCCATTCCTGAACTTTATATTAATTTCATCATTCTGGTTTACTTCAGTTTATTAGGTTGCTCTTTTTCTAATGAGACCAAGCTATTTTTCTTTCTTTTTTCCACCTGTCTTCTTTAGGAATCAGGGTATGAAAGCAACAAAATTTTCTGAGTCAAGCATTCTGTATCTCATAGGTTTTGAAAGAAGTACTCATTTCATTTTTTTCTAGATAAAATAAAGGTTTGGTTTTTACTTTTTTAGGGCCAGCATCCGTTTGTTTGAAGAAAGTGTAAGAGACTGTAAAAGACACTAAAGAAAAGGGAGCCAAGTTCAGGTCACCAGCTTCCCCATGTGTCTGTGAATATCTAAATGTTGTATTTTATTGCTATAACATGAATTTAATAAAATTTTGAAACTTCAGCTTGGAAGGTCGCCCAGAACGATGCAGTGCATTCATTTTCGTCTCGAAAAAATCTCCACCAAATTGTTTTAAGGTTCACCTGATGTTTTTGTGTGTTACATTATATCACAGTGTCTTCCTGTGATATTTTCTGTTCTATGATTCCATTCTTTTCCTAAACAACTATAATATTAAGTTATTGTCAACATCATCCTGTATCTTTATTATATTTGTCAGTAACATTCATCTTCGTAATTGCTATTCTCTTTTTGGAGTCACAGTGAATGAATTGAACTCCTCCACAGTCATCCGAATATTTAAATAGTGACCTACCTTCCTTCCCAAAGGCTTTCTTCACTAGACCAAACATCTTTATTTAATTCATATAGACTCATTGCTTGAGGCTTTTTTTACCACTTTAATTTTCCTTATCTTCAAGTGTTCCAGTTATTCAAAATCCTTTTAAAAGTGCACTGATATGTGCTAAGCTAAATATTTCCAATGAAGCCTCAAATGTGAAAGTTTATTTCTTCTTTTAAAAAAGATACTACACTTAATTTCAACTAATATTTCATTTGGTACTCACTCATGCCTTATATTGAGCTTGCAACTAACAAAAACACCTAAGTATTCCATGCACCAATAATCTGGTAAACCATACACAATATGGCTTATCCTGGGGATTTTAATTAGTCTTACAGATGCCTGGTTTCTCTCATTTGTAAAACAAAGATGATATCTGAATGGATTTGTAATACAATCAAATGATGTGAAAATGTTTGATATATAAAGCACTCAGAACAGTGACAGGTAAAAGTTAAGTAGTCAATAAATCTTAACTGCTAACATCATTATCATTAATTATTATTACTCTCATCCCTTTTGACATCACTCAAATATTTTCCAGCTTGTCTCCAACAGGAAGAATTGTGCAGCTGGTATGTTACATTGGAGAAACACTTCAGAAAAATCATTTTAATCCAATAAGTGAAATCAGAATAATACAAATATCAACTGTATGTAATATGAAAAGCATTTATTTATAAATAGACAACTGGCACCCTTTGACTACATGTCATATATGGCCATTTTTAGATGCATAGAATATAAAAAGTACTTAAACTGAATTGTTGAAAATGCTTCATCTTGATCCAGTTAGTAATTTGGGCACAAAAAAATCACACTAAAAATTTTAACAGCAAAAATTTAATGGGAAGATTTATGAACAGCTAAACAATAATTGACTTCTTATGACTGCAGTCTAGCACTGGAATAGAAAATGTGTGGGATAACAATGAGGTATACTAACCCGATCAAGAAACAATCTTGAAGAGCCATTTTCCCCAGCAGTGACGTTCGGGTTTCATCGTAGAGGGTGTGACTGCAGCCTGCTGTTTGGCAGAGACATTTATTGGGACGTTGCGGCCTGGAAGTGTGAAAAGAAAGCCTCCTGCTGCAATGCCAGTGATTATCACTGAGTCTATGACACCCGATTGGAAGTCATGATATCAGAATGAGGAGAAAGGCCCAGGAGAACGTGGGAAAAGCTGATTCTTCCTCTTCTGTGCCATGCAGTTTTTCTCCAGTGCCCCACGCTGGCATCACTAACACTGCCACCTGGTAAAAGAAATGCTTACAAGTCACAGCTCCTTTATCACAAAGTGAGGAGCTGACAGTATGTTGACAAAATAGAAATGATATAATCCAATATGTCAGTTGTAACAGTTTATATCTTCCTATATTTGTATTCAGGTGTTTGAAAATTCTAATATGAACAATTATATTTTCTTATGAAAGGAAATACTATAGCAGAAACTTACCCAGAAGTCTATTTGTTAGATTCACAAAACATTTCCAGGGTGGCTACAAACAGCTTGTCCTGTCAGATGTCATCATCTCACTAAGACAGACGTATGGATGGTCAAAGACAATATACGTTTGAGTAGATTTATGTGTAAGAACCTACCAGAATGGGGCTTGCCCATTAGTAATTAAATTTAGTTAAAGGAATGGATGAAATTTACTGGATTCTGGCAAGAGCTCTTTTAGAATATTTAATTGAAAATTTCAGTGTCAAGAAACTCAGATAAATTCAATTAAGCTTCAAGAAGCTTTGAAGACAAGATTATTAATGGATTGGCTTGAAAAGGGAAAAGGCCAAAAGAAATAAATCCATATAGATTAGCTAAGTGACAAGAACAGCAGGAGCTGATGAGGATGAGTCAGACGTAAATACAAAAAGACTATTCAAGGGAAAGCACCTAAGTGGCATTTAACCCACTCAGTAAATATTATAATTGAGGAACATGTGACATTTGAGTTAAGCCTTCAGGAATGGATGCATTTACAGAAGAAAGAAGATACAACATATGTGGATGGATGGAAAAGAGCAGGAAACTTGCTACTGAGCAATCAATTGAGCCAATTCAAATGCATACCCATGCTCCAGTTTATAAGTACATCTTTGAAACAATGTGTGTGTCCATGAATCGATTCAAAAATGTGGTATTTGTACACAATGGAGTACTATTTTGCCATAAAGATAAACTTGAGGCATTTGTAGGTAAATATTGGATGCAATTTGAGAATATGATGTTATGTAAAAAAACTCAGACACACAAATTTAGATGTCATGTAGTTTTTTTTTTTGAGAGAGAGAGAGGGAGAGGGAGAGCAAAAGCAAGCGAGAGAGAGGAAGAGCAAAATAGAAGATAAAGAAAAATAGGGAGAAGTACAAATATTTCCTCAAGTTATGTGATTGTTTCAAAAACGTTTTAATATACATGCTAATTTGTTTCATTTATACTAGTAGTTTCTCTTAGTTCATTGAACAGAAAGTGTGATTTTATCTGTTTATTTGTTCTTTGTAAAAAAGAAATTTTTTAACTATGATTTGTACTCTGAATAACACTTCGGTCATTTTTTAAAACTTTGAAGACTATGTATAACTATGTAAACTTATATATAACAATGTATAACTATTGCTATTTTTATCTTGTTAAGAAATTTTGTTTTATTTTTCATAGAAGTTGGAAAAATACTTCTTCACATTTTCTTTATTAATATCTACTTGTAGCACATTAAAATAAAACACTGTAGAGATGAAAGAATCTCTCTACCTGAGACCTAAGAGCAATGTCAGACAAAGAGCCAGTGCTAAGAAATGCTGAAGGATTAGGGTTAATTAAAAAAATACTGAGAGATGGTGGAGAAAGAAGATACATGTTGGAGAGGTCAGAATGTTGGAGTCTGTATGTTCTCTTATGTGCTAGGCAGAGTAACTGTAGGGCTTTGTTTTTACTGTTGTTCTACTTGTTCATTTGGGGATTTCTGAGAAGAATACTTTCAAGCCATTAACAGCAATCATGATGATTTAAAAGTGTGACGATGACTTGGACCACAGTTCTAGTTTGGAGGTGTTTGTACTGGTCCACGAAAGGCTGAACGTCTCAGACCAAGCCTTCAAAATAACTAGAATTTTATTCTCTACTATCACATGTATAGTTCACTTATTAAGTATCCTATGCTGTTTATAGAAAAAAAATTTAACTCTCATTGCAGCTTTATAAAAATAATTATGAACTAAAGAGAAATTATGCATATTTTTCCATTTATTGTAGACTGGAAAACAAAAGTAAAACCCCCAAACGATTTTGGAATTACAAGTGCGTGTTTAAATTTTCTCACTTAGACAGAGACTAGCCTTCTCCATTCAAGGCAATACTTCCAGACTCAAAATCCATGTTAACTTAGCCCAAAGAGGGAAAAATAATTCACCTTTTATATCTTTTTTCTCTTTTATTTCTAAAATTGACTCTTCATACTTCACATCACTGGTCTTTCAATTAGAGAAGTCATTCTGTAAGGGTATGAGACAGTGAACATGACTCACAGTAAGTGAAATATCAGAATTCTTAAATGATTTGGGTGGATTATTTGAATCTTCTCAAATTCTTGGCCATTTTCTCTTCTTAAGGAAATGTCTTCATTCACAATTAGTCAGAAACTTTATTAATATGTCATAATCCTTTAGATTTCCACTTGAATTTTCCACCCCATTCCAAAAGCCCTTAGTAGAAAATAGAGTATTTTGTCAATAAGAGACTGAATATCTTATTTTATTGTGTTTGAATTTTCACTATGGATGTGGATATATATTTTTTACACATACACATGCACTACCATGTATTTACACTTTTATATGTATCCTCTAAAGCAAAAATAAACAGATTTTTGTTCATATATCTAGGAAAAATTATGATCCATTCAACTGTAGAGACTGAGAGCTGGTAATGTATATCAAAATTTCATGGTAAATTTGAAGCAAGATTCTGTAGGAACATCTGAAAAGACTGCTGATTTTTTTTTAATCTCTGTAAATGCAGGCAGTTATCCCATATAATATCTCTGCTTTCATGGGTTTCAAACCTAACCACAGGTTTTTTTTTTTTTTAAAGAACAGTCATGTTAAAGAGCAAATAATCTTCATATGAAGTGTTCTTTACACTTGTTCCTCATTTTTCTACCACCACAATTTTTTTTTGACTTTTCAAAAGGACCAAACCTTTACAAGGTCCAATTAAAATGTCATCTTTTGGCCAGGGACAGTAGGACACAGCTGTAATCCCCACACTCTAAAATATTGAGGCAGGAGCATCAGGAGTTTGAGTCTACTTTAGGCAATTTAATGACCTGGCAAGACCTTGTCTCAAAATTTTAAAAAATAGGAAAAGGGTTAGGGATGTAGCCCAGTGCTAAGGCCCTGGGTTCAATCCCTAGCAACATAATATATAAATAAATATACATGTACATACATATACTTGAAATAAAATGTCATTTTTAATGAAGATTTGTTGTGTTCCCCAAATCCCTATTAGTTCATTCTAAATCTTTTGCCAATAAGCTTGTAACAGATCATGTCTATGTTTTGATATTTATTTTCTGTAAAATTTTACTTATGTTATATAAAAATAAAACAAAAGCTCATAACAAAGGTATTAGAAAATAAAAGTAGTTACTTCATTTCATTTATAGTGCTAGTTTCTTTTAATTCATTGAAAAGAAAGTTTGGTGCTTTTTGGCATTTATTAAATTCTGCTTCAAGTTACAGTCATATGTATATTTGTTAAATCATTTACACTTAGGTTTACATTTTGGGAGGGTCTGCAGATATCGTTATCCACAAATCTCGGTATTACCCCTGACTTACAATAAGCACTCAATAATACACTATTCAATTTAATTTAGGAAGCCAGAAATAATAATTGAGAAGGCTATAGTAATAGTTATTAGCATAGGGATGTCTGCTTAAAAATCATTAAAATGCTTCCTGCATATGCTAGAGACTTTGTTAATATTCTTCAGATTATATTTTAATGAAGTTTTGTGAGGCAAAATAAAAAAAATGCTTTGTGTATTAGCCTACTCATATGAAACCGGTTTTATGTATTCAAAGGGATTAGACAAAATTGATTGCATGTATTGTAAAACCAAATGAGTTGTTATTCCTCTTGTATAAGTGAAAAAGTTTAAATGAAATTCCAGAAAAGTTATGTAGTCCTCATTTAAACTTCAATAGTAAAAGAAAGAATGCAGCATATGATTCTGAGCAATTACTTATGTAATTCTAATTTCCCACTAGATGTTGAGAGAATCTGTACAACAAGAATAAAGGTACATTGACAGGTAGAATTAAAATAATAATAGTATGCCACATTTTGAAATAAATAATATGGAATATTTGTTCATTTTAAATGTTCTAAGCCATCATGTTACTTGCCTAAAAAAGTCAACTCCCTACTACTGGCCGTGTACCAAACATTGAAAGCATTGGTATTTCCTGGATTTACTTTCCTCCTGGAGAGTGGCCTAAGTATCTAACTCTTTCTTATTTCATTTTTAGTGGCCTAGAAACTGGACTGTCGTATGAAGTTCTTAAAGTAAACATTATGAAAGTTCATCTCTTCAAAACAGAATATATTAGACCATAAGCAAAATAGTGACACACTCAATTTATGAGTGGAAAAACTGCTGTGGATAGAATGGTCTTTCTGAACTGAAAAAGTTTTCCTACAGGGAAATTGTAGAAAATCTGAAATACCTTATAAAACTGAATAGGACTCCTAATAATGCCTTCCCTTGACAGCTAATTTCAAATAGAAGTTCATACAGAAAGAAAAAGAAGAGATTTTGTAAAACGGAATCTGGGGAAGGGGAAGAAATATAAAAAATAAATAAATGAAAACAATTGATAGGTTCCAGGAACCTATCATCATTCCAGGAATGATGTAACTTAACTCAGATGAATTAGACTTACTCTGGATGACTGTTCATCTTCTTGAATAGCTTCTGCTTTGTTGGAAATCCAGCTTAACTGTATAGTTTACGACCTAAGCCAACTACTGCTAAGGTACTTCTGCTAAAATACCAAAGCATTAAAACAAAAACAGTCTTGGTGTGATTACCAAAACAGGTCTATTTGGGCATTTCATTTTGTTTTTAACTTTAGCAAGTAAAATTGAGTTCATGATAGCAGGCGATGGGATGGAATGATCAAACAATTCAGGATACTGAGCTATTATTGCTTCTTGTAACTATGTCTTAGCATTCAAAAATGAACAAAAAATAAGCAGGTGGAACAAGATAATTTAAACAGCAATTGAGAAAAAAATACAGATGAACTTTTTTTTCTTGAGTGCTTTCAAATTTCTACAAAGCTGTGAAATTACTGAAGTATTTCCTAACAATATAAGACACATGAGTGGAATCATTACCATTATCCATATTAATATCGCTTTCATTAATTGGCCATGTGTCATATTTTCTTCTTGCAATTAAACTCCTGTGTCTGAGATTATAGTATTAGAGTCTCAGAAAAAACTATAAATAATTTGATCATATATTATCTCACTGAATTCATTTGGAAATAACTTCAATAACACCAGAATACACTGCCAATTTTCATTACAGGAAAAAAACTTGTCCCATGAGTCAATAGTTTTTCAAAGCACCCACTATGTCTAGCACTGTCTAATGAAGAGTACCTGCTCAAATATAGCTACCGGAATTAGTAGCTGCTTAATGTATGTAATTACTATTATGATGATAATTGCTATTATTAAATTTCTGATTACTAGATATTACTAGTAAAATAAAACCAAGAAGCAAAGATCTAAGAGGATACTTGTGACTCACGGAGATTACAACAAGAGGGAGGACATGTACAAATGTTAAAATGAATTTATACATCTATAATCAAATATTATGTTATGGTTTGTGTCTAGATGTCCCCTGCAAAGCCTCATGCCATCATAGGTGGGGGTTTTTCAAAGATGGCTGGATCTAGAATGTGTGACACTGTGATTAATTCATGGTGTAATGCTAGGATTGGGTGCACTAGGATTAAGAGTGTGAGTGCTACCCATCCTAAGTAGCCTGAATAAGATATAAGGGATAGAAAGAGCTGTGGTTTTCCCTTGCTTGCTTTGTTACCTTTTGCCTGGAGAACTGTCTCTTATGTGATTCCTATTTGCCATGCCACCTTGCCTTAGAGCCAACTGATTACGGACTGAAGTCTCTAAAAACTGTCAGTTAAATAAACTTTTCTTCTTTACCTTTGGGTGTTGGATATTTTGTCTCAGCAGCAAGAAAAGTAACTAAGACACCATCTTAATTATCAACCTTAAAACTACTCTATTTAACAGGTCAGATAAAAATAAATGTTCTGAAATGTTAATATTATTAAACTAATTAAAATGAACAAAAGTCTAGAGAAATATGATGCAATAGGAAAAATCACAAACTTTGAAGTGAGATAAATCTGTTTAAATCTTAACTGTGTGAAAACAATTTTTAAAAATCATTCATTGAATGACTAGTTGCTAAAAGCTTTGCTCAGGCTGTTCCTTTTGTGATTCTATTAAACAGAAGGTCTAACGTCATATCTAATAATTCGCCAACTCGTACTCTCAAAGATACATGGTTTTCAGCCATTTGTCCTGTACACACTTCATCTACTCATCTTTCTGTCTTCTCCTTCCTTGACCTCCAAGTTGTGAAATCCACATGATTGGGCTTCTTTCTGTCCACATCTCCTCTTAAAGAAAATCTCACATTTTGATACCTTGATTACTATCAATATGCTTACCAGTCCTAGACTTACTTTTCCAGCAAGTTCTAACCGGGTAGTACTTAATTTCCCATGAAATTATTTCCTGACTATATCACAAGCATCTGAATACTATTATGTCCAATACCAACTCTGAAAGTTTCCACTGATTCTTTTCCCAATCTTTCCCCGCTCAACAAAGAATACAATCACTGCAATTTCTCAAGCTACATCCAAAACATGCCTTGAACCTATGTATACTCTATCTCTTCTGTATCATGGCTACCTAGGACATTTATTTATGGTCTGCATGAGGACAGTATCTATCAGTTGCCTTCTTATATTACTGAGTCTCTCAACATTTTTCCTGACTTGTGTCTTTATGCTTCCTTTTCCCTGTCTGCCCCTTTTTCTCTTCAGCTCTTGATAGATCCTTTCACATCCTTCAAGGCTCCAGTCACACGTCTGCTCCTCAGAGTCCAGCCTTCAGCAATCTGCTCTAGTAGTTCTCCCCAGCTTCCTTTTTTACTGTGCTTTCTTTGCTTCTGAGTATTTTCTGTTTCAGATTCTGTTTCTTAACTGGTTTTTTTATCTATACAACTGTCAAAGAAAAATTGCACCAGGAATGTCAAAAAGTCAAAGACTTGTTTCAAGAATATTGAGATGGGGGCAGAATTGAACAAACTCCACTGCAATAAAAGGAGTGAGAGTTTTTAAGAGCAGGAGAAACAGTGGAAATAGGGAAAGTAGGTCAGTGTGATTGATCATCTGTATTTAGTAATTGGTGTTTCTTAAGTTGCATTTTTGCACAGTGATTTATTTCATTTTATTTTTTGAAGTGACAGAAATACTGACATGTATTTATGGAGTACAGTGTGATATTTCAATACATGCAGATAATGTGTAATGATTGAATAAGGATGTTTATCATATCCATCACCTCAAACAATTTTTTTGTAGTGGGAACATTAAAAACTCTCCTTTAGCTATTTTGGTATATGTAGTAAACTGCTGGTAACTCAGACACCTTACTGACTTTTATATAGAATATTAATACATATTCCTTCTTTCATATGTGGAAGATTAAAAGGTTGACCTCATAGAAGTAGAGAATACAAGTAGAGGCTGAGAAGGGAAGGAGACAGGAAATGGAGATTGGGTGCTAGGAGATATGTTTCTTGTTAATTAAATATGTTTCTTGGGGAGAGTTCTGGAAAATTTACCTCTACCCAGAGAAATAAAGTATTATACAATTGTAAACTTTCTAAAGTGCATATTCCAAGAAAGGTGAAGGGGTCAGGAGCCTGTGTATATTCACGAAAACAACCTGTCTGAATTTTGGTCAAACTGAGAGGCACGTGGAGACCATCTTGGTACTCAAGTAGAATGTGAACTTTGTACAAAGAGAACATAAATTGCTATTTCTAAAACCAGGTGTCCAGTGCAGTCCCTGTCACTTGTGTTCTTCATCAAATTTTGATGAATGTATATGTGAATGAGTATGCTACATCGTAAGGGTTGTGTTCATAAAAGCAATAAGAGTAGTCTCCAAATTAGACTATGACCCTTTTCGGTATCATGCTTTTTTAAAAAAACCTATGCAATGTTCCTAAAATGATAATCTGTTTTTTATTAATTTTCCTTTGCTTTAATTATTGGAAACCATGTGTATGTTAGGCAAACATGAATTGTATTATATACTATATATATATATATATATATATATATATATATATATATTTGTATTCTAAAACATATTCTTAAAAATAATCAAAATAAGACACAGTGATGATTACCCGTAACAACTCTGAGTAAGAATAACAATGTTAAACTTGAGAGTTCTCAGCAAAAGTGTTTGGCCAGTGTCACCATACGGAATGTGATTAAAAAAAAAATACTGTGTGTATAAATGACATATCTTCATTATTTCCCTCCAAAATATCCTCACTGGTTTCAAACACATATCACATCATTCTTGCCATTTTTAAAGCATCTCTGGAAAGACTTCTTATGTAAGCAATTGCACTGTGCTGGCTTCTTTGATGTCCCCAACTGATTCAAAATGTTTACCTTTTGTGGTAATTTGGCCTTTGAGGAAGAGCCAAAAGTCACACAGTGACAGAGCCAGTGAATAAGATGACGGAAGACTCACTGCAGTGTTTTCACAAAGCTTCCACTTCCATGAGAAGTCACTCAGCAACAGCACTCACCATATTTCTTTCAATCACACTGCATAAAGACATGAAAGAGGACTTACAGAACCGCCCCCAGAAAGTGGCAAGAACAATGGGATCAGTGTGTTCAAAGTAAGGGGGACTAATCTGAAGATGATAAATGGCAATGTATGTTTCACTGTAACAGTTTTTAAAATTTAAATATTCACTGTATGTTTGATTATCCATTGTGCACCATATTATCAACAGAAGTAAATGAATCTCAGAGAAAGAAACAACCCCTGTATCAAGAAAGTTTTGAGGGGACATTTGTAGCTTGGAGTTTGGTGGTAACCAATAGGTTTTCTTTAAACTCCTTCAACTCAACATCATAACTGTGCCTATGCCAGAAATATAACCTAAACCCTGATTCATTACAGCATTGACAATCTGTGGCTCTCAGACCAAAGTGCGTATTTTTTGTTGTTACTTTTCAGGCAATGGTCTTATTGCCCTCCTTAGTTTGCCTAGGTGGATATAACATTGCACTGTCTAGATTATACTCTGTCTTCTATTCACTCACATGGAGCAGGCTCCTACTTTACATTTCATAACTTGTATTTAAACATTATGTATTCCATTAGACAGTGCTGGAGGTACAACTAACATTCATAGATTAGATAAGCCACATCAGTCATTTTCCTCTGTCTAATGCCTATGAGGAAATACAAATACATTTATCCTTCAAACCAAGAACAACAATCCCTTCCTAGTACAGCTCTTTCAGTTTTCTTAGCATGAGAATGGTTACAAATAAGGGACTGGTAAATAGCTTTAGAAATACAAAATTATTCGTGTGGTGCATAATTCTTCAGAAAGTTAAACATGGAATCATTATATGCTTCCACTGGTAGGTGTATATGTGAGTGAAATGATTCACATACTTTCCTACCAATGTTCAGATCATCATATTCACAATAGACGAGAAGTAGAAATAGGCCAAATGTAGAAGTGAATAATCACAGAGTGGTTACTCAACCTTAAGTCAGAATGAAATTCTGACATATGCTACAAAATGATTGACCCTTGAAAATACTAGGTTTAGGGGCTGGGGATTTAGCTCAGTGACAAAAGCGCCTGCCTGGCAAGCGCAAGGTCATGAGTTCGGTTCCCGGTACCAGAGAAAAACCAAAAAAAAAAAAAAAAAGAAAAAAGAAAATACTAGGTTTAGTGCAAAAAAGAACAAATATTCCATAATATATGACTTTGTAGTTATGACTGCATGATTTGTGAAGCACTAGCAATACACAAATGCATACAGGCAAAATAGAACAGAGGCTACCGGCCTGATAGGAGGTGGAAAGGAGAAGTTATTGATGCCTACAAAGATTCTGTTTCAGATGATGGAAGAGTTCTTGAAATACATGGTGCTAATATTTATACAACTTTGAGAATATATTTAACACTACTGCAGTCTATACTTGAAAATTGTTAGAATGGCAAACCTGATGCTGTGTATATTTTACCACAATAAAATGAATAAATAACATTAAATATACTTATCACTCTGAAGTACAGACACTTTGTTAGACATAAGACTTAGATTTTTTCCAGGTTGAGAAGGAAGGCCAGTATGGTGGAAACAGCTCCAGATACGGATTTGGGAGACTTTTTCTCTAATCTCAGCTCTGTCATTTACTAGTGATAAAACTTGAAGCAAGCCACTGAAGTCCTTACCTCAGTTTTTTAGAGCTACATTGTACAGGAATTGTTGTAATGACTAAGCTTAAAATATATATAAAGTGCTTTAGAAATTTGAATAATATACGAGTGGGTATAGGCAATTTTTTTCATATGTTATTTCAGGGAGAGGAATCATAATAGTTTTATCATTGAAATGCATTTATTAATTCCAATTTAAATACCTTTAAATATAAGGTATTTATGGTAAGACTCAGCTGTTTTTAAAGATTTTTCTTAAAGTATTGAAATTAAAGGTATATATGGAAAAATAACGCAGAAGTTTGCATTTATGTTTACCATTCTTATAATAAATAGAATGTTAAGCCTTTAGAGTTATTTTAAATATATATTAATAATTTTTATTCATTATTTAGCCTCTCTGTACACACTTTAGAAGGAAAGAACTTTTTACCTTAGAAAGAATGGCCAACTGTGTCATATCTTGTCTAGGGGGCATAAAGTCCTCATTTTGAGTCACAGGCACTAAAAGTGTCTTTTTTTTGCTATTTGCTCTTATCGTCCATTGCAAAGCACATAAACCATGGAGAGCTGATAGCTTCTCCACTGTGAACATGCAATAATAATTTTATATGGCATTATATCAAGTTAGATATGATCTTGTAAAGCCGTTTTGGGGTAATTACATTCAAAATAAGTATATAAAAAGTAACATAAATTTCTTGCTATAACATCATAAATCAATACCAAAAGTAATGTGATTGATATAATTGCCAACTAATTCTTTTTATTTCCCTCCTTAGTGGTTATGTCTTTGACTATGATTACTACAGAGATGATTTCTACAATCGGTATGTAAAATTTCATCCTTGTTTCCCTATGATTTAAATTTTGACTACTTTCTGCTTTAAACTTTTCAAATAATATTTTATAGTTAAAAATTAAAGAAATTATGAAGTTCCACTAAAACATTCAGAATTCTCAAGACTGATAGTTTTATTAACTTTGAAAATGACTACTATCTTCTAAAATTTATCTGTTTTCAAAACACATGAAAAATGTCATGTTGATCAGATTCAGTGAAATTTACAGACCATAATATGGGACCATAAAAACAACCATACAAGCTGAAACGAATCAAAATGTTAATAGTCAGAAAAAAAATAAGCTTTTTCTATTTTTCCCTTTAAAATTTTTGGCAGAACCTTTAAAGCACTTTTAATCTCTGCCTATAAATACTGAGGTACATACAGTAAAGCTAGTAGATTTTTAGCACACTGTAAGTTAAAACAATACCAATATTGAGAATTAATTTGTTATATTGGTTTGTATTATAATTTATCAAAATTAGCTCAAACCATGTGTATCTTCCTTTCACTCTGTAACTTAGAATATGGGACAAGTGACTGGTTTGTACTTTGGTAAATTATACTCCCTTCTAAGGTTAGGTCACTCTCCGCACTTTATTCATGCAGTGAACTGTGTGCATGAGTTCGCTCCATGCACATTTCCTGGTCAGTGTCACTTCCTCTTCATTACCTCATCCCTTTCAGTACATTATATCCACTTTCCTTGTGCATGGAAGTGAGTTTACCCTTATTGATTTTCTTTAGCTTGATATTTAGAATCTGTCAAGTGAAAGTGTCAGCATGCTGATGATGAACTTTTTTAAATAATCCATGCACTTTTAATTGGAAGTTCACTTCCAGCATTATCACTCTTCAGTTCTTTGCTGCACCGCATCTTTATTGATCAGTTGTCTCTCTTGATTATCCATTTCTATAAAATGCACATGAGTTTATGATGAGGTGACAAGGAGACTACAAATGCCTCACTGCTGCCTGGGTGTTTAGTGAGTAACAGGAAAACAGCCACACATCTCGGAAAGACTTTGAGAGAGTGATGCCCTTGCTCCCCAGTCATGAGCACGTTTATTATATTAAAGTCATTTGTGGACGGAAAGGCAGTGACAAGTTTGGACTCTATGATATTATCCACAGCTTACGATTTGTGATACCTCAAATTTAATTTTGGTCACTGGAGAAGTGGTATAATTTAACCGAAGAGTGATAACTAAAGTGCGTATACATCTGGGGTATCCAACTGGAGGACTAACTGTGCATAAACAGACCATTGGGGGGAAAGGTGGTAAATATTTTTAAATTTTTCATTTATAAGTACTATTAAAACAAAAAATCTCAAGGCATAAAAATGAAAATCTACAAAAGAATGTTATCAAGGATATGCTAAGGAGGAAAGAAATCCATGGGCCTCTCAAAGGGTTTTATTCTGTCTCCTCCAGCTGCCCTGGTCCTTGCTCAGTTCCACAAGAATATCAGGTTCCTTCCTCCCACGGGTCTTTTTCCTGCACAGCTCCATCTCCTTAGATTCCTTCCCCGACCTCTGTCACTTTGTCCTTCAGGTCTCTCTGGACACCACTCCCAGGCTCAGTTAGGGTCCCCTCTCTCAGCACATTTCCTCACAGAACTTCTGATTTGTGTACTTCCTTTCTGCACTGACAGTGCTTTATTCATGTCCTCCTACCGTCCTCCTTGATGGCTGCACATGTAAACTTTTGCAAATCTTTATTATCTTTAGGAACTATCAATAAGCCTTGCTCACAATGTCTATTCAATTCATGTTACTAATTCATCCCTTTAAATTTAAAGACATGATCACTTTTCCCAGGGTCACCCCACTAATTAGAGATTAAACTGTTGTCATAACCTGAGCATTCATTCAATAACCCACTATGTGCATATGCAAAACCGAGAAACAAAGTCAGTTTATGGTGTGAAATAAAAGAACACAGCCTTGCTAGCATGGAGTCAGACATATTAATATATCTGAACTACTGGGTTATGCAATTTATTTTACTAGTTATTCTTGTAGACCAAATGTAATAGTCAGGAATGATTTTCTATGATCATTTTCTAATGTCTAAAGATTTAAGACTTTATTTTAAACATCTGACGGTTTATAATAACTTGTTTATGTGATTTGAACATCTGCCAACATTAAAATCATCCCATTTACTGTTAAAAGATAGTGTGGAGACCGTCTTTTTACTTCTTGATAATTTTAGTTTTCGGTAATTTTAAAGACATTTTTAACTATACCTCTTCTTTTGCAGGATGCAGAAGGTTGTCCCAATTATTATAAATAAAGTTTTCAGTTGACATACCATGTCTTCTAGTCTGTTAAATGGTTTCAACATCTTCTCTGTTTTCTATCATGCAACTTCCTTATACATCTAAAGAATTTCTACCTAAAATGAAGCTTTGCGGTAGAAAGGAGACTCAGATTCTGATAACAAGTTCTTGAAAATTTGGGCAACTCAAGTTTTCAGATTCCTCACTTTAAAGAGAAGCTACATGTGCATTTTACTGTTCATAAATGACAGCTCAGTAAAGAGAGAGAGAAAAAGAGAGACAGACAGATAGAGACAGAGACAGAGATCTTACTTTCCAAAGTGCAAAGATCTTAAACAATCCAGTAACTATAAAGCCTGAAGATTTCAGATGACTACATTACACACACGCACACGAAGTCTGACTCTGAACAATTTTCAAAATCATGTGTTTGTCTAATATACAATCTGTTTGGCTTCTAAGTGTGCAATAAATCAGTTTGGTTGTGATGCTAGTAGACTATCTGAGCAGTTTGTGCTCTCATTAGTTTATTTTTCTTATTTCGCTTGGCTAAGAAAGACATAAGCATCTTTTACTAGTGGATATACTCACAGCTCCCTGTGAACAGAATACCGTGAAAGGAAAGCAGGGTGAAAAGGCTGGACAAGATAAGTGGCCTACAGAGTCACTGGACAGCTTTTACACAGTAATTCTTCCTGAATTACACTTGACTTATACTTATGGTTAAGTTTTTAAATATCTATTTTAATAGCTGTGCAAAGTTGGACAAATTATATATTACAGAACCTGTTAGCTCATCTGTTAGGTGAGCACGAAATTGATTTCTAACTCATAAAATTGTGCTGGGATTAAATGAGGTAACATATGTGTAATGATCAGCATTATGCCTGATGTATTTTTAGTGTTTAGTTGATGTCAGTTACCAGCAACAATTAGCAGGCAGCCATTATCAGTGTGATGAATGTGCTTCTCATACTGGCATTCGTATAGCCGTAGCCATATGGCTGAGAAATAAGTGGATTGGTCAATAGTCTTTCCCTACTGATTCCTCAGGACACCTCTGCATCATCCTGTTTTTATTGTTTTCCCTTAACCTACTCATCTCACCTGCAGCTGAACACACCTGCAGAGAGAGAGAGAGACAGAGAGACAGAGAGAGAGAGCAGTCAGCTACTTCCGTGAACTCCATGTGCTTTGGTTAGGTCAGGAAAACAAAAATCACACGAGTTATGTTTAGCAAGGACAATTGTATATGACTAGTTATTATAATAACTAACTAGTTACTATAATAACTATTATTATAACTAGTTACCATAACAACTATTATAATAACTATTATTAAATTACTGACTATTTATTAAGGAACTGAAAAGGGCAAAGAGAAAACGTCACCTCATTATTATGATATTAGCAACTGCAAGAAACAGTTAACATCTCTTGAGCTGGGGAAACAGGAAGAGGTTGGGATTGTAAAATTTTACTGCAAGACCAGCTGTGTGACCTGTTGTCCCCCTTAGTGGAGATGATAAGGCAGGAGGGTTGCTTGAGCCATGGAGTTCCAGAAAAGCCTGGAAAACATGGAAATTTGATATTTTTAAGATACTGTACAAAAAGGGCTTTGCAGAGCTAAAATTTTCAATAGCAGGTAGAGCCAGGCTGAGGCTGCTGTTCCTGAGTGGACATGGCACCCAGACCTCTGAGGAGGGGACACAGGCTACACTTGCCGATGTCTTAGAGGCTCTACAAGTGTTACAGAATTGCTCCAAGCAGATTCTACTGTTGCCAGGGTGAAGTCATGAGGTTGGGTAATGCTGAGAAGAGCAGAATGCTGAAACAAAAAGAAGCAAGCCCTTTCCCTGCTCCAGTCTTACAGTGCCCTTCTTTGGTCCTTTATTGGGTGAGCAGAGCAGGAAGCCAGGTCCCCACCCTGCAGCATCCAACCCATCATGGGATAAGGATGAGTTGAGAAACAATATCTTTTTTTTTTTTTTTTTTGCAGTACCAGGGATCAAACTCACGACCTTGCGCTTGCCAGGCAAGGGCTTATGCCGCTGAGCTATATCCCCAGCCCCTGAAACAGTATCTTAATCACTGACTTGCTACCACATCATACTGTCATCCTATTTCTCTAGTTTTGAGGATTTTGATGTGATTGAAAGTTTTCAACATTTCCATAGTTTTACCGTAGAAAACTTCTCTATATCAAGTTCCATCCTATGGTTTCTTGTGTCCATCCATGGTTTCAGGCCTCGTGAAATATTACGATGTATATTTCAGTGATTATTCTAAATGTTTACCTTTCTATATCTTATGAAAAATTATCCAGCAATTTATAACCTTCAATAGTATTTTCTCTTAAAGACTTAAGTATGATAGAGCACATTGCATGTTATTAAAACTAAGCATAGTTTCGATGCTTCCAAGTAAAAGGATATAGAAGTAAATTATATTGAATACCCACAGAGAATATTTTCAATTTTTGAGATGCTAGCAATTTAAACCCGTCTTTTTTCAGTAGTACCAGAAAAAGCACTAAAGAGTTTATAATTTCTGGTGATGAGTAAATTTTTAATAGATAAAAAGAAATACCAGAAGTGTCTTACCATATAGAAAGCTTATATAAATTTTAAGTGATCCAAAACAGGGACTGTTCAATTCTAGAAAAAATTTGACCTAAATAGGGAAAAACTATTAGTATTGCAATTAATGGAAAATCTCTAAGTACCAGTCTTTTTCAGATCATTAATTATATAGAGCACAGTATATACTTATGACACTGGAAAACATTAGAAGACACAATATCTGTTTCATTATACAAATTTAAATTATCACCTAGTAGAATGGTATTCCTCTTAAAAGGTTGACAAGAGAGAGGACTGAGCTGTATCCCAGTAGTAGGGTGCCCTTGAGTTCAATCCCCAGGACCAAAAAAATGTTGAGTTGGAAATAACAGCATTATACAGTTCACAAGGGCAGTGATTTGCAGTTAAAAGACATAAATTTCAACCCAATTTGTAGTATAAACCAAAGGTAATTGGCCAGAACATAGGAATATATTGTTCCATAATGTGAAATATATGGATTCATATAGAAAGATTAGAGGATGATAATAGCTGTTGTAGAAAGTAAGACTAAGTTTTTTATTTCATGTATTTCTTCTGAAACATTGGTATTGTTAGAATTTAGTAGTAGTAAATTCTTTAATTTAAAAAACACTCAAAGTGTATTTATTTTCTATGTTAATATGCAAGCAAGTTGACTTTCCAAAAAAAACATATTTTTTTTTGAGATAAGGTATCACTATGTAGTCAAAGCTGGTTTTAAACTCACAATGTAGCCCATGCTGGCACTGAACTTTTGACACTTCCTGCTTCAGCCTCCAAATACTGGGATTACAGGCATGCACCACTACATCTAGCCAAAACGTCCGTATTTTTGAGGATCATGTATGAAATCTGATATCCTTATATTTCCTACCAATGTTATATCTTTTAACAATTAAATTAATATTAAAATTAATGTTACTGGTTTTTAGCTTTTGCTAAATAATGAAATTATATATCTCAGACAATATTTAAGTCAAATAAATGTTGAAAGAAACAATACCTTCTAAAATTTTAAAAATATACTCTTACATGTAATCCCCATACCTTTCCTCAGTTTTGATTTGTGAATCACATCCCATATTAAAATATTTAACATTCTGATGCTTCCTACTTGCTTGTCTGAGAGGCAAATGGAATTGTTAAAATATTAACTGATTCCTTAGTGAGAAAAATCATCTCCCATTCAAGCAACTCACCAAATATTCAGAGGACAAGGGTTGCTCTCTGAGAATTTGCACCAAAGGGCAAAACTTATACTAAATATGTTACTAAAATGTATGTCAACTGCTAATATTGTTACAAATACAATAAGTAAGTGCAAATCTGTTTTCTCAACCTAAGACCAGGGTAGGCTAGTTCAGGAAACTTTGGAATCTCAGGCTGGGGAACGCAGTAGAAATATTGACAGGAATCCCCTACTGAGGAATGCAATAGAAATGACAGACGTTTCAGCCCCTTATAAAAATCTTACTGAAGTGCATTCTAATTGAAGTAGCAATAAATATGGTGGGTTTATTTGGTCTGCATTTCCATTATAGCATTCTTTATATATTTTTGATTGTGCTTTAGAGATTTTCTTCACTCAATTTATAAATTAGTTTATTTAATGAACTTGTTAAGTTGCATATGCATGGCCTAGGAAAACGGTCTCCAGAGAGCTTATCTTTCATCTGAAGGCACAACTTCTAGGCTGAGAGAGATGAGTCAATTGCCATATTTTTCCCCTCAATAGTTTTGTGTATCATAGCTGATGCAAAATGCCATCATATTTTGGTTCACTGACTTAAAGAGTTCTGTGAATTCAACTTATAAATAACTAATGTAGACCTTGTTCTGTGATTGAAATGAGGGGCAGTTTTCCTTGACCCTTTTGATTTTCAAGTCCCTGGTGTTCTGGAAAATATTCATAACCCTTTTCAGCCTCTGTCTGCCTGCACTCTTTGAAGTAAACTATAATGTGTTGACACCCATGACCTGCTCTTTTCTAGCAGTTCTTGGGTCTAATGCACTTTGCTGATTCACAGCGGAGGCCACCTCTTTTGAACTTGTCTCATTTGGCTACTTTTCCTCGCCAGACATCTCCCAGTTTCCCACCAGCAGGTTCCTAAATTATTTTTGGACACTTTAGCTCTCAAATGTAAGAGATATTTCTAGTACTAAAGAGTTCTGCTTTAAATTTGTTTTAAATATTCCTCCCCCCCAGTAGTGCGATAGGTTTAAATGTTTTTGAATACTGGAAAACCAGTCTATCTTAACTTGTATTATATTTTGGGTTGTTTTCTAAAAAGAGATGATCACATTTTCCAAGGCACAAGTGAAGTACCTTTTTATAAAATAATCTCTTAGAGAATTTTGAGATTATTTTCTTTCTCTTCTAGTTTTTTCAGTTTTGACTTTCATATTGAATTATTTTATTTGAAGTAATGCTATTTTATTCATAGTGGATAATAATTACACATTTGTTCACTGTCATGCAGTTTTTTTTAAATAAATGATAAAATGTATACCAGGATTTTTTTTCTCTGACCTATTATGATTCTTAAATATACTATCATGTAAAAATCTGTTCCATATGATATTCAGTGTAAATAATATAAAGATTTTGAATTTTTTTTTGGTTTTTCTCTGGTACCGGGAACCGAACTCACGACCTTGTGCTTGCCAGGCAGGCGCTTTGCTGCTGAGCTAAATCTCCAGCCCCTAGATTTTGAATTTTTGAATTACCTATTTTTAAAACTGAATCAATAATCTTACAGTTGCATTCTTTAATGGAAATGCATTGCTTGTAATGCATATCATTTTCCCCACTCTTTAGCAAAAGTAAATTTATCGATATTCTCTTTGGTTAAAAACATTTCCACAGCTAACACTATCATTATCTCTATTCTTCATTTGAACAGATGGAAAATGGTCAGAAAAATCAAATATTTCCAGATAAATATTTCCCACCAAGCTATAGTCAACAAAAATTTATCCTCCTGCTAGTGCCACTTTATTCAAATCCTATTTCTTTTTTCTACAGTCAGAAGAGGCTTTGATTACTTTAAATGTCCTTAGAGGTGGGGCACCATATTGGTTTGCCTCTCAGAGTTATTTTCTTCAAACTAATTTCCTTCTTGTTTGGTTTTTTGATTGTTTGTCCTCCCTGCAAGCTCCTCTTTCTGATTAGAGAATCATTTTCTTTATTGTGTCTCTGGCTCTGCATTATCTCTTTGAAAACTTAGTGTTCTAAAGTTTGATATATAAAAGGAAATGTTCTATTCCTAAGAAGGGTAAACCTGTTTACCCAAGCAAAGGAATATATTTCGGGACAAAGGTCAGCATAATTTCAGTAAATTACACGGTGCTATTGGAGCCAAGCTCCTTGTCCTTTCCTACCTTACAAATGAGTTCATAGTGAGAATCATATTCTATGTGCAAAAAGCATAGACTACATTTGCATCTATTTCTTTAGTGAGAATAAATCTGCCAAAATAAACACTTTCTATCAAACAACTGCAGAAGCATATTTATTGTAACATTTTACCAGGCCATTCTCTTACTTATTTCACACATTTGACAGACTATTTAGGTGTCAAACCAACTCTCCCTTTGTATTTCGTGAAGGTTGTTTGATTACCATGGGCGCGTACCTCCACCTCCCCGTGCGGTCATCCCCCTGAAGCGTCCCCGGGTGGCTGTCACAACGACCCGCAGGGGAAAAGGAGTCTTTTCCATGAAAGGCGGATCAAGATCTGTCAGTGGGTCGTCTTCATCAGGCTCTAAATGTAAGTAATGTCGTTTCTTTCCCTTTAAACAAAAATAACAATAACTATGATTGCATGAGAGCCTACAGTCGACAAATTAACCAGATAATTATTAGAGAAACATAAAAAGGATATAAAAGTATCTCTGCTTCCTACCTCACTGCAGTGCAGTAGATTACACACACACAGACATGACTGACAAGATCCCAGAACAGATTTCAAAAATATTTTTCACAACAAATAATATTGTGCTCTCTGCCTACTTAGCTTGTGATATATTAAAGCCAAAAGAAAGCATGTTGCTTTTAATGAGGAAACAATTTCACTTGAAAAAGATGTGCGTATATTGTCTTTTCAGAGAAACATTAGTTTGTTTTGAGCTTTGGGATAATAAAAATAGGCAAATTAGATCAGAACTGATTTGGAAAAACTCTTAATTTGTTATTAGAATATCATCCTTAAAAAGAAAATATAATTTCCTGAATTCCTTGAGAGATTGTATTCTAGCAGAGCAGAAATAGACAATTAGCCAATGCATTATCGATATGTAAAAGAAAATGAAGACAAGGAAGCCGTAGTGCTGTATTTCTGTTGTAGGTGACATCTGACAGGAAACCCAAAGCAATCAAGGAAGCAGGAGGGCAATTCTAAAACTACAGGACAGAGTGTTCTGGTCAGCAGGAGTGGCCAGTGCAGATACCTTAAGTGAAGGAACAAAAGGTCCCCTGGGACTGCAGCAGAAAGAGGAAGTGGAAGTGTGGCTGGAGAGATAAGAGGGCAAGGTCCAAGGTGGCTTGGGAGGCAGTGTGGGAAGGTTATAGGTATTCTACGTTCCAACCCCTTTTTGCTGTTGTTGTTTTTATTTATCTATTTTTTTTATTTTAAAGAGAGTAAAAGAGAAGTACAGTGCATAATTTTACTACCCTTTTATTCCTGAGCAAACACAGAAGGTCGTGGAGCTAGTCAATGGTAAAGTCAGAGCTAGAAAACATGTCTCTTAGTTCTCTACCTGTTATCAGTAATTTTTTCTACAACATCGTCAAGTAATCATTATCAAAATATTTCATTTTACATAAGACTGGACCAAAAAATATTTAGGAGACAATAAAGTACTGGTGCTTCTAGAAACTAAAGTTTTGTGTGCTGAGAATTTGATTTAGCTAATATAACCTCAACAGCAAACTAAATATTCATTTCTCTGTGTACTTATTTATCTAATCTTTCCTGGAGATAGATAATGATGAATTCCTTTTTCAATCTCAGTAATAAGAGAAAATTAGTTTCTGCTTCAGTCGCTAAATATTCTAATATACTTTCAGATTATTAAGAGCAGGGAAAGTTCTTGAACTTGATTCTTACTGTGGAAAATTTAACACTGAATTGTCTGCTAGATTTATAGAAACCCTTTTTACCATTAGTGGTATTAACTTAATTTCAAACAGAATTACCTGAAGCATTGTGCATCTTTGCCCCATGGTCAGTTTTAAAGCAGTGTTTATCAATGGAAGCATTATTGGTATTTTGTCCAGGGTAGCTTTACATTGCATAAGAGGGTCCTTAGCTTTGTAGAGCATTTAATTTCCCTGACCCCTAAGTACCTGGAGAATTCTTGGTGTTTGTAACTATAAACCTGCTAATATATTTCTAAATGTTCCCTAAAGATATGGCAGTAGAGCCACTGACTTAGAAAATTGAGCATTCCTTGTAGCCATTCCTGGCAGGTGGAACCACATGGGACTCATGCATTCAGATGCTGTAAAAGAACAGCAGCTGGTTATTTTTAAATAGATATCTCAGTATTCAAATGGTTAAACTGGTTTTTGCTCTTTTAATTTTTGATTTCTATTTATATCATTAAGAGAGATTAAGAACTCTGAAATCCCCTTTGAGGATCTTGGTAAGAATTTCTTTTGATTCTGTAATAACCAGAATTTCTGAATGGACATACAAGCAGAATATATTTTCTGCTTTTAGTACAGAACTGTGTATAGTGTTAGTTTGTTGATTGTATTATCCAAATCCTCTTTAGGATTGCTTTTTGGGTGGTAGATTTATATGTCAAATTCTGAAACTGAAATCTTGCAATGTGATACAGACTATATGAAGTTGTGTCTTCTTGAAGTGATGTTTTACACCTGGCCACTCCTTGGTCTGTTTTTATACTATGGCTTATACTAATAAAGTGAAGAAAAATGATAGCTTATGCCCTGCAGTCTTTATGACAGATATTGTTTCAAGTACTTTACATGTTAACTCATTTATTCCTCATATTTTTCAATTGCCCCTCTATAACTTATTGGAGAATTGTAAATTTTCACTTATATAGTACCCCATTTACTATTTTTCACCTTCAATTTTACTTTGATAGTTTGATCTTTGCCATACGGCTCTGTTTTGGTACAGATTTCCTCTACACATCCATTTCTTTTCAACCTTTTTTCTGTATTACTTTCCTAGGGATGATATAAAAAACTATCCTATATTGAGTAGCTTAAAATAACAGAAACTTCGAGGCTTGCAGTCATTAGATTGCTTGGCTTGAGGAGATGTTCTCTGCCGCCATGGTCACATGATGCTCTTTTTCATTTTGGTGTCTATGTCTCTTCTCCTTGCAAGGACACTAGTTCTGTCACATTAGGGCTCCCCCTAATGACCTGATTTTGAATATACCTGCAAAGATTTATTTCTCAATAAGGTCACCTTCACAGTCACTGGGAGCTGGACTAATTTGGAGGGAATATATTTCAAATTATATAATTTTGTCTCATTATTTCTGTGTGTTTCCTGAAAACAAAATTTTTTTGAGTTTGGTTTGGGGGAACAATTTGAAAGTTTTTGTTTTTTATATTGACATTTAACCTTTTTACAGGTATGCTTAACTAATATTTTCAACTATATTCCTTGCATCTTTATTTCATGTGTGTCATTGATTCTGATTAAGGCATTTTTATTAACATTTTCTAATATTGGTTGTACCTCTACAGCATCTACCTGGTCTACCTGTTTGTCTCTACTCTCTCCTGTGAAAAAATAAATTGTACTGTGTTCATTCTTGCCTTTCTGTAGAACCCCTCAGTATCTTTGTGTATCAAGCTGTTTTTGTGTCATAGGCAGTGAAGAACTAAAATCCAGTGGGATTTTTTTGGACAGTTATCTTGGATATCTCTTTTGATATGTGAGAGGGTTTTTTTTTTCATCAAGTATAATCTCACCTCATGTACAAATATTATATTCCTGTGTATACACCTTTAATCAAAGAACACAGGATCATTGCAATAGGTTGATAATTTTACAGTTTCTGTATCAATAAAAATTTATTTTGTTTCATTCTATAATTTAATATAATTATTTTTGAGGTGGGATTACCCAGATGTGGAGTACCTTCAATTCCTATCCTCAAAAATAGCTAAGTAGTTAAATTTTTTTCTTACACTGGAAGAAATGGATGATAAAATTATTTTTATAAAAAGGCAAATTGCCCAAGCCAGCTAATTGGGGAAATAATCCAAATGAGCTTTACAATTTGTCATAAACTACTTATAAGAATCTATTCTTAAAAGTCCAGTGGTAGATCATATATAAAGTTAATTTGCAACTCTGTCTGATATTGTGTGACATGTGACAGTCTTGACAAGAGGCTAAGTCTGAAAATTGGACCATAAATAGAAACCAGAGATGCTTCAACTGCACTCATAACTAGAATCATGACTGCATATTCTCCCTAGGAGCACACTGAATAATCATACCATGTACACTATATGTAAAATATATGAGTGCATAATTATTAGTTTGGTAGCAGTTTTATAATAAGCCTAGTTTCTAGGTAACAATAATTTTCATACTCAAGTCACAAATGAAAGTTTTGAGTGAAGTGTAAAGTACAATGTTAACACTGGCATAATCTGAATGACTATTTACTGAGGCAAGTATATATCTTGCTGTTTTACTAAAAGTTATTTCTCATTGTTTAATGATGTAGCAAGTTCAGAAGAGGAAATTAATACTATAACTTGGATAATTTGTCATTTTTTAGTTCAAAATTTTAATACAACTGAATTCTACTAAGGAAAAATCCACATAATGAAAAATATATTAGTGACATGGTTTGCAAAAGATGAATACAGATAACCAATTAAGATGGATTGCTCTTTAAAAAAATTAGACTACCACCAGATTAAATTAAATTAATTAAAGTTAATTAAAAAAATTAGATTACTACTGTCTCTCTTCAAATCAACCAAAACCAGAACTATAATCAACGTGTTCTGTCGTTCCTCATGGAGTCACAAAACAAGGAAGCTGTGATGTTGCAGGTAAGAAAGTCACAAGAGAAGACATGAATATCTGTGAGGCTGAGCTGCAGTTTTTAGAGGAAAAACTTCATTTCTTCCAAAAATTCTATTATAAGTTTCTCTAAATAGCTAATTTAAATTACAATGTATAACAGGAAAGATCCAGAAAGTTTGAATTTGTCAATGCACTTTTAATGACAAAATGTATGACGGGCTAATATAAAAGCCCTGAAGCACCTAACAAAAATTAAAGACAGCTCAATTCAGTTTAAGAAATCGTTATTGGCAAGTTATCCCCAACACTGGGTGCCGCGTTAATCCCTGCCTGCCAAAAGCATGTAACTGAAATATGGAGATAAAACGGCAAGTGAAGAAATATGGTAACAGCTGGCAAAGTGTTGCTCAACATTCCCATCCATCCATTCTCTTGGATAAGGGATTTATAAGCGTTTTGCTCTTAAGGTCTTAAGGAAGAAAGAATTGCTGGTCAGAAGGGTTAGAGAAGGTGTATGAGGGGATTTTTTTATTGAATTTAGTAAAGCAAGTGAATTTGGAAAGATGAAAACAAAGAGAGTCCTCCTTCCTGGAGGTGTCATCTGAGGGAAGAATGGAGGCTTTGCTGTCAGATTGCCTCTGTAGACGTGTTCTGCAGTGTGTTGCTACTGTGGCCTGAGGAAGATAGTGAATCCTCATGTAGCTCTACATCTTCCATCTGGAAAATAGACATAATATTTTGTGTTTCCAATCTTTGTAAGAATTAAATTACTAATGTCCATAAAGTTCTTAGACACGTGGTCATGCTCACTAGGGTTATTACTGCTACTGCTGCTACTACTACTAATTATACAAAAGCATAACAGTCAAGAGGATAAAATATGAAATGTCTGTACCTGGAACCCAAAAGGTAACCCTTCCATTTCTTAGCTGTGTGTTAGGGGACAAAGCTATTTTACTGACTGTGTCATAATTACCTCATCTCTAAAATCGGAATGATTATCTCACTACCTTCTCCACAGCATGGTTGTAAGGATTAAAGAAGCTAACATATACAGAGCTGTTAGACAGCATCTGGTATGATGAAACTCTTACTGGACAACAAACGATCCCAGGAATAATATTGGTAGCCATCTTTATGTTGAGTATCTGAAGCAAAGATTTAATGCTAAGAATGTCATTAAGAAATAGGTCACTATGACTAGGCAAAATGAAGTATAAAATTGGTAATGCTACAACAGTGAAATATTGTGAAGAATACTGAAAACCTTAGACTTCATTCAGTGGAAAAAGGCTGTCGACAAAGTTCTACATGATCAAAGGGACATTTTAGGAAATTTACATGATGAATATATTGTTAATATGCTAGAACTGCTGTAACAGAATACCACAGCCAAGATGGCTTAGACAACAAAATTTATTTTCTCACAGTTCTGAAAGCTGCAAGTTGAAGATCAAAATGTCAGCAGCTTGTTTCTTTCGCGGAGTGGTAAGGCAAAGATCTGTGCCAGGCTTCTCTTTTTATAGATGCCCATCTCCTCTCTCTGCCTTCTCGTTACCTTCCCTCTGCATACTCTGGTCCGGATTTCCTCTCCTTATACCAACACCAGCCTTATTAGATTAGGGTTCACCCATGCCTTCATTTTAACTTAATTACTTCTTAAAAGCTCCTGTATCTCAATAGAATCACATTCTAAGGTAGTGAGATTTAGAACCTCTTCATGTGAGTGTTCAAGAGGTACACCATACAACACATCAAGCAGAAGTTATGCACAGTACATCAAAGACCTAAATAAAATTTATACTTTAGCTCTTTCTCCTTTACAAGCCAACTTCTTGGATATGATTTAACTAAATAATTGAAGGAGGATTCAGTAGACTATTTGGCTCTCCTGAAAAATAGAGTAGCTGTTGAGGAGTCCCTGTGAGCACTGGTTAGCACAATGTATAAAAATGTAGTAAACTCCTGGTAAGACTACAATTGCATAGACTGAGAGAAGTCCAATCAAAACATTACACACACATATATGTATATATTTTCTCTACTTGGTTTTCTTCATTAAATTTAATGTGGTTTGGTACTATAACCACATTTGGAATCCTTTGATCAATACGCTTTGTGAGAAATTGAGATATTTTCTCAGTTTTACTATAGAACTTACACTTATTTTACTAACAATTCCAAAAGCATCTAATCTTTCAAATATAGAATGACAACAGCATGTAAACATAAGTCCTATTGATGAAACTTCATAGTATTTCTTACCTCTGCCTCTTCCTCCTCCTCTTCTGCGGATTTCCTAGATCAAGTCTTAATAAGCAAAATCATCCATTCTCATAGCTGCTTAACTGGCTTCTTTGACTTTCCCTTCCTCTTTATCTGATTAATTCCATGTCTAGCTGCAAGACTATTCCAAACTAAGTGCATGGTCAATTTCTCTTTCAAAATTCAAAATTTTTACTGTTTGCAAATAAAAATCCAAGCTCCTCTGTGTACTTCTCAAGAAATATCTGACCTAGTACTTCCATTCCTAATTTATCTCTACACTATTCTAATAACTTAATTAAACACATATTTTAAGATATCCAAATTTCTGTTTATGTTCCTCCACCTGAAAGCCTTTCCTTTGTCTTAAGCACCATTTTATCAGCTGAATTATCCTATATAACAAAAATCAGCATCATTAATAATTTTCTTAGCTTGGCATTTTAGCACATGCATGTAATCCCAGAACCCTTAAAGGCTGAGATAAGAGGATCACAAGTTCAAACTCAGGTTGGGCAAGTTAGTAATTTATCCAGACATTGTCTCAAAATTTAAAAAATGATAAATAAAAATGACTGAAAATGTCTCTCAGTGTGAAGGCCCTGGGTTCAGTCACCAGCATGGAAAAAATTGCCTGTGTTTGAAGATCCAGCTAAGGTAATGCTACCCTGGTATCACCAAATTCAGACTCTTCTGTACTACAAAGGTGACAGTGTCTTTTATCCCTAAGGTAATTGTTCATCTTCAATTTATGGGCCTTAATCTCTTCTATTTCATGTTACAGTTATTTGTATGCACATCTGATCTGTGTATCTGTGTGTCTGTGTGTGTGTCTGTCTGTCTGTGTCTGTCTGTCTCTGTTTCCGGAAACTGAACCCAGTGGCACTCTACCACTGAGCTATATTCTTGCTCTTTTTATTTTTATGTTTTGTTTGAGACCTCAAACTTTCTATTCTCCTATCTTAGCCTCCCAGCTAGCTAGGATTATAAGCATGCCCTCTGGTGCCCAGCTTCCTTTTTTATACATTACTTTTATATTCATATTAATTATACTTTAAACAGAGTATATCCTTTAACATTTATAGAATGTGCCACCACTATTTGATTTTGCATTTTGCTTTTTGTTTTTCATACATTTTATAGTAGGCTATGAACCTTATCTTTGGAAATGTTTCAGCTCAGAGCAAATTAGTTACAGAATATATTGAGTCAGTCTGTGAAACAAGGGGACAACTTTTGGCCCACACTCAAGAGTTTAAAAGAAGTTAGGGTTTCATATGTATTGTTTAAGGAAATTAACAATGGTTGTTAGATTGCATATTGTTATCTTCAAAGTAGATGTTCAGATTACCAGATATAGCATGGAAAATTGATCACACTATTAAGCAATAACTTTTCCTTTCCATATGCGCTTTCAAGCCCTGTAATAAGACTTTCTAATTACTTTACTTAGCATTTCTGACTTATTGAAATCTAAAGTCTTTTTTCTAGTCACAACTGAAAGACTCAGTTTTGTAAGGCTATGTTCACAATCAGTTATCAAACCCTATCAAGAAAGTTACCTTTTGTCTTTGCCCATGTAGCTGGCAAAAGTTCCATTAATCAGTACATGCACATGACAGGTGCTAATTTTCCATAAATGAAGCAGACATACCTCCTGCATAGCTAATGTTCCATGGACAAATTAGACATGCCTTTCAGTGAGGATCTTAAAGTCTGTTGAGAAGAACAGAAAACAGATCACTTCAATATCAAATGATAGATTTTCAATTATCTCTCCATTATTTGATGTATTTTATGTTCCTATGTATCATACCATATTTATTACATGTTTTTTCTGCACTGAACTCCATGGAGCCAAAAAGCAATTCTCTATGAACAAGGAGAAGCTCATGACTCAGAGTTGTGGTGGGTGGAGGGGGAATCACACAAAAAATAAACCATGGCTTTGAAATCAGGGAGTCTCCCTAAACTTGATTTGTTACTTCCTTGCTAAGCAATCCTAAACATATTATTTAACTTCTCTAATGCTCAGTGTTTATTGATGAAGCAAATTTAATAATAAATCCTTTGTGTATTTACCATAAGAATTAAGTGAAATTGTAAACATGCAACTTCTAGGGAAATGCGAGATGAATGGGTGCATATACTAAGCAAGTAATTAACACCTTTTAAATAAATTATAGTCATTCTCTACTACATCTTTTTCTTCTAATGCATATAGATTGAGTATGGACAGATGGAGACATAGATGTTAGGAATACTATATGCACATATATGTAAGTAGTCTATGAAATTCCACTGGGAGAGAAGTAATCAATTGCTCCAATTTATTTTAGCAAAATCCTTGAAAGTTTGGGGTTGGAAACTGTTTACAAGACTGGCAAAATAGCTTCTGTGTATTAAAATTCTTTGAAATGTATGAATAAGAGGAAAAGGGCAGACAGATGCAAAAGAAGATAAATTGAATTGATAAAGATTTCCATAAATCCACATTACATAAATCAGTAGTCCTTATTTTATTCTGAATGTGACAGAATTCAATATTATAATTCCTTGACTTATCACAAAGGAAAGCTCTAAACCCAGCAGTTATATATTTACATCAGCTGAAGTTATATGGCACAATAAACATGTATAGATTCTGTGACCTTAATACAGCCATAGGAATCATCTTTATTGAGGAAGATTGTATAAGGAAAGACAGCTTGGAGTTGAGTGAACAACAAAGCAATTTTTTCAAATTCATAATTTTTAGATTATATCCTTTGTGTTCTTCAGTAACTAGATTTAATTTTCCCTAGCTGCTAATCTGACCACATCGCGGCTTTTACGGTAACAATTATGCAACAAGTTGATCAAGTGTATTCAGTACTAAGTCTTAAAAAAATATTCATGATGCACAATAATGTTTTAAGAAGTAAAGACATTGCAGTCTATGCAACACTTTTTTAAAGCTGAGGTTTATGAAATTTGAAAAATCCCAGTGGAATTGAGAAAACTGCGAAAAGGTAACTCACAGAGTCGTGTGTTATTCTTTTTCCATATTATAATGTTTCTGATAAAATTATAGTTTCATGATACTATTATTTTTGAAACTTCTATTTGTTGACTTGTCTCCTATGAGTCAGTCAACTCCTAAAAGAATGTCTTGTGAATTTAGGGCCTGGAACAAAAACAGAATTTCAATAAAGTGTATTTCTGTGGTTGACACTGGTATGAGGTGACCATATCTACATATATAGATACAAGGTATCAGATTATCTGGTATTTATTAATTGCTGACCATGTTCAAGACAGTTTCATTAATAATTCAGTAACAGAAAGGAAAGAATTGAAAGAACTCTGTCTATAAAAAGAAGATTGGTTCTAGAGAGATTATGATGGAATAAATCCATTAGTAGGTGCTGCTTTAAACAACTGCTCACAATTTCTTTTTAAGAATGTAGTATTGTTAAAAGACTAACAAATGTGTTAATCAGGAATCTCAGAAGACAAATGTTTTCATTAGATAACAATCTGATTTTCTTAAAATTTTTAATATCACTTAAAATTATAAACTGATTACAAGTTTTAATCCCAGGTCAATATAGTAAGCACCAGGAACCTCACTACTGAAAAAGAACAGAAAGACCTTATTCAAACACAGAAAATATTAAAAAGTATGACTGCTGGAATTTTTGAATGCCTAATCAGGATGTTTTCATTCAAACAACTTACAATTTAATATGGAAATTAATCAACAATAGGGTATGTCCAGCAGCAAACATGAGATGTTATTAAAGAGATTACAGGTGAAAGATGCACCTTCAGTGGCTTAGTCAAAGAGACAGTCATAAAAGAGGAAAGTCTTAAATAAGCCTAAAATGGTGGGGAAGATTTTGATAGATACATTTGGGAGAAAGAAAGAATTTTTCCTGGGCTGGGCATGTTCACACAATAATATAAATAACACAAGATAAATAAATTAAAATTTTTTGTATGCACATTTTTAGTTCAGTAAAGTTGTTTTAAAAATAAATAGTAAGTTCTGTCTCTGCTCTCTACTGGGACTGAGAATGCCCTGCAAATGGCACTAAGTGGTTTATGTTCATTATTTGATAAATTCTTGTAAGTTCCTAGGGTAGAGGGTGGAATTACAGAGATAGAGAAACTTAACTGAACCTCCTTAGTGACTACAAGTGACCTCTTTGGGGAACATAGATGTCTACTGGAGCTTCTCTGGTTCCATATACCATTGGACTAAGCACCAATCTGTTTTGTTCAAAAGAAAGGCTTCCTTTGAGAAAAAATGAAATGTCCAGCTGCATGAAAGAATAATCTGAGAAGAAATTAAGTAACTCTTAAAGGGTTTGATTTGTACAGTAGAGGATGTAGATATTCTAAAATTCTTCAGTGAAAACAGACTTATGGTTTACAGATACTTCTTTGAGAACTCAGTGCAAGAGACCAGACAAATTAAATCAGAGAGGGAGAAAGAAGGAAAGAAAAAGAAAAAAGGAGAATAGAAGGAAAAAAATGGAAACAAAGCTTTTGTAAATAAGGAGGGATAAAGGGGATGAAGGGAGGGTAGGGGAATGGGATAAAAAGGAAAATCAAGATATATTATGTACAGGTACAAATTCCCTATGAAGAATGTGATCATCATACATATGTAAAATGTAGCAATAAAATGAAAAACACAAAAAGTACCATGGGGTTAGAGATGCAGTGGACCTCAAACTGTCCTTTACTCTGTACTTTTGCTTTTGGAAAGCTATTGGAAAGGAAATCTGCAAAGACACCTTTTTTTAAATCCTAAGTTTAGAAATACGTAGTTGTGAAACACGCATTTATTCTGATGAAGTAAAAACAGTCAAGGACTTAATTGTAGTCTCTATGCAGCAGAGACATTATTAACAGGAGAGGGAGTAGATAGGAAAATGAAAGTAGAGAACAGTTAGAGTAGGGACCATCTAGGAATCCAGTGTAATGGGACAAAACCAGACCCTGTCTTTAGATGGTGAATGGCTAATGAAAGGCAGAAAGAAACTGCAGCCAATTGGACCTAGCTGGACTCAGGCTTTCTTCCTAGGACATCACTGAAATATTAAAATACCTGTTATGGTTTATGTCTGTGTGTCCCCCCAAAGCCTCCTGCGGCCCTGGGGCAGGCTATTAGAGTTTGAATATGGGTGTGAGAGCTGCACCCGCCAGGGAGTGGATAGTTTGCATATGCAAGGGACAGGAAAAGAGTGCTTGGGGCATTCCTCCCCCATTCCGCCCCGTGTAAGTTAGTTGTTGCTTAGCTGTGGCTGCCATCCTGAGCTGAAGCTCTCTGCCACGTGCCACTCTGCTTTATAATCCTGCCAAGTACGGATTAAAACTTCCACAAACTGTAAGCAAAATAAACCTTTCCTTCCTTAATTTTGGGCATTAGGTATTTTGTCCCAGCAGCGAGAAAAAAGTAACCAAGACAATACCATATGGAACAGACTTCCCCAATTGATGGAGAAGCCTCAAATCTATTGTTTAAGGACTGCTAAGAAAACCTTGATGAGCCTTTGTTGTCCTCCATTCTCAGGGAGAAGTCCCATAACCTGTACAGGGCTACACATTCATTTCCACCTTTCCTGATAATGTGCTAGGAAAAAAACTAACGGAAACTCTCCAGATGTCCTTGTTGTGTCTAAGCTTGAATGACATTAACTAATTACACTTAGACTGTATGATAATCTCTCTTTTTAAAAAAAGTAATACCAAAGTGTTAGGTATGAATCTAAGCCTTGGCTATAAATTCCTACAAGGTAAGTCCAGCTTTCTACTTCTTTTCTAATACAGCTTGTATAATGTGGGGTATTGATGATTTATTGGCTTGTATTTTTCAATCAAAATAGATAAAAATTAAAATTAGTGTCTTGATTACCTCTTTTTCATTTCTGGGACAAAATACCTGACATCCAAGGTTAAAAGAGAAAAGGTTTATTTAGTTCAGTTTCTGGAAGTTTCAGTCCACAATCTGCTGGTTCCAAGGCACAGTGGCACATCATAAAGGGACAACAGTTCATGGTGGTAGAAGACAAGGAAAACAATAAGAGAAAAAGAGAGAGGAGCAAGCTTCCTTTCCTCCCATATATTTCATGCAGGCTGCTTACCCTAGGGTGGGTGTAGCACTCACACGCCCAATCCCAGCACTAGATAGTGAACAAATGACAAACTCTAGGTTCAGCTGCCTCAGAACAGCCTGTCTCCCATGACCACGTGAGGCTTCGGGCAGACATCCAGAAACAAACCATAGCAAAGAGTCAGCTGCATTCCTGTGTTGAAGAGTGGCTGCACATCCTAAAAAATATATCCTATTAGTTTCCAGCTATAATTTTGTTTTCCTGAATAGAAATCTGTCATAAACTGAAAGATTTTCTATGAAATTTGATGGGTTTAAGTAAAACTATGAGATGTGCTTCCTTCAAAGGAAATGAATATCATTCTTCAAAGCAGAATCAATTTGTGATTGTGACAGATTATATTTTTCAAATTTAGCTACAGTTCAACACTGCTACTTTGACGTCTTTGAAATAATTTACATAATAATTCTCTTTTTTAAACTGTTCTGTACTTGTTTGGTAGTTCACAAGAGGAATATTCCAAAGGGCTCCTTTTTTTACATTGTTTATTTTGTAAACTATTTGCATGATAAGTGAAACTCTGCTTTTAAAAACATACATAATTTTTTAATGAAAAGTGTTTTCTGATTTTTATATTGAAAAATTATTCTTCATTTGTAATTTAATTGTATAATGCATATATATTTAAATGCTATTTCATAAATCTTAAGTGACAAATATTTTTATTCCAAGAAAACTTTGCATTTTATTTTTCAAAAATTCCTGAAGACTGAACAATTAAGACTGAACAGTTAATTTCTATGGGATATCTAAACTGAGATCATTTACAAGCTTGCAGGAAAATGACCAAGAAGAGAAATAGGATGTAATCAAACTATGTGCCTCAGATCTGCAAGCACAGCTCTCTGCTGAGTGTGGGCACCTAAAAACGCACTGACAGACATCTCAAAGGGAGGTGTAGCTGCTCTGTACTGATAATTTCAAAGGCTTTCATCTGTTGTTGGCTTAAGACAAAATTACCAATAGTTTTCAGGAAAGCAAAAGAAGGACATGAAGTGAATCTTTCATAAAATAACTGTCATTATTACTATTAATAGTATTATTATTAATGTTATTATTAGATATTATTACTAATTATTTAGGGGCCAAGGATTACTAATTATTTAATGTAAATATTTATCCTATGATGTGAAGCTTTCTTTAAGCCTGTTTCATTATAAAATTACAAAATATTACCATAATTAATAGAGCAATGTTTACTGTTTTTAATAACTCTACTTGACCAAAAAAGATATTAATCTCATATTAATTGCCATTTTTTCTTTGAAACTAAACACTGAAAATCTAGAATGGTAACCACTACTGTAGAAAATACGAATGAGAACTTCAGTGGCTGTCTTTTTTGTGAAAGCTCAGGGCTTACAGAGGGGCGTGAACTACCCTTTGGCTTATTATTTTAGAAAGAAGACAAATAACAAGTTAGAGGTAAAAGGAGTTTTCTAGCATCTAGGACATTTTCTTTAGAGGATAAATGTTATGTCTTGGTGTCAGTCAATCACCTGAAAACCTGAATTAAAGTATCGATGATTGCTAAAATATATTATTACAGCAAAGTGCTTCAAATTAATTTGAGAAATTCTGGGGAATCTAAGCCGAGGTAAGAACATACTTCTATACCATTCAGGCTTTAATTATGTATCAATCTTAATCCATCTTGGATATCGTATTTATTCTACTGCTTACAAAAACTGAATTTGGCATCATTTAATTATTTCATAAAATATTTCTAGAGCCGGGGATATAGCTCAGAGGCACTGTGCCTGCCTGGGAAGCACAGGGTCACGAGTTCGATTCCCAGTACCAAAAATAAAGAAAGAAAGAAAGAAAGAAAGAAAGAAAGAAAGAAAGAAAGAAAGAAAGAAAGAATAAATAAAATGAAATAAAATAAAATGAAATGAAATATTTCTAGACACAATTATCCCTTCCTTAACCTCAGGCAACAGATTTAATATAGAATTATCATGGAACTGATAATCTATAATTGGCAAAGCCACCCACTATTCCAGGATCACTACAAGTGATGAGAAGCTGATAAAATTGAAAAATATCCCAAACAATGTGACACAGTCTTAAGGAAACATAGGGTATCTTGAGTTATGGTACATTTGATGTTCTGTTTTCTTTCCCTTCTCTTCCCCTTCCAGTGAAATCAGATGAATTACAGACAATCAAGAAAGAATTAACTCAGATCAAAACTAAAATTGACTCCTTGCTAGGACGCCTGGAGAAGATTGAAAAGCAGCAGAAGGCGGAGGCAGGTAAGTGGAAAGAATCTGTGGACAAAAGCAAGTTAGAATTAAACCAGTGAGGCATCATCAGTCACAGAGGCTGCAGGCCCAAGAGATGGAAGCAGAGTGATCTGAGAGGTTATTACAGATGCAGGATTAAAGCCTGTCAGTGACAGAACACAACTATGGAATATGATTCTGTTATCTTTGGAGAGAAGGAACCAACTTTTTTCTGAGATTACTACCAAAATAAGGCAAAGTATTTTGATGGAATAATTAGTAAATAGTTAGATTATAATTGAAAGTTTATATTTCACTATGAAGTAAACTTGAAGACAATTAATGGGATAATGGTATCAGGCTTAAATGATAGTCATATTTCATCAAATTATCTGCACAAAATTTGAACAAGTTTCAGTTACCATCATTATAAAGCTCAACTCCTGCTATTGCTGTCACCCTTCAAAACTTCAGTACCCAATTTTAGGAACCTCAACACCAGCAGCAGGCCCCTGACCACCCAAAGGCCAAGTTGTTTGACTATATCCTTTACAGCATGATGGATGACTTTTGTCCTGTGAATTATCCATTCTGACCCTAGCTGCATTCTACCACAATTGTAACACTCTTTCCATGTAGCTACACGTGTCTTTCAAGCCACAGGATGTGAGAACTCAGATAAACTCAAAGTTAGCACACAGTTGGAAACTTGTGTTCTACAAGGAAACTGGATGCCCCCCAGACTTTCCTGGAGGTGAGGTAGGGATGAAAAAGAGACACAGTTTGGAAACTAACTTGTGCCTTCTCCAAACCCAGCCCTTACTCCAACCAGTGTAGTTCACCTGAATCTGTCTTATATATTGGGATTCCATATAAGATGTAATATGCTGAGAGAATTTTGTTTCTTAAAAAACAAATAAATGAACAGTGCAATTTTGAAAGCTACTAATATATTCAACCTTCCCATTTTATATAAGAGAAAACAAAGCCTCAAGAAGGCAAATTAATTAATGTATACTTTATATCTAATTAATGATGTAATTGGATCTCAAACTTTTTCACCTAACTCAGTGGCTGTTCTAGTTTAGAGCCTCTATTCAAGTTTTCCCCATGGCCTAGCCCCAGCATTTCATGAAGTAAGGCTTCCTAGATAACACCCAACTGATGGTAACTAGTTGGAACTGAGGGACCTTGCACTATAGCACACAGGAGTCTGCCCATTTGTTGACTCATTACTGAGGTGAGGACCAGATCTCACCTCTGAGGAGAGCCAGCAAGAGGCTTAAGAGTGAAAGGAAGCCAGATGTGAAGCAGTGGAATAACATAATGGGTGAGAAATAAAATTTGGATCCAATTTTCACTCATCACATACTTAACCTCAGTTTTTTCATTTACTAAATGAGAAGTTCTAATGGTTAACTTACATTGTGAAAAACAAATAAATTAGCATATGGAAGTTTTATATCACAGTCATGGAGAAATGATAGAATAAGTCAGACTGTTTCTATTAAATTTTCTATAATAAATGTATTTTATACTGAAAATGATATGCTGCCTACACTCCTTAGTAAAGAAATTTACATTTTTAGAAAGTTTTTATATGCTGTCTATGGCACTAATCTAAAGTGTTGCTATAACTGAAATATCTTGTGATGTTGCCTAAATCAATATTTCTCTTTGAGGAACTTCTGTGAAATTCATTATTATGTAAAACAACCCTTGCAGCAAAAGACTTTGATAACCAATTTGCACTTCAGTTTAAAGGATTATGGAGAACTCATTTAAATATAAATCACCTCAAAGAGAAAAATGTGATCCTTATTCCAACATATTATACCTTCCAGTTTTCTGCAATGAATAATACCTGCCATAAATCTTCTTGGAAGATCATCTATAAACGTAACACTAAAACTCAAGCCCGGATTTTCTTTTTATGAAAACTGTCACCTTTCTTTTGCATGTTTAAGCTTTCTCAGTCATGAGACAGTGACTTTTGAGATGATAGGCCTTTGATGCTCATGTTTTTCTTATTCCAACAAGCCATGAAGAAAATAAATATATATAATATTCTCTTAGTGATATTGATATTTTATATTTTCTTGGTAATTTTCTCCTGAGCAATATATATATTTATAGTGATAACATAATCATCACTATATCTCTCTATGTTTTCTTTATGGAAAAAATCAAGATTGTACAGAAAGAGTTAACACTACTTTTTAGAAAGTAGAGTAAAATGCATTAAAATTCATTTAAAATTAAAGTCTTCTTATTAAATTGAAGGGGGTACTCATTTCAATGCTTAATTGCCAATTACTGGTTAAATAATTAGTGTTTAACAGCTAGCATTTGCTCTTTGTTATTGCTTTTTTACACACTTCTGATTACTGTTTTACTATTAGCCATTTGATAATGAAAGTTTCGAACATAAAAATATTAGGAAAGAGACGAGGAACTAGGAAGAGAATGCTAAAGAACATGGAGCATATCCTGAATTCAAGTTCCATGGTATTATTGGTATTATTCTTTGAAGTAAATTCCAGAACTCTCAGAGGTAATCACAATGAACTACAATGACATTGTTTTGAATTCTCTAATCTTTACTTGCTTCTAATAGATGTTTGTGTATTGTCTTGTGGCTTCGTTTGAGATTTTAAACTTCCTAAAACCAAGGGCATATCTTTACTTCTCTAATGTCACATGGCTCCAGGTATCATGTACCAGTCATGTAGCAAGTCTCCAGACCCTCAAATGTAAATTACCAGAATGATTATGGCTTCAAGTATATATTTAACCATTTAAAATTATGATGATTAGCATTCCACCATACATATATTATGTTTTCTTGAATAACAACATGATTTATTTGGGTATAGAGAGACTATGTATACTACAGAAAACAACAAATAACCCTTGATATCATTTTAGCCTATAATTGTGTCTCATTCTGGGGTGATTCTTAAAAGAGCCACATATAAATTTCACATACACACAGCACAATTTATAGGCCTTATATTATGATGTTAAATGACTGGAAAGGGTGAAAGCCGTGAGAAAACAGTAAAGACTGGGTATCACAATGTATACATAGTTACTCTACGGTAATTGTGTATTTTTAAATGAAATTTGAAACATAGACTCTCTAGAGGTATAAGAGGGCACTTAGACATTATTTAGTTCATTGTTTTTCTCACTGGCGTGTGTGATAAATAAATAGCCATTCTCACTTGGACAATTCCAGTCATATCTTTGGACTGTTAGAGTTATGCCTTAGAGAGCTCAAAAACAGAAGAAACATAAGATAAACTTATTCTACTCATAAATTCTAGTAAGACATGAACTGTTTATAAGATTAAAATCCAAAACTTTACAAAATGATAAATATGTATCAAAATGTATGGCTCCTTGTGAAAATTAGAATTTTTTAATACTGCTACTCCAAAAAGCATGCACTTTCAGTTTACATTTTTATTCAACCAGATCACATATTTATGTAATTACTTTGTCCCTGTTTACATCAGTATCTGATAAACCTTTGATATGCACTCCTTAACTCCGAATAAAAATGCATTTTGGTTTCACTTGGTTCCCTTATTCTTCATATATCTTCTAAAACAAAGCTTAATCTCTAATTTCTTGATAATTCAACCATCAATTCAATATTCAAGAAGAGCTAAAATATTTTCACTTCTCCAAAACCTTTGAACAGTGAGTCAGTACTAATACATAAATATTCACCTTAAACTGCATTCAAATTTTTACCAAAGCATTTCTTTGTCTAAAAAATATGAATGGTCCTTCAGCTACTTCTCTTATAGGTTGATTTTGCATCTTGAACCACTGTCATCTCTCTTTTCTACTCATTGTGTACTTGGAAAAACATGGATTGCCATACTTAGAATGGAAAATGTTGCTTCAGATATGATCTGATGCCTGCACCAGATAATGTGACTATTGCTTCTGTCCTAAATACCTTGCATTGTATCACTGCCAATTTGGAGTGAACTGGTGATCCTTCTAGTTAAGATAATGGATTAAACACATGAAATTGAGCTGTTTGCTCTTTAAACTGTATTATCACAATGATGGGATTTAAATAAAAACAAAAACTCCTTAAGTAAAAAGAGCATAAAAATAGAGATTAAAAATAGGAAGAGAAGGATATAAAAGTTACAGGATGAATATTGGAATAATAGGGTTCCAGAAAGAATGACAGAATAACCACTCAAATATGTTTTCATATTTTTAGAAAAAATGAATTAAAACTGAGAGATAGTTAACTGGAATGAAAAGATTAACAACTGCCTGGAACAGGGAATGAAAATAGATGCACATCATGATTTATCATTGTAATATTGTAAGACGTAGGGACAAGCAGAAGATCCTATAAACACCCAGGGAAAGGGAGAAAAATAAAGACAGAATAGTTTTGTATAAAGAAAGTAGAATCAGAAAGCCATAGCATAGAGCTTCTCAACAGCCACACTCTAGGCTAGAATGCAACAAAACATGTCTTAAACATTTTCATAGATGATTATTTACAACCTAAGATTCTATACCTGGTCCTCAAACTATTAAAAGTGAGACTATATATAGATATATATCTATAGATATGGGTATATTGATATATCTATATATAATTTCAAATTTTTATTTTAAAGAAAAAGGAATGAATATACATTAACAAACAAAGAAACAAGAACAAAGCAATAGAAACAATACAGAATTTCAGACAAGGTGATAGGAAATTGGCTGTTGTATTACATATTATTATTTTCAAATGGGTTACTCAGTTAAACAAATATAGGTATGTAAGATTGATTAACCAATTTAACATTAATTGTTCCTTTCAAAAAACAGTAGAAATCAGTACTACAACTATCTTAGCTGTCTTGTGTATACATATAAGACAGGGTCTTGCTATGTAGCACATTTTGGTGTTGAACTCACTATGTAACCCAGGCAGGCCTCAAACTCACAGCGATCCTTCTACCTCAGCCTACCCAGTGCTTGGATTACAGGCATGTACCACCATGGACAGTTAAGTGTATTTTCAGATAGGCAAGATATGAAAAGGTTTGCCTCCAAATGCTCTGTTAAAAAAAAACTTAGATATTTCAAAATTTTAGTGAGTTTTAGTATTTAGCAGTATATAATAGGCAGTACCAATCAAGTGGTTAAAGACACCACAGAGGGGCAAAGAGTGGCTTATAAGATATCCTCACAAGCAAGACAAAGCAAATATTTAGCTGGGTAAAGTGAAAAGGGCCTTTAGAGATAGTTGGCAATGAATGGTTGGGGAGGTTTAAGTTTTTGTTTTACCAGTCTGTGTTCATTCACTTTGACTTGGGTTTTGGTTTATATATTGTTCCTTAGGATCTCAGGGTGCAGGAGTTGTCTCAACCTAATGGACTGCCTAATGGACTGTTAAGGCACTCTGTATTATTCAGTTTCCCGTCACTGGGACGAAACATCTGGCCCCGAAAGTTAAAGGATGAGAGGCTCGTTTGGCTCACAGTTTCCAGTGGGGTAAATCCAAAATTGGCCAGCGCTGAGGCAGAAACACAGGTGTGAGTGCAGGGCAGAGGACAGCTGCTTTCTCCATGGTAGCCAGGAAAGAGACAGAGGGGACGAAGGCTGGACAGGAATGCACCCTGCAGGGTCACAGCCCCAGAGCCCGGCCCCTCACCCAGCCCCACTCCTAACAGCACTAGCTTCATCAGTGGCCTCGTGCACCGATGAGTACAGCACCTCCACAGTCCGATTGCCCACCCTCCAAACACGTGAGATTTTGCGAACTTCCAGATACACACCCTTTCTCTGAAAAGTACTGGTAAATGCACTTCATCAGAACAAGGAAGAAAACTAAGAAAGAAGAAAACAGGCTTTAACAAAGGAGGGAATCCAAAAGCCAGAGGCACAAGAGATCCTCAGGATGAAGAAAAAAAAGAACCTAGGAAATGAGCTGTGCAAGAGACCAGGAAAGAAATGAGTCTAGACCAGCACTGCATGCAAACTTTAGAAGAGACTTTTTAAATTTTTCTGAGACAGGTGCTCGATTTCTCTTTCTTTCTCTCTTTCTTTCTTTCTTTCTTTCTTTCTTTCTTTCTTTCTTTCTTTCTTTCTTTTTTTTCTTTTTTTGAGACAAGGTCTCACTACATACTCATGGCTGTCCTTGAACTCACTATGTAGCCCAGGCTGACCTTAAACTCTGGGCTATCCTCCTGCCTCAGTCTCCCGAGTGCTGGGATTATAGGCATGCACTACCATGCCTGGCTAGGACAGAATTTTTAAGAAAAGGGAATTGGTAGAGTAATTACTATGTGGGAAAGTGAATTAGTTAGATGAGATTTATACACCTTAGGGAGAGATAAATCAGCTTAAGTACATAGAAAAGTATGTATCAAACTATTTTTTAAACCTAAGGCAATTTTTAATTCTAAAGAAAACATTATTGTTCAACAAAGAAAAATTATTCATTGCATACTAACATTTACTGTGTGAAGAATTGCACAGTTATATAAAATTATGCAAAAACTAAATTGATTATTCCAGTTTACATCACTCTTTAGAGAGATGGAAAGTGGGGATTATATGACCAAGAGCCAACTCCACAGCTTTCTAAGTATAATACAAACAGATAATGCATAAAACTGAGCAAGAAGTACCCACCTAAGAGCGTTATTTAGAGATATAAGCAGATAAATTTAAAAGATTAAGCTAAGTGAGTGGAAATCATTTAAAGAACTAGAAATGGTGAGCAGTTACAAATAAGAAGACTGCTATTTGTCACAACAAGTCTTGTAGAAATACTTAACTATAATAGTAAGGTGCTTTTAAAGAAACTAAGTTAAGGGAGAAAATATGAATTTGTCTTTTGCAACTGGATGTAAATTCCAACTTCTTACTAGAGAGCTCCCTGTATTTATCCTTCGTTACTTACTACAGCAAAATTTCTTGTTAAAAACTGTGAGGAAGACTTTATTCAAGATTACTGGACAGGAGATGGAGGTAGAACACTATTCAAATAAAAGATCTGAGAATTTTTGAAAACTAGGTACACTAATGGAAAAGGACTGGAGAACATCAGTGGGACATTGCACCCTGTGACTAGGCAAGTTGTGTTTGCTAATTGGCATTAACAAAGTTAGACTCCTCTTCTCTACAGAGCCTAAGAGCCATGGGCCTTGTCTTTCTTGGTGATATGTCAAAGGCATGACTCCTAGGTCTTGAGAGAAACTCTCCTGGATTGTAGAAGATGTCCATCTCAGTACAAAGAGAAACAATGTACAGTTGCAAGTTCTGTAAAGTAAATATTCTAAAAAGCAGGAGTTCTGGGACTTGTGATCAGGAAGAAGCCTAAGTTTCTAAGCAAAGGGGAACCTTAGAGCCAACTTAGTAACAAGTCAATTATATTTTTGAAAATTGAACTCTTTCCCATCTAAATGTATTCCTTTCTCTGTGCCCTGTTGCTCTCACATCAGTCTTCCATGAATCCAGTCAATAAGGTTGTCAAATTCAGCATTGTCTTCTATTCCTACTGTAGTCAGGGTTTCCAGATTACCTTTGGTATCTTTTTATTCCACCCCTCCTCTCTATTTTCCCAAGACTACTGACAATACCCAGGCACTCATCATCTCTCATGTGCTCTACTGTACTTACATTATGTTTTAATAGGTTTCCTGAGGTATGTTTTGCATACAGTAAAATTACTTATTTCAAGAATATAATTCACTGACTTAGTAATTTTACTGGGTGGTAGAACTATCATCACAATTCAGTTAGGACATTTTCATTCCCCTAAATATTGCCTTTTTAATTGGTCTCTCCACATCTAGTTTGCTTCCTTTCCAATTAAGCTTTCTCATGACAATTAGATTTATATTACTACAACATTTGAGGACACAGAGAGGAGTTAAACAAAACTAGGTTCACATCCTATCTGCATGAAATTTGGAACAGTCCTTATAAAATGTATTAAGTAGGTTCAGTAATATCTCTCTAAAAATTATTGTGAAATTTAAATACACATAATATCTCAGTAATTTTAAAATAATTTATATTGATTTGTGCTCAACTCTATAACTCAGACTACTTCATGTGAACACTTTTGAGGTCATCTCCTCCAAGAATATTCTTATATAAATCATATTTCAATCTAAAAACAATTCTTCTCATGTAATTTTCCTGAAATTCATTTCTGTTGTTCTTCATAATATAATCAATAATAAAGTGCATATTTTAGATGATATTCATTGGAATTACTGAATTAAATTCATATTACATGCAGGTGTTGTAATGGGCAATATTTTAAAAGTGCAGTTCTCACTGAGTTGCAAAAACAGTGATTCCAGGATACAAACTTGGCTGCAATAAATAAGTAGACTGTTTTTATATCAACGTTATTTTCAACCATCTGCTAAGTACAATTCAGAATAGTAATTATCTAGCAATTAAACCAGCATGTCACAAAACTTAATTGCCAACTCAACCGATTTTCAGGGTTATATTAATGATAATAGCTATGCAGCAAGCTCAATTTAATAAAAATGCTTTGAACATAAATCCCAACAATTCTAACTTGTTTTCTGAATCATACATAACTTTTGAAGTAGAAATGTCATGTTCAGAAAAATATTTGAATGTGAGAATTGAAATTTAATATCAAACTCTTTCTTTTTATGGCCTTTTGAAGCCTCAGGCATTGTACAGTAAATGAAAATATCATTTATTTCCACATCTTTTCCTTTGGTAGTCATTTTAGCTGAAACATGTGCCCCTAACTAAACAAATTTCTTTATTCTTGAATTTGAAGATTGTCTGCTTTTTGAAGAAACTCAAAGCTTTCTGCCAGTGTGTCAAATAAGACTTATCTTTCTAGAGTTATATTAGAAAACATCCCAGCTATGGAGTCAGATACACTTCAAGTGGAACTCCAGCTCTAGCACCTATTATTGTGTGACCTGGGGCACGTTACTTAACTTACTTATGGCTCAGTTTCTCTGTATGTAGAATGATGAATAAGATGATACTCCAGCATGTTTCAAAGACTGAAGTTATTAAATGTTAACAGTATTTTATATAAGCACTTACTAATTTGTATCCAACATGAACAATTTATTCCATTGAAATCCAAAATTTAATAGAAGAATTATAAATTAGGGATAAACCATTGACTCTCTGGGTTCTACTCTACTGTTTCAGATCAAATACTAGCCACTTTTCTACTTGCAAGATAATACTAAGGCCATTCATCACTTCGACTTACGGAAACCAACAGAGACGCCAACAGATGCCAGTGCTCAAAGGCAGCCATTCTCCATGAGCACTTGAAGACTTCACATTTCATTTTTCTCTTGACAGCTTGTCAACACAAACACAAACAATCTCCTCCAAAAATATCTCAGACCTCACATTTCATTTTGACTTCACGGTGAGAAGCTGTTGAGTAGAAAGTGCCGAGGTTTCTTTCAACTGTTCTCTGAATGCATACATCTTCCTATCACGGTGCCAAATGTAAATGTCACTGTATGGAAAGAAAGTGACACCCAGACATGTATTTTCATTATACAATTGTACACAGCTCTTGACTATATTAGCAAACATTTAATTTGTGCAAGGATTTAGGTTAGCTAAGATAGATACGAAGATGAATGAAAATATTTAGGCCCCAAAGAAATGCTAGTGCCAGATACAAATGTACACACATACACACACATTACTTGTGCATTCACACACATAATAAAAAGTAAAAGTTATAAGTAGGAAAAGACTATTCTAAGGTTTAGAGACTACACAATATTACTCATTTCATAAGACAAAAAATTAGATAGTTATTCATAAACGTGGAACAAGTTGATTTGTTTCTCTGTTTTCAGTAAGGCAATTATTCGATCAAATCTACTTTTTAAATTATACACCAACACAAGATGTGCTTTCACATGTGATTTTATTCTTGGAAACTGTCATTGTTTGATGATTATAACATTTCTTATTGAGGCAATGACAAAAGTCTATGCCAACTGCATATTACTAACATACAGGATGATTGTACTTCACTTGAAAGCCTATGAATCAAACAAATAAAGCTTTTTTCTAAGTCCAGATAGTGTCTCCCAACATTTAGCTTTCAAATTAATGAAAAAATGGAGGAATGAGAATAACTTACAGGGTGTTTGTTTGGAAGTAAACTGTATTGATAATGCTACTGCATTTGAAATATACTATCAAAGAAGTTTCACGTGTATTGTATGTTAAACAGATAAAGGAAGTGACCTAATACTTTTATCTAAAAATGAAAATAAAGAGGCAAAGTCAAAACCAAAATCCAAAATTATTCTTATAACATGTTCTTAGGCATCAATAATGATAAATTATTTTGATATCAATAATTTGTCAGCTGCAATCAAGTAATCAATTCACATTCAACTCAGTAATTGTTTTGAGCATTTTATCACAATACAGTTGAACGGTCTTTATGGAATAAAAGCACACATTTTTCCTCATTTGAGGATATAGCAACTCTCTGAAGATATTACTTTTTGTTCCCCTTTAGAGAATAAAAGTATAGTTAGCAATACTAGAAATTAGCAGAAATTTGGATTTCATAACCTATATCCTTTCTAAGACCTTATATTATTTTTATCAATGCTATGCAGGATATTCAGTGAGGAGTACAGTGCATGTCATAATGATTCTTCATAACTGAATAGTATTGCTCTTTTCAGTTTACAAAAGATGGACATCTGTATTATCCCCTTAGATGTGGCAGGGACCTTGTAAAACAATAGGTCAAATTTCCTCAGAATTTAGAAACAATTGTAAGACAGCATTTGATGAGGGCTTTGTTTGAAAAAGGAGAATGGATCACATTCAACTAGGAGGATCAGGAAAGGCAGCTTGGATTCCAGAGATAATTAAAACAAACTGATGCATAAATCTCGATGGAAACTATGCATCTTTAAGTCAGATCCTGCACAGGTTCTTCAAAAATCTGCTATACGTCCTTGACTAGAAATTTTTCTACGGGGTAAAATATCACATTCAATTATTTTTAATACCAACAACAAAGATTTTTGAAATCATTGGAAAAGAAATGGATATACCAAACCAAATGAATTTCTAATATAATGTCAATTCTAAGCAAAAGCCCACTTACATGTTCCAATAGAAGAATTAAACACAGGGGCTTGAAATTTAAATAGTATGACTTTAGGAAAACATGAAAATCAGGACATTGTATAGAATTACAATTGTCCAATCTGAAATCTTCATCTCTCTCTTTCTTGAGGTACCTGTACCAGATCTTGAAAGCCAGGGCATTTTGAACAACCAGTGTGATGACCTGTAATGAAAGGAAGAAAGGAGATTAAATGATAAGTAGAAGGAATAGTGAGGAGAAATTCAAAACTAGAGAACCGAAATGACTTTACCTTGTGAAAAGATTGGATAAAATTTTATCCAGTTTTTAGTAAGTGTTTAACTTGGAGTGTTTTAAGTCTGTAGCTTCTTGATTAATTTCTCTTCTTTTAATTCAGATAGTGGGTCATCTTCTCTAGATTAAACCTCTTTTTCTCTTTCACTCAGTATTTGTCTCATGTAATTTGGATGGTAATGTTCTAGAGTTAGAAAAACATCTTGATTAAATTTTACAATTAGCACTGCATAGTCTTCATAGCACTTTCTGTGCTGAAAGTTACATAGATACCACAGAAAAGGGAGGAATTCACGCTCCCCCACAGGCTGCCATCGGCACAGTAGCATGTGAATATGAAGATGAAAACATGGCTTTAAATCAGAATTTGCTTCCCCATGTGAGTTTTGGTGTTATAAGGAGAAATGTGAAGCTAATGAGACGATAGAAAAACACCTAGGAATATGTTCAGTCTGAGTCTATACATGTGACTTAAATGACTTCTTCCTAAAGCAAAAGACCACAAATTTTGGTCATTTTAAGGTATCCATAGTAATTAGTTTCAACCTTCATTAAATCAACCAGTTCTTTTCCACTTCTGAAACAGAGCCTTATCCCCACAAGGATTTTTGCAGGTCAGTTCCCACAGGGGCCTCCCCTTCTGTGTTTACACCTGTTGTTATGTTATGACTTCAATACATTCCCAGTGAAAAGCATTATAGTGCACATTTATGCAGTCTGGCATAGTTCACAAAATAGTTTCTCAATATAAGCTCTGTAAGTCCTCACAGGAAACTGTACAGGTAAGGATTATTGTGAATATTTGGAACGAATGACTTAATGTGCTTAATGACCGAAGCAAGAGGCCACAGCAGTTTCAAACCCAATGTTTGTAGCGCTGCAGGCGAGCAGCCGAACTAGCAGTAGAATTCTGTCCCTGACAGCAAGGATAGGCAGACTCCACCCTACCGCTCTGTTTTCAGTAAACTTTATTATTTGAAGAGTTAAAATATAGGTATGAATAGATGCAGTTGTTTACATAAATAATGACTATGACTTTAAACAACTTACAAAAAAATTACTTACAGGAAAGAAAGGGTATCTGGTAATTTATACATTATATTTTTATTAGAGTTTATTGATCTATATAGTAGTTATATTTGAAGTTTTATTCTGATCAAAATGTATTACATTAATATGTGTCTTCATTTTAACTCACATTATGAAAAAATGAGGAGAATCCCAGATTCTTTTGACTCTATAACCTATTGTTATTGCCATAAAATATCAATAAGTACGCTCAAAATGTAGCATCTTTTAAAACTTAAATTGCCCAATGCAGTGACACTCATAAAACAACACAGCTTTCAAGATAGACGTAAACACGTGGGAACAAGTTAGAGAAAGATAAACATAACATTATCTCATTTATGCAGTATCCAGTGTTCCTTGATACTTTCAGAGGAGATGCAACCAACCACTGGGAAAAATAATTCCTATGCCATCAGCATAATTCTCATTTGCGTGACTCTCTAAATGGAATACATCAATTCTGATGAAGGAAACCCTGCAGAGGTAGACGGTGGCTTCACTTGTTGAGCACTTATTATTTGCAAGTCTATGCTAACATCTTGACTACTGGCTCCAAACCTGAAAGTTTAGGCATTAGTTTTCTCATGTTGGTATGCTGCTACTGTTCTTTCCTTTTTCTTTTGCTACTCTCTTTAAAATAAAAAAAGGGAAAACTGAGGCTTGAGGAAAGTTAGTTATTTCAACTCTCACAGCAGCACAAAACTACTAAGTGGAGAGGCTGGACTCTGAATGCAGGTTGCCTAAACCAGAATTTACATTCCCTGCAGTTAACTACACCTGCCAACACAATGTAGACTTTACAATTTCAAAGGATTTTCTCTTATTGCCTGAAAGACAATGTATCTATTTTTATACCTCTTTCTCATTAAGATTTTTTTCACGTTGTTTTGAAATTGCCAATGAGCTTTTCCATCTCCCCTCCTTCAGTGGACAATTTTTAGGTTATATATTACTTTTGCTCTTTATTTTTTATCTGATTTCTTTTGAGAGAGAATATTCTTCTTAGAAAGAATTACAGATGAAATATCAAGAATCAGTCTTTATATGTAAGACATTATTTATGTACTACTACCATTTGGATTTCCTTATTTTTGCTAATTCCTTTCAAAAATGACATATTTACATTCAGATCTTCACAGGTATATTTACATAATTTACATAATTAAATAAATTCAAATAAAAACATATTACCTTATGTCCTACATACCTTAACCAGTACCCAGAGTTTACCCTTTCATGGGCTGTTGTTTCATGGTTTATCCAAATGACTCATGACCAACCCGAGGTAGTAGTCATTTGCTTTTTCCCCCCTAGAAGCTCAGAAGAAGCAATTGGAAGAGAGTATAGAGCTGATTCAAGATGAATGTGTATCAGAGAATGCAGATCACTCTACAGAGGAACCTGCTGAAGGAGGGCAAGATGCGGATGGAGAAGAGATGACTGATGGGATAGAGGAGGACTTCGATGAAGATGGGGGTCATGAGCTGGTAGGAACTAAATATTTGGTGTCCACAATCCACTGGGTAACAGCATTAGCATGTTAGCAACACATTAACTCTAAAAAACCAAAACAAATGATTAAATCATTTGGGGCTTATTTTTTCTTTCATCTGTATATTTAAGGAAACTCCAGTGTAGTTCTTTGCACATAATAAGTGCTCAATACATTTTTGCTGATTTAAAATATGAGTGTGACAATGAATGAAAAATAGAAACACTATACATGAGATTACATTCACCTAAACTCCTAAGGGAAGTATTTTCTTTCTCACATGCTATATAATGGAAAGAACCTTGCATTTGTACAATTAAAATTGAACTGTATGTACCTGGATAAAACATGCTGGTGACAAAAGACTATTTTTCTGGCTATTCAATTAAGAGTCTTGCTCACCGACAGTAATTGTCTGTAGTACATATGTGGGCGACATCTTTTCTGTAACCTGCAGGCTTTCTGTTGCCTGACAATCGGTGTGTGGTGAGCTCCCTATTTTTAGTGCCTATGTTGCTTGTTGTGACTTAGAAATTTAGGCAAGACCTAATTCTTCACATATTTAATATTCCCAAAGTTTCCATTGCACTGCTTATTTCCAGACATACTTTCCTGAAGAACCACATGAAGATTTGTTAAATATATGCTGATAAGTCTATTTTTCATATTTCATCAACCATGAAATTAAATGTACCATCTCAAAGGACTTGACTAATAGAAATAGTGTAATGGCAAATGTGTGTATGTGTGTGTGTGTGTGTGTGTGTGTGTGTGTGTGTATCTACTATGAGCAGATCATATTAAATTTAGATCATCCCAGGTAATATCAAATTCCAGATTGTTTTAATACCTGTTATTTAAGTAATTTTTGTGGTGACTGTCATTATTTTGGGTTGGTAACAAATTTACTTGTACTGTGAAAGATAGTTTAATTTTACAAAATTTAACATTCCAGATCTGTTTAACTTTCGTGGCACCTTTATTTAAACTTTTCAAAACTGAGCTTTCAATATTCACCCTATCTATACAAAATTCTTCAATAGAATGTACTTAAATTCTAGCTTTTAGAATTACAGTATAGAGATTTTAGGAATCCACTGAACAAGGACTAGGATTAAAGACAAACAAGCAGAACTTGAATTAAAAAACATGATTGCCTCAGTTCATTCTAATCTGCCTTCTGTTGAAACAGTCCTTTGTGACTGACCTTCTAGAAGGAGTTCATTTTGCTATTTCTAATGGTTACCACTCTGTTCTTTTTAAATTTATTTCTCAGCAAAATTTTGCATAACTAGCCACTTCTTCTCCTGATTTACCAGTTGTTCAGTCTCCATTTCCAAGGCTAGATATGGTCACTACATACTCCAACTTTAAATACTGGATTAGCTAAAGGCTCTGTCATAGTCCACATCCTCTTTCTGTACACTTTCTCAAGATGACCTCATTATATACCCAAGCTTTAAGTATTATTTATAGGTCAAAAATTACCCAAGCTTTAAGTATTATTTATAGGTCAAAAATTACCAAACATACATTTCTGTTTCCTAATCTATTCCTGGAACTCAGAAATAAAATACTCAGCTACCTATCACTACATATATCACCAATAAACAACTGGAATTTCACATATCTGGAAACACGCTTTTTTTTTTCAGCTAGCTTATTCTTTCCCCATCATCCTTATTCTGGTAGATAGAACCAGCATCTACATGGTTATTAAACCCAAGAGATTAAGATTACCTTCAACTTTTGCTTCCTGTTAATTCTACCTCCAAATCATAGCCCAAAACCAGTTTCAACTCCACTACAAAGCCATAGCCTAAGCTACCATTTTTTTTTCTTTAGACCCTTCAATAACTTTGAACCTAGTTTTCTTGCTTCAGCTTCTTGCTCCAAGAAATCCAATCTATACAGAAGGATAAAAATCTTCATAAAGTATATACCAGATAATCAAGGCCATTCCTTTGCTTAAAACTCTACAATGCTTTCCATGACACTTAGAATCAAAATTCCCAAGTGTATGACTATAAATTGCGATGATGTTTGGTGAAACATGCCAAGAGGGAACTTGGTAAAGAGAAAAAGCCCCAGTGCTAAAGGGAAAGGAGACATAAACAGCGCGGCACGGACTTACCTAAGCCATCGAGTCTTTCACTGCAACCATTGTAAGTGTGAGAATTTAGTGGCAGATGTTTGAGAAAGGTGTTGTAAAACTATAGCAGAATGTGATAACCTCAGAAGAGTGAGAAGTGACGGGCAGAATCACAGATGTGGAGAGAATGAAAAGGATCTGAAAACACTAACACGGAAAATACACAAATTACTAATTTGGAAAATGTATAAACATTGATAGTGTATGTAGTCAGTTGATGTTAAAGTTCAACAATTAATAAAATACTATTTTTGTAAATTAGTTTATCAGACTTACCTGAGCAATAGTTCAAACTTACAATTTATTGTTTTCCATTCTGACAGTTTATGGTTCCATATGCTAGGGAGAGTCTTGAAATTTGCATTTTTAAGTTCCCAGATCATATTAATGCTGCTTGTCTGATGACACTTTGAGAACTCCTGTGAAGAAGTTATCTGTCTATCTGCCTTGCTGTGGGATTTTCTCCAAGGGATTTGATCAGCCCTAATAGAAGCATGGAGAAAGCAAACAGTTTAAGAGTTGGTTTCTGGTCTGATAAGTACAAAAGAAACAATAAAAAGGGGGATGACGATATTAATAAAAGGAGTGGGTCACTGGAGAGCTCATAGTATCTGCCTTACTAGGGAATGAAGGCGCAAAGGAAGGAGCTGAGGAGAAAATATGGGCCGGAATGTGAGCCAAAAAGGAATAATTTCATATGAAATTAGGGGCCAGAAAAAAAAGAACTAAACAAATAAGAGAAAACAAAGAATTTTAGGTAGACACTGAGCTATTTCAGAGGCACGACAGCTACAGGTGATGGCATGATCCATGAGAGGTGCTGACTGAGGCAGAGTCAGAGCAAATGCCATAGCAGATAAATATCTCAAGAAATACAGAAGGTGAGATGCAAAATGGGTTACCTCAGTGGGCAGGAATCATTCCAAATACAGGATGAGAAGTGAAAGAATAAGACAGTTACCAAGTTGTTGTAAAAGAGTAAGCGTTTAGTCCCAGGTCTGCTGGTATCCAATCTAATTGAATCACTTTAAACAACACTTCCTTTGAGTGTCAACTTTCTTACCTGCCAATTGTAAGTGTTAGACTTAAAACTTCTAAAATCCATCCTGTTTGATTTTCCTTCTGGCTGACCCAACCAGGTGCAACATCTTTGAAGGGGCAAAACTTGACCATGTAGCTATGGAAATAAAACCGAACCACAGTGTTTGAATTAGTTGCCAAAGCACAGAAAGTAACCAATCAGATCTCCTGCTGTTCAGGGGTGCTCAGGTTTTCTTCCTTTACTCTTGCAATATCATGCTAAAGAATTAAATCTTGATATACCATTTTGTTCCAAGACTTGGAAAATAATCAATTTAGATGAGCTTAATATCTATCCTTGAAATATAAATGGAAACTAACAAGTCCCTCCTAGTGATTAAGAAAAATTCCCTTTCCCCTAGCTTCCACTGGTTTTTCCTTTCTAAACTGCATCAAAGAAATCCTCTTGAATTTCTAAAACTTGGAACTAGAAGTACAAATCTCTTTTTGTCATAACAGAGGGCATTATAGGTTTGAACAACAGTGACAGCTGTACTGTAGAGCACACAGGAGAAGTCACAAAGCAGAGCTGGTATCCACAAACCAGGTGCTTCTTAAGGCAAATGAGGATGTAATTGTAAGAAAATGAACAGAAAACAGGAATTGGATCTAAAGAAAAGGATTTCTAGAAAGATGAGCTTGTGGGACAGCTGTGGGAGGTGATGCCCTGTGATGCCCTGTTCAGCAAGAAACCAAACGCATCAGCACAGACTGTCGATACAACATCTAATTCTAAAAACCCAGTTAATGACATTGATTTCCAGGAAGCAATCTATACAGCTAATATTTGGGAACCTATTATGTGTGAGCCAGGTGCTGCAAAACCATGCAGCAATAACTAAAATGATTGCTTTATGTGTGGGATGAAAGGTTTGAGAAAATGACTTCTTGTTTCACATAGCTTAGTGTCTCATAGAAAGATGACTGATTATTCTCATTTTTCAAAAAAGTAATCTTGGACTTGATAATTTATAAGAAGGCTAAAATCTACAATTATGTAGCAATCTACATGCATATATTTAATTAGTGCACTAAATTAGTGCATTGATTTGGTTTCATTTAAAAATTAATTCTCAGGCTAGGCATGGTGGTGCATGCCTGTAATCCTAGCACTCGAAAGGCTCAGGCAGGAGGGTTGCTGCAACGTTGAGGCCACCCTGGCTGACATGGTGAGTTCAAGGGCAGCCTGGCATATATAGTGAGATGCTATCTCAATAAACATCAAAATAAATAAAGAAAGAAAGATTGAATTCTCTGTAATGATGTGCTATGTATATACTGTCAAACCTACATTCGTATTTCTGAATAAATCTACTAATAAACAGTTATTAATGGATGAATAGTTGAGTAGCACTGAGACTTGCACTATGGGACTAATGAGAATCATATTTCTTCTTTTGAGAAGGATATGAGTGCAAGAAGACCACAGACCACAAAGATGAAGCAGGACATATATAGGGTGATAACAATAGAAGAGATACAGTTAATTTAAGAAATCTCACAGACTACCATGCTTAATACAGACTTGTAGCTAGAAGGAGACTAGAACTTTACCCCAAAGGATGCTAAATTTAAAAGTAGCTATTCAAATTATCCTTCATTGTCCTCAGATTACTTGATAGAAACTTAAAATGCATTAGCTATATTATATGATAGGGAGATAAATATGTAAAGATAAATTTTAAAAATAGATCTACTAGTAACTTCACAAATACAGTGTTTGCTTTTTAAGCTGTTTTATTCTCTTTATTCATATGAGCCAAATTTGTGTTCCCCTTCATATAAAATAACATAGTCCTAAGTAAAATTGTTCTGTGCCATGATGCAAAATACCATACAAAAGCATGAGTGTAGAACCTTACTACTTTAAAAAGCAATAAACTCTCCCCAGATGTGAGGAAGGCTTTCTGAGTGCACTGGAGGACTTTACAGAGTTGCCAGGTGTGCTATGGAGCCTCAGAAAGGCAAGCGCTTTCAAAGCAAAGTTCTGGTCAGCTTACGTCTGATTCCTAGCATTCTTGCATGGGCACTTTCATCAGGCTGACGCTTCAAACTACAAAGCTAAACCTTCAATTCCCAACGGAAGCTCTAAACAAGCAGTACATTCAAATGGATTAAGGAGAATTTGAGTTCCTTTGAATTATACTTGTAATGACTTTTTCCTTTGATGACTACACTCAGTTAAATCAGGCAAACCCAGTAAGAACCTGTAGTAGAATTGCCCAGGTGGACTGTATAATACTTACGGTGTGCAAGTGGAGTACTGTGTTGCAATACCTCTTTTAGGATTTTGAAAAGCATTCAGCTGAGCAGTAAGTCACCTAAGTTTACCAGCTATTGTATTTCTGTGCAAACTGGGGAAGGTCTGGACTGCAAATCTAATCTTGCAGTTGAGAAGAATTCAAAGAAAGCATTCTGGTAAGCCACTGAAAAAGCGAATGCATAAAGCACTCTGATCAATGTTTTCAGTCTTTCTCTGTGGGTGAGAATGAAAATATCTCCTTTTTAAAGCTCTTTCTTCCTTTGCTAATGAAATCCCTCATCTGGATGTTCCCTCTCAGCAACTGTGCTTCCATTTCTTTTTTGTTGTCATTTAGACTGAATGCAGTGAGAGGACAAGCAAGAGCTCTGAGACATGTTCTGCTAATTCAGGTAGAATCAAATGAATTTGAAGTATAAATCACAAAGAACAAAAAAAGTGACTCCTTAATCTCCTTGGCTTGGAACATGTTTTTCAGCACAGCATCCAAAGAACTTTGATTTGAATGTTGTCAATCTAACATATGCTACATTCTGTCCACCTTACAACAAATACTAATGATATAAGATTGCAATTTCATAATTTAGATGGAGTTATGCATAGGACAAAAGCCATAGCCCATGTGTCCTATAAGTAACCTGGCCTGTGTGACTGGCTGCTGAGATCTGATAGACAATTATAATGAGGTGGCCAGGTCTTCTCAATGGAAATGGAACATATCTAAGCCTTTCATATGAGACACAGATAGTGATAGACAGACACCTCTGCTTTAGGCCTGCAACCTGGAATCCAGTCCTCTCTTCAGAAACTCTGATCCTTCTGTATTAAAGACTCTTCATAGTGAAATTTCAGACTTTCTACTGGGCATCTCAGTTTATTTGAATAATTTTAATTTTTACTAAAGAACTCTAACTAGCTCTTTAGGACAATTCTCTTTTCCCGGAGGTTAGATGACCTAAATTATAAGCAACAATTCCGTCTGCAATATGAAAGAAGCAAGTTTAAATCCCCATGTCTTTGTGCAAGCTGCTAACCTATGTTCTCTCTGGCCTCAATATTTTCATCTGTAAAAGAGAATTAACAGTATGTGTCTGACCAAAGTTTGTTGTAAGAAGTAAATAATGTCTAAAGTGCCTGTCATGGAATAGATACTCAGTGAAAACTTTGCTATGTTTTTGTGTTTTACTTTTTAGTATTTATATCTTTTTACACATTCCATTGTACTGTCCACTTTCATTTAATTTAATTATGGTAACGTAATGTTCCCATGCCACTCCAGAGATAGTGTATATAACTTAGGTCCTATTTATATTAATAATAAAATTGGCCATGTATTAGTCTCTGCATAGTTATAGTACCTTGCTGTACTCGTATAATTACTATACAAGGTACTTGTTATAGTATCTTCCTAGTACCCCTCAGACTTTCCTGGTTATTTCTAAGGATTCCAGGAAGTATTTCAGCTATATTCAGGAATGTGTATAATTAAATGGTTCTCCTACCTGCCTACTATCTGCTTTTCTCTTGAAGATGCAGCTTTGTTGGAATCTTTGCTGGTGCTTTTTATGAGAAGACGTAACTCTCTGCAATAGGGTGCCCCTATCGCACTCAGGATGCAACACTTACAAGGTGCAGCCAATGGAAGAACCCTTCTGGGCTTATTGCACCAGACAAGCCACACAAGTTTCTATATTAAAGTTGGGAGGAGGATGAACCTGTCCCCATTCCATGTTGGAAGCTGTTGCCCAGAGAAATACACATTAAAACCTGAACCACGAACCCCACCATTGGAAAAGAAGCCTAAATGTTTTACAGTAGATCTCTATTCTCCTCTTAGTCCTCTACAGGTTCTCCAAAGAACTGCCAGTTCAGTGTTAAAAAGCTCAAGCCAGGCTAGGTCATTCTATAACATGACTCTCTAATAACTACATGCACATTCAGGGTGGAAATAAGTCCTCACAGTGATCTACAAAGCCCAGAGTGATCTACACTCCACTTCCTCTCTCATTTGACTCTTGGTTCTCTCATTCACTGCACATCAACTATGTGACCTCTTGGAATACACTCTTCAGCTCCTGCTGCTGGGCTTTGGCATGTGTTATAATTGTAAATATGGAAAGCAGAAAAGATCATAAAAGGCCTTGATGTTGTGCCCAGTTCTCAAGTTTATCCCACAAGTTTCAAGTAAGTAAGTAAGTTGGGAAGTGCTTGTACATAGAAGGAAATTGGAAAGCAGTATAACCTAGTGGTCTGAGCAAATGTTTTTGGAGTTAGATACAAATGGGGTTTCCAGATACAAAAACAAATGCAGGACACATTTAAATTTGCACTTTAATAAACATTTAATAATTTTCTAATATTATAATTGTGTTTTATATATTACATGGGAAATAGTTCTACCAATTTTTTTCTGAAATTCAAATTTTACTGGCTTCCTGTATTACTGGCCTTGAAGTACATCATTGAACTTCTTTCAGCCTTGTGGTACCAGCTATGAAATTGAATATAATAGCTACCTCGTAGATTTTTTTCCTTCACTGCTAGGGATGAGCCTAAGATCTCCCACAGCACTCTACCGCTAAATGCAATTCCAAACCCTTTTATAGTGTTCTTGTTTAAGGTGAAATAATGCATGGATGACACTTGCTGAAACCAGTGGCACAAATAAAGTTAAAAAAAAGTATCAGCCTCTGCATCAAGTACCTTGTTCCCCCTCAGACTCTCTTCTGGTTATTTCCGAGGGTTCCAGGAAGTATCTCAGCTATGCTCAGGAATATGTAAGGTCAAGTGCTTCTCCTATCTGCCTACCACCTGCTTTTCTCTTGAAAATGCAGCCTTGGTGAAAGTTTTACTGGTGGCTTTTGAGAGAGGACATTGCTTTCTGCGAATAGGGTTGCCCTTACCATACTTAAGATGCAATATCTACAAGGTGCATTGCCCCAGAGAACTCATACCAGATGGATTGCTATTATTGTCTTCATCTGGTTTCTGCTGCTATAACAAAATTCCAGACTGGGAAATTTGTAAAGGAAAAAGGTTTGTTTGGCTTACAGTTCTTGGATACTGGGAAGCCCATGAGCACAAAGCCACCATCTGTTCAGCATCAGGTGAGGGCCTTCTTTGTGCATCAGAACATAGAGGAAGGCATCAAATGGTAAGACAGCAAGCTTGCTAGCTTGAGTTCCACATATCTTCCTGTGAAGTCACGGATGCTATCATGGGCCCCATCCTCATGATCTTATCTCATCACCTTAAAAGGTGATTCCCACTTCCAGATCCCATTAATATATGCATCTAGGGATTAAGCAATGGACAGGTAACATTCATTCTTTGGGAACACATTAAAGCCATAGCAGTCATTCATCTCATTATGCAAAGAAAGTTTTTTGGTTAAAACACTACATTTCTGACAACATAATCTTCAGAAATATATGGAGCTTTGTGACTTTAGAGGACCTTGAGAATTTAGACTTGCTTTGAAAGTACTTATTTGATAAGAAAGTTTGGGAAATAAGTGTGATATTCTGATAGATTCATGCTTTGATTTCATCTCATTAAATTTTTCTTTAATTTTATACTTTCTGGCTTATTCCAACCCAAACACTGTATTTTTAAGTCTCCTTGTGGCTTCTTTTCAGATACTACTAACCATAGCTTGTCATGATATATGGGCCTTATTTTCATTTTTGCTATAGATGTGGTCTATGGCTCTATTGATCCATTCAAAAAATTGGTAGCAGTAAATTGTGTTTGTAAATAACCTGAGATATATAAGGGTCACATTTTTTGTTTTTTTTTTTTGTTTGTTTGTTTTTCTCCGGTACTGGGAACCGAACTCACGACCTTGCGCTTGCCAGGCAGGCGCTTTTGCTGCTGAGCTAAATCCCCAGCCCAAAGGTCACATTTTTCTTCAGCCATACAACAACATATTAATTAAAACAATTACCAAAAAAACTATTTTAATGAAATAATGCCAATACAATAATATGCCAAATAAGATAGTTGCTAAGGTTTCAAAGAATAAGGAAGACATAGTAGTTTCCAGTTTTATGTAGTTATAACCATGTAGAAAATGGGAGAATGCTGCAATGCTAAGTTTACCACAGTTACCACATAGAGCATGAAATAAGGTATAGAAATGACACAGCAAATGAATCTGAGCATCACAAGGATTGTGAAATTTGAGCTTGGTTTTTTTTTTTTTTTGAGCTTGTTTTTGAAGAATGCAAAAGTTGTGCAAGGAAAAAAAGGGTTATATGGCATTTCATACAGAAACAATGGAATATATGGAACAGAAAGTCTGGAAAGAATTTGGGGAGTGTATTTAGAAGCTGCTTGTTTAGTTTGGCAAAAGCGATGGAATTCAGAAGAAGGCTCCAGACCAATGAGCATCATATTATTTAAAAACTTCTTTGAAATACAAATTCTCAGGCTCTGGATGAGCCTCACTGCATTAGTAATTCTGAGTAGACTCCAGTAATCTGTGTTTCAGAAGACATTCTGCATGATTCTGATGCCTAACTTGGGTGTGCATAGCATCACCAAGGTGCTTTTTTATAAATACCAGTGAGAGGGTCCACAAGCCGTAATGATTAAGTCATAGTTGTGGGGACCAGGCCTGCAGATGTTTTAATGTGTACCAGGGTTGAGAATCAAAGGGTTAGAGTACGTGGTACATGAAGAAGGAGGAGTGAACAGACAATTCACCAAAGAAGAACTACTCAAGAAAAACACCAGTTAAAATGACAACTAGGTAACACTGCAACCCTCCTCTTCAGAATGGTCAATACTGACTGAAATCAGATGTCTTCAAGGACTCTGAGAACTGGAACTATATCAAAGTATTTGAAGGAACAGAGGTTGCCTGAAAAGTCAGGGCAAAGAGCAGGGATTGACTTTCCTAGGATGTCATTCTGTTCTTAATGGACATACACTTCTATTTCAATACTCAGGACTTATAGCACACCCTCTGCAAACGTTCCCTCTGTTCTCAATGGAGTTAAGAGCTTCCTCTCCAATTCATACAAAGCTCCATTAGGTTATCTACCACAATACCTCTACCAGTTCTTTAAAAGTCTATTACTTTAGCTAAACTGAAAATCATCCAAGGGCTCTCTTCCTTTTAGATCCATCAGACCTTACTTAGTACAGTATCCAGCATCTGTACAAAAATGGATAAGCAGATGGATATAGATGTGTCATGATGCTAATTTATGCCTCTATGCATTTGCATATCCTATTCCTTCTACCTTGAACAACCTGTCCCCTCTTTATTTTTTTGATCTGGTGAACACCTCTTGAAATGGTGAGGTTTACCTCTTTTGTGAATCAACACAAGGAAACATTTATTTGAGTTTGCTTCTTCAGGCCCTTCTCTTTATAGACCTTATCATACTGAACTTGCTATATTATAATGAAAGACATTCCTCCTTTGTGGCTCACTGATTTGTAAATTTCTCAGGGCTTATTCCATTTTGTACTTTTCCTCAGTGTAGTGCTTACCATATGTTAATGTTAATAAATATTTGCCAAAGAAAGGGAAAGTAAAATGTCCTCAGATTACCTCAAACACATAATGAGAATTTTAAAGCATATTGTATTGTCTGTCATGATCAGATTTTGGTATGCATTCCCTCTGTGATTTAGAGGATTATTACATAAAGCATAGAAGCAAATAGTTTTCATTATAAGTTATTCATGAGGTCATTCAGGCAACAGCCTTCATCTTGGAGGCGCTGAGGAGGAGCAGAAGGAGGCTTACCACCAACACATCAAAGTCAGCACGGTAGTCTTGACTCTGTTTTGTTGGTTTTCAGCGCTGCTGTATTATCACTTCCCATGAGTGATCAAAATGCAAATAGGAAGCAACCTGAATTTAGTTAGCAAAGCTAGAACACAGAGTTATAAAACAAACCAGAAAATAAATCTCTGTCTTCTGTTTTAAAAGCCAAAAATATGTGGAACACAGAAAGTCAGAAGCTTATCTAAAGGCAAATGCTCAAAAGATTCAAAACCGTAGTGTAACTACACAGGTAAGATAGGTGCTTCGGTGTCAGCTGTGTCTAGAAGAACAAGGTGGTGATTAGAAAACAGACTTTGTAGCTAAGCGTTATGGAGATGAAGAGTGTTGTGGCAGAGGTGGAAATTTCAGACTGGCTCTGGTGATAGTAAAAGGCAGCGTCATTTTTTTAAAGGTAGTCTAGGGGATAGATGCAAATAAAATAAAATAAAATAGTTTTTTCCACCTCTGAGTGGGAAACAAGAGCATAGAATGTTTGAAGTGCCTGGGAATGACAAGGACGAAAATAAGGCTTACATATTAATAAAGTGAGGGGGACATTACTTTTTCAGAAATGCTCTAAGTAATAGAAGCAAATAGAGCAATCAAAAGTATTCGTTCTGTCAGATTGCAAAAGACTGCTTTTGAAAGTTGCTGGGAGAAACACCCCCCCGCTAAGATCTCTCTTTTCCAATGTGGGAAAATAACCACATTTTTTTAAATTGAGTGAGCATTAACAGACTTAAGATGATAAACAAATACTAGCGTCAAAAGAAATTTGTATTGGATGAAATCACACAGGTAACAAACACTATTTCAACAGGAATCAAGGCTTTTGCAATAGGAGAGAGAGTGAGCTTGACCCCTGATTCAAAAGGCAGGAAAGTTTTTACAGTAGGGGGTGAACTAGGGGGAAAGTGTGGAGTGATATTAGAGGGGAGTTGGGCAATGTGATTAGGTCATTTGTCTTTACTGTTCCCTGTATAAAAGGGTTCCTGCTCTCCCATGGAGACAGGGAAGTTGGGCTGCTTTCCTTCTTGAAGACTACAGTTCAAAGTCATGCCTTTCTCCTTAGAAAAGACAATATTGGGTTATAAAGCTGGAAAGAGGCTGGGAGATTTGCATCTCAAAGGGACAGAGAAATAATATACAAATAAAAGCTCTCTAGAGTAAATGATGTAAGAAAAGAAAGGGCAGAAGCCTGAAAACAAGAAGAAACCTATAATTCTGTCAAATTGAGTGGTCATTAAGACAAAAAGCACACACTTTACACAGCAAGGCAGAAGAAAGGACAATTGCCTCTCCCCAAGAGGCAAAATATGTCCTTCATGACAGTCTCCTGCACAGCTCTTGAAAGACCTCAGATCTAATTCTAGAGCTGTGCTTTTACATTTGTCAAATTAAAAACAAATCTAGACTTAGTAAGTAGTGGCTTACTTAAAATTATTACTGCAAGGGAGGAAAGACACTGTTGCAATGGGGAGAACATTTTAACTGTAAGATCTGGAAGCATCTCACAGGATAGGTAAAAGAGTTTTCTTGTATCCAGGCTACAAACAGAAACCCGGTGTACGTGAATATTGAATAGAGAACGTTCCACCTTGAGCTAGCCTTATTTTCCAGTACAGCTCCAGCGAGAAAGTAGATGCTGACTTAGGCCAAGCATGAGCTTAAGTTCAAGACCCTGGAGAAGGAGAGAATCTATAGCCAAGGTTTGATTAGCAAGCATTTCAGTCTCGTTGACCAACAGGGACAATGCCGCTCAGTTAATCATTTATGAAAGCACGAACGGGAATTCAGAGGGCCTGGGTCTGCCCTTGCCATAGATAAACAAGCAAACCTGAGTCTCAACCAGTCATATGAGGAGGCCATTCTTTGCAGTAGCCATTTCCCAGAACTGGTTTCCTCACTGCTTTTCAATATCACAGGACTAATGTAATAATCAACATTATTCATTTGTAGAGATTTTATTTTGCTCATAATCTTGGAGATATGTCTGCATTGTAAACACTGGAGAATGGGCTTACTCTCTAGTATGATTTATCTCTGCAAAGTAATAGGAAGGACACAGATTCACAGGCCTCCAAATATATACCCTGGGAAAAGGCAGAGGGAAAGTAGGTCTCTCTTGCTATTTTTTTTTTTTAAATGGAGAAAGCATTTCCATCTTTATAAAGTACAGGTAAAGTATATCAATTCAGTTCAAAGAAGAGATTTTGAGTTTTAGGTGTACGTGGAGAAGCCTTTTATCAGCTATCAAACTTTAAGTAAATCACTGACTCTCTGAGCTCATTTTCAAAAGTATTAAAAGTCATTCTTGTGGGTCACTGAGAGAATAGGGAAAATCATTTCTATGAAAAGCTCTGCTGTGGAATTTTATATGACAAAGATAACTTTATCCCCTAAACTAACAGAAGTTACTGGAAATGCTTGTTATAGGAAATTTTAATAACTTTGAAAGAAATTTAAATTGTTAATTACAGTGTTTATAGATGTCTCTTACAACTTTCATTGTCTTACATTCCCAGCAGATTTTATTAGCAGCCTTGTTTCTCACATCAAAACATCTTCTGATGCTCAACTCTGTATAACTTCTGTGTACAACCCAACAAGAATGGTCTGAAATCTCAGGAAAACATTATACTGATTTCAGGTTTTCAGGAAGCTGTTTTCATTTCTATGGGTAAACTAAGAAGAAATGAAGTGGCCAAGTAATAAAAGAGGATGCATAATTATCTTACTGGGATGCATAATTGTCTTACTAGATTTGTCTAAATTTACTTACTCAAACATAATCTGATAAGAGAGTCCAGATTTTGTGTTTTGGTTTTGAATTCAACTCTCCCTCAGCCTCAGCCCTCACCTTAGTCTCTCCACACTGACCTGGAGAGAGACACGTTGTACCACTTATAGGACAGACTCCTGTCCGAGCGATCACACACGTACATGCACAGGTAAGAGGCATCTCTCTGGAGTACCAACTTCTGGGAGGAAATCTTAATTGTTCAGTTAGGTAAATAAGATGCTAAATATCCTTCTCAGAAACATGGGTTTCTTAGATATCCCATGCACAATGGTTTATTTTGAGTACCTGTCTTTTTGTTACAAAACCTGTATCACAGTTCTACACTATACTTCTATGTTGTCTGGTCAAGCAATATTACATCGATACACTCTTCTAAGATTATGAGAAGCAATCAAGTCTTTCTCTTCATGTAAATTCTTCCCATATCTCAAAAAGCAAAAGCTATTGGAAGTTCTTAGTGATATTAAGAATTTATGCAACAACAATCATTTACCAAGATATTCTTTAATACAATTTTATTCCATCAGCCAGCATATATTTATTAAATGACTTTTATATGTAAGGACCATTGCAAGTGCCGAGTAAAAGTAGTGACAAAGAAAACAAAAAAACGTTATTTTTTCATGAGGAAGGGTAGTCAGGTAGGCAGCTTCATCTCAAAGGGGAACTTACATTTTAAAACATATCAGATTTGCCTTGTAAAATGTTTTGTCCAAACTAAATATATTCCATAAAACAAATACAATGATTGATGTATTAAATTCATTTTAATTGATGGTTCATTGTTAAGCTGTACTGACATTTGAATTCATATTGGCTAGTTAAAAGGTCTATTTAAAATTCACTGCAGAAAATGGATGATATGATAGCTATTTTAAAGAGAAAGTCTATTAAGTTTAGATAGAAATATAATCACAAGATAAATTTTTAACCACTACTAACTTACCAATGCTTTTTAAGTTTCTATCTTTAAGAAACCTGTAGTGAAACAATATGATTTTTTAAAATGCTAATATTCATACAAGGTTCATAAATAAAATATAATTTGAGCAATTACTGTAAATACAAGAACCAAAAGAAATAATTTTACTTCTCTAAGAAAATAATTCCAAAGTATATGAACTCATACTTATGAGTATGTACAGTAAAATTTATTATATATTTTTGAAAATGCTTCCATCTTACTGTCAGTCATCTATGAGAGAGAAGTAATTCATGGACTGCATAGTATTTGTAAATTTGCTTCATTTGACTTTTAAAGGATCATTTTAACTAGAATTACTTTTAGAATATGGGACAAATGTAAAGACCCCACAAATTGCATTTGTTAAAGGCATTTTTAAATGGCACAATTACCATGAAAATATTTAGAGTCATGAAATTTTAACCACACTTTTTTCCATATTCTCTGAGTTTCTAATGTTGCCTTCCTTCACTGAGGCATGTTACATATGCATATTCCATCCAGTTTTCTTGTGAGTTTGTAATTGCTTATACTTTTACATTTAGAATTATGTCAGTGAGGATGGCAGATACCGAAAGGAAGAACATCACAGGCAATTTGCCATTTTAAAAAGTCTTAAATGTACAACACATTGTTATTAACTATACAGTGAAGTGCAGCAGATCTCTAGAGCTTACCTCGTCTAACGGAAGCTTTCTGCTGATTAACACCTTCCTTATTTCCCTTCTTCCCTTGCCTCTGGGAACCACCTCCATTCTTGGATTCTGTCAGTGTGACTATTTTAGATACCTTATCTAAGTGTAAACATGCAGTACATATTTGGCTTTCTTTTTTTTTTTTTTTTTTTTTTGTTGTTGTTGTTGTTTTTTGGTTTTTCTCCGGTACCGGGAACCGAACTCACGACCTTGCGCTTGCCAGGCAGGCGCTTTTGCCGCTGAGCTAAATCCCCA
>NW_004955417.1:2733896-2746634 GCF_000276665.1 Chinchilla lanigera
GATTCTCAAATTCTGAGAAAATATTTATTAGAAGTCCTATCAGTAAGTTGACAATCAATGTCAACTAAACAGATTGAAATAACAGATTCATACATGCTCAGGAATACATGGTAAGTTAGCGGGAAATTTATGAACATGAGTACAAGCAGAATAAACAAAATAATAAAAATTTGATGTATAATATAAAATTCAGCCGTGCACGGAGGCACATGCCTGTAATCCCAGCACTCCGGAGGCTGAGACAGGATCATTGCAAGTTCGAGGCCAGCCTGGGCTACAAAGAGAGCTCAAAGCCAGCCTGAACTGCGTAGGGAGACCCTGCCTCAAAAAAGACCAAAAAATTAAAAAAAAAAAAAAAAAAATTCATCCATCTATTGGTGAACATTTAGGTTGTATCCACACCTTGACCATTGTGGATTATGTTGCATGAAAATTGGAGTGCTAACATCCCTCTGAGATACTAATTTCATTTCTTTTAGATAAATGTTCAGTCATGGAGTTACTGAGTTGTGTGGCAGTGCAGGCTTTAATTTTTTTCACAGAATTTCATACTGTTTAATATAGCGGATGCACCGTTTACGTTCCTGCTGACACAGTGCAAGGCTTCAATTACTCCAAATTTCTGTACTGTTAAAGAATAATTCTTTTCATGCTATTAAACAATAAAATGATCCTGGATAATGTATTTCTTGAAATTTTTGGCACTAATGAATACTAATTTTACCAATTGTAAATGAATAACAATTTTAAAATTATTATCCCATTTTTGTTTTCCAGATCCTCATTATAGCATTATTTCCTATTTCCTATACTACTAAGCCACAAAAACACGAAGAATTTTAGTTTTGAATTTTAATCCTAAAATGTTACAAGAAAGTAAAATATTCTAAATGGAAATTCCAGAAGATATTTCTTAGCTGTATCCAGAAATTTATTCATTTAATGAATTAGATTTAAAATATTCAAATTATACGAGCCAATTTTCCAACATTGTATTTACAGGATAGATTAATACCTTTTCAGGGGAAAAGTTAGTTAATCATAGATATTGACTTCTTGTGGCTTTTTCTAAGGTTGCTGAACTTAATGCCTTAAAAATTTTATCTGCCAAATGACTACTTGCTTTTCTTTTTTAAGTTTCATTTCACTAAATGCTATTTCATAGTATGTTTTATGTGTAGGACTTTACAAACATTTTTCTAGGTAGTTTAAAAAATATTAAGTATAAAATTTAAACTTTAAGAACAGTAAAAATAAATGAATGAATAAAAGATAATGTTGATTTCATCAATATCAGGACAAGACATTTATACTTGGATAAACTAAAAAAGTCATTGACAGTAGTATTCCTGATGAAAGCTAATGCCATACCTGATCAAGCTGTGCTGAATCTAGTCATCTGTAATAGAATAAATGGAAACAGATAGAAAATCATTTCACTAAATCCCAAACTGAAATAAAGTGAAGTGCTTTTCCCCCAGTCTTATTTACATTTCAGTTTGGTGGTAACAACTAGTAGATACTAATTTCTCATTTTCAGCAGAGCCTCAGATATGTATAGCTTTCTTTCAGAGACAGTTGTGAGCTAAACTTCAATAACAAAAGTGTGGGGAGTGATGCACAGAGAGAGCCAATGCTGAGGTAGAGAAGCACCCATATTACAAAACAGGATATAAGATGCTCCTTTAGCACTCTAAGATAATCCTTGAGATCAAGAAAAGATAATTTTTCATAATATTTGAGATTGCAAAACATATAAAGCAGAACAGTACATAAAAATCCAGAAATTTAAGTTGTTTAAAGATGTAAGATACATTTCACTTTCTGATCTTTATTGCTATGTTCGATAGAATATTTTTCTCTTAGCCATATCTGTGACAAGAAAGAAAAACACTATATCTGGAAGTACGTTAAGCTATACAACTGATTTTTTTCTTATTGGTGGTATGGTATTTTGTTAAGATGTATAAAGGGATAAAACCAGGTATTCCTTTTCAGATCCCAGATGGGCTCAATCAATGAATCAATTACACAAATATATTAATGACTCTTAACCATTATTATCACTTCTTAGGTATAAAGATATTCATAAAAGTACAAGAGGTTCTGTGAAAAGCATACTGTGTTCTTGTACTATTGCCTCATAACACAGAACTCCTCTATCACAAGATGTGTTCTCCAACACCAAGCTATTCTCCAGTGAACACTAGCTGTGTTCTGTAATTTAGGTCCCTGTCTAGAAAATGAGGACTTGGTGCAAGACTGCACTAAGTTCAGGTGCCAGCACAATTCCATGTTGTGTCCTGTGCCTTTGACCTACAGCTGTACTGTGTAGTACTAATGACAACCTACTGTATAATAATTTCTCACATAACTTGGGATAACAATTCATGTGCCTTTACTAGTTTATTTTAAATGATATTATAAAAGATACAGGTGCAAAATTAGATGGAGAGATACATAAAGTGAAGTCTAGAAAGATTTCAAACTCAAGAACCTCTCTTCCTGTAGTTAGTGTGTTACCTTCCCATCATGTGGATGTGTTTCAGTCAGAAGTTCATTAAATCTCCTATGTCACTGCTTTTGTAAAGTTTATCCTTCAGCACTTCCCACCTCCCCAGAGCTCAGGGTGAATGCTTCAGCATTCTATCACATGATCTTTCCTGAGCTAGCCTCATTCTGAGGCTATTGAGGGGCATCACCTGAGTGACTGCATTAATATGAACTCAGGTGAGATCAAGAGGACTTGTTATGAGAACAAAAGGCAATCCAAATATTTTATGAACTCAATACAAAGGCCAAATACAGTAAAAGCTTCGCCTATTACCCTTATCAATCAGAAAATGCTGGGGATTAAGGAGTTCTGTGCCAGAAACCAGGGACTAAAACTAAAAATGTATATTTATTAGTCCACAGAAGGAAAAGTAAATATAGAAATTCACTTACAGAAAAAGCATCTTGCATCACTCACTGAAGAACGTATTGGCAGCACTTATTTGAAGATGATAATGACTATGGCCATTTTATAAGTAAACACTTGCAATTCTCTTTTGTGGCCCAGAAGCTAACTGCTGTGCTCGTTCACTGTCTGTCTTGTTAGTGGGAGAATAGAGAGGATCTCCAGCACAGCATTTCAAGTGCTCTGCCAGCCTGCTATCTAATGTTTGTTTACCAGTTCCTTACTCCAAATGCAGTTTCTAAGGACTAAGCAAAGAAAATGGCACTATTCCTGCTAAAACTTCACCTGGACAGTTATTTCCCCAATAGTTCCTAGTGTAACCAAGTAACCCTGATGGAAGTCACAAAGTCGAAGAAAGAATTCAAAGACGAAGGTATCCAAAAGTGTTTATTAAGAAGAGAAAAATAGCTCCCAATACAATAGTCGAGATGGGACCTGAAAGTGGGTTGCTATGGGACTCTTTGTCTAGGAGTTTTTATACCAAAACTAATCAGGGCTCAGACCGCTCTGACTCAAACTAATGTCAACCTGTACACCCAAAAGAAGCCTTCTTAAATTAGAAATGGGCCTATAAGTAGCAAATGTATGTCTGTAGATGCCTCTTGCCTCTACCCGACCTAAGTTGTTTATTAAAAGAAGAAAGTAAGAGGGGGGAAAATCATCTTCCAGGTAGGTAGGAACAGAAGTTGTTACAGGGTTTTCCAGCACCCTGATTAGTACCTCATTAGTTACAATCCTGAACTGTCCATCCAGTTCTTGGTAACTTGTGACAACAGTCTTCTTATCTGACCAGTGCCTGGTCATCCTGGGTCTATTTTGGGCCTAGTCCCTCCATGGATGCCTGATATCTTCCTCCTAACTTTCCTGTTTTCACACAACCAATCCAAATTTTTAGAAGTTTTGTTGGGAGAGCATGGGACATCAGTTAGTTCTGTGATATTTATTTCAAATCTAGTACTCTTTATTGTGGTCTTCAAATAAGGTCAGAATTCTACAATTAGAGGCTGGATTTTACCACTTTAAGACACTGGGACAACAAATTTCCTGGTGTGTCGGACTTCTTTTCATTAAGATGTTCGTGAAATGCAGTAGAAATAATTTCAGATGTGCAATGCAGAGTTAAGAGATGTATATATGCCTAGTAACTTGCTCAGCAAATAATGCCAGGTATAGATGATAGGACAGAAAGGCAGACAGAGGTCCTTCCTCTTCAGCAAAGAGCACAATCTACACTTTGTGGATTATCAAAGTCAAATCCTGATGAACAGAGGAAGTGACAGCATTCTGTTCAGATCCATAATGTGGGTCTTAGCAGAGGAATCTGATTACAAGGGAAAATCTTTCCAAATAGAAGATTAATTTTCTGATTTGGGGACAGATTTTTTCACAGATATCTTCTGGGAGAAAAATCAGCTTACAGTATATTTAGTTATTTCATCAGTTTATTGAACTAAAACACTCCAGGGTTTTATTTACCTTGATCCATTCCAGGATGATCATATGACTGATACTGTTTCTGAATTCTATATTCTTTTTTAATGAAAAAAGAAAAACTCAGATAAGTGAGCTAATACCCAAAACCAATTTCCTAAAGTTTATTTGAAATGGCAAATTGGAAGGATATGACACAGTCATTAAGAGACAAATAAAACCCAAGTTTTAATTCCTTCTACATTTGATGTAATTCTGGATTTTTTAATAATCATGATAATCCAAGTTACTATAAGGCTCTGAAATTACTTCTGAATCATCTGGGATTTACATATCCAAGAAATTTTAAGTGCATAGAGTATTTTGGTGATATTCTAAAGCTTTAAGACTTAAGACCTTTAAAAAATTGAGTGCATTTCTCAAATACACTGATAAAACAAGAACTTGTTAATAAATTAATAAGCATTTCTTCATTTTACTGTTGAAATCACTTTTTCAAATTAATTTTACTCAATTTTAAAATTAAAGCTATTCTATTTTTGAATGTTGCATATAGTAAATTTAATTAAATGTGAATTGTTAAATAACCATGACAAACTCTCCCTCAGCTAATTCAGAATAAGCATAAATTAACTATACAAATTTCAAAGGACTTTTAAAATTATACCTCAAAGTCAATCAGATCTAAATCACATTTTTCTGTAAAGCATAACAATTTTTAAATATTTTTGCTCATGGTGCAAAAGTAGTGAAGTATAGAAAGCAGTAAAATGTGTAAAGTTTCAAAGTTCATAATAATCTTAGCATTCTATGTTTAGCACTGAAATTGACTTAAACAATTTAGACTATCATCCTAAAATTATCATCATAATCTCCATCACTAAGAAAAACTAATGGCTGTTAGACACTATATATTTAGCATTAAAAAAATCAAGAATCCTGGGCCTGGGTATAGCTCAGTGGAACAAGTGCCTGCCTGGCAAGCGCAAGGTCCTGAGTTCAATTCCCAGAAAAAAAAAAAAAAAAATCAAGAATCACAAGAATCAATGCCTTATCAAAAACAAATCATGTGCACATAAAATTACTATAATTTATCAACTCAACTACCGAAATGGGATTGTTAGGGACTCCAAAACATCTAAAACATGATCATCATTTATCAGGGTATAATTTGGAAAAAATAAAAGAAATGTTAATGTGTTAATATGTATTTTCTGAAAGATTGTGCAATTTGGCAAGGTGATTAAATACTCTTTAGTATTAAATTAATTAAACTTTTACACAAACATTTTTAATGAAATTATGTAACTCACCTTATAAGTTAATTATTTTTTCTTAAATGAATTGTATGTTTACATCATGAAACTTCTCCTTTAGACAAATGCTTAAAGCAAGTTTTTAATTATATATCTTTGTTTCAATGGCACAGCTCCAGCGTCTGGTGAGGCCTCCTAGCACAGTATCACATGGTGGCAGCACGTGTGAGAGGGAGAGATCAGATGGTGCAATAGGAAGCCAAGGTGTAGGAACCAGGGGACTTTGATTTTCCATGCAGAGAACTCTCCAGGGTTCCACAAGAACTCCCTTAAATCCTCCCACACTGGTGGCCCCAAAGACCTCTTACTAGACCCAGCCTCTTAAGGGTCCACCTGAGGACCAAGCTAAAACCTTTGGGTGACAAACTCAAACCATATCCAAACCTTAGCATAAAATATTTTTTAAAATTTGCACAACAGTATACAAATACAAGTTATTCTTAAGATGATTGTTAGCCCAGTTTGAGATAATCCAGATTCAAATAACCCAAATAGAGTATTTGGAGCACAATAAGGGAGCCTTAGCTAAATAATTCAGACACCTAAGAGCCTAAGACATTCTTTATTTGGAACAAATTAAGGGAGGCTTAGCTAAGTAATGGACACCTTAGACTCTGAAATGTTCTTGGTGTCCCTCTTCCTGTTAACCTACAAGCATCTGAGGCTTGTCCTAATGGCTAGAGCCTGTTTTATTCCTTAGAATGGATGGGGTCCCAAAAGTGAATGAAAATCCATTTCTTGAGATTCCTGTTTTAATGCTCAGTTTAATAGCAATTGACTTGTCCCTTGAGTCAGGCTCTGCCTTTCTCTTTCTTACAGTCTTAGGAGATCTGACCCTGTAGTCTATTCCAGAAAACCGGCATCCCTTTGCCCTTCACAAATTCTGCTGAACTGTGTGGCTTGTGATCACACTCTCTAGGTTTTTTGCTTAATACACAGTTCAGCGATTTAGTAGATTTATACCCAATTTAACACTTTTTTAAAACTACAATTATCTACAAATGGAGCAGCATTCCTTGTGAGTAAAGGGAAGTGTATCCCCTGAAATATTAAATCTAAAGCTACATGGACATCAGCCATCAAACCATGGGAAGCACTGCTGCTTTGACTAAGAGTTAGACAAGATTGCTGTACGATCTTACATCTCCTACTCAACCGCTCTGCCACTCTGATGCACTTATGCTTCTGAAGTTCCAATGGAGAAAACATCGTTATATGTTAACCACTCTAAAAACTTATTTCTCTAATGAGTCCAAAAGAAAAGTTTGCCTTTTATTTGAAAGTCATTTGTGATTTCAATTAAATAAAATGTTCTCTGAAAGACACAAGTGATCTGTATGTCTAGATATAAAAACTATTACCACACTAATGTCTCCATTATAGATAACAGTAATTAGACAAAGGAAATAACATCATTAACTTGGAAAACAGGCTTTGTAAAAATCACATATGGTAAGCCATGTCCCAAACCAATATTCATAAAGGATATCGATTTCTAATTATGATTTCATGTAATTGAGTATATTATTTTCAAGTCAAATAAGTCAGTCTCACAAATGAAAGTAACTTATAAATTGCTCAGACATTTGGTAGTCACTTTACTATATTTTTAGGGAGATTATTTGGACATAACAAATGAGGTTAACTTGTTTTAACATTAGAGTTTTTTTATCAATTTTCTTTTGTTTAGTAATTATTTTATAATATTGTTTTTTATTTTCCTTTAGTTTTAAGAGATAAATTAAAACATTTTATCATATTTAATGCAATAATTTAAATTTTATGATGTTATAGAGACAACTAATTTTCCTAGTGTTTTATCTTTCTATTTGTTTATGGAATAAGAAAGCTGGTTGATGTGGATATTTGAGACTCACTATAGTATGAAGCCCCACTGCCTGTTGGTCATATTTACTTGATGGAAAAAGGGGTAAGGATATAGGAATTATTGCATAAAACAATGAGTTTGAGTTATAAAACTAGATTTGGAATAAGGGCCTGGAATAATAAGGGAAGAGAAGACAGAATACAGACAGGAATGAAAGCAGTGAAGATGACCAGGTATCATGTCCAGAAGACAGTTGCAAGGCAGATTCATGACTTTCCAAGAATCACTGTAGTTAATGTCAAGTGTTAAACTAGTTTAAATAAACTCGGCATGTTTAGAACTAAAGCAGAAGACCTCTGCTTTTCTGCATGCAAACTGAGTCCAAAAAAATAATTCTGCAAGCTAATATGTTAATCTACTATAGTCCCAGGGATGCTGACAGAAGACAGGAGCCTCCTGAGACAAAAGAATGTTACTTATGGCATTGTGATCCTGAAGTAGCAGGAGGACCAAGACAGCTGGGCTGGTTCCTTGACCCAACTCTGAGATGAATGGCAGGGGAGCCAGTATGCACAGTGTGGTATACCATAGGAGAGGAAACCTGAGTTTAGGGAAGCTGATTGTTCAGAAAGGCATATGCAAGGCTGCTCTTTGACTACAGGGTCACATTGTGTATTTCTGAACTAGGTAGTGGCTTCTAAAAAGAAGTAGCCCACTTGAGGATTACTGGTTGAATGAGCAATAATAGGAAGTGGCCCTGGGGAAAGAACAGTCATTAAGAGAATGACATTAGCACACTCAGCAAGAAGGACAGGAGGGCAAGATGCCCACAGAAGACTGTCTCTTGGTAGTAAAGTGAATGGTTCTCAAAGAATGATATGGCTGACGGCCATCAGTAAGAAACCCCTCAGAAATGCAATCTTGGACTTCACTCCAGACCTAGTGAATGAGAAATAGAGCAATCTGAGTTTAACAAGCCCACCTGAGAATTCTAAGACTCACTAAAATGTGACAATCAAGAGTATAAAGGTAAGGATTCTTAATAGCAATCAGGATTCTAAAGGGTCTATCCAGGGCTTCCATCAACTTCCTTCCTGTCTCTCAATCTCTATGGGTCTTAGTTTCTTTCCAGTAATGGGACAGTGTTACATAATTCCTTATTGTTTATTACTCAAATTTAATGAAATCCTAAATGCCTTGGCATAGATCTTTGTGTTTCCTGTATTAAAAGATTTTCAGATGCATATGGGAAATATTGGCAAAGGCAGGAGAGATCAGCTAGCAAACAGGCTGGCCTGAAGGGTTTCATTACCTACCTCCACAATCCAGAGTCTGAGGCTAGTTTTATAGACTCATAGAACTTATCAGTACCACAAACAAGTGCAAAGGAGCCAGTCTTGACAAGGCTGGCCTACACATTCAGAAGATCTAATTATCAGTTTACAGGGGGACCTATTACTAATCTAGCCTTGTATCCTCTGCCCTGAGCATTCCTTTCCAATAGGAACAGTGCTAGAAATTTGATTAGAAAGTGTGTAGGGGGAACATGGATTTGGAACAGATAGTTGGCTACATAAGTGAAAGGCCAGAGATAGTTGATATATCTGCTTCTACAGTAGGAATAACCTGGTTGTCCCAGGCCAAGTTCATTTCCAGTTTTTCCCAAAAGCACTAATTTTTTTTGTAATTTCATACTAAACAAGACAGTTCAAATCAACACTATTGTGATTTTAGAAGCTTTTGTCATATTCTAATGAAGTTTCAAAGACCAAGAAATCATCTGCTCTAAAGAGACTTTGCATAGTCTCTGCTTTCATCATTTAAGTTTTGATTTTAAAGTTAAAATCTCAGAAGGAAATCTGAGAGCCTAATTTCCAAATTTCTCATGGATTACCATGTTTTTCTCTCCCATGGTTCCTGTCCCAGATTCCTACATCCTAAACGGTCATAAGTTAAGGAATGGAGACTATTCAGCCTCCAAGAACTACACAATGGAGCAGGTGCCTGCATTTGTAGGCTTTCCAATATGTTATTATCCCTCTTGGTTTTCATTCCATTTCAGCTTTTGTGATTTGAATTTTTAGTATCAAAGTATAATGTAATCTTTTCCCCAAGAGGTTATTAATAGAAGATAAGTTTCAGCTGAGATTATAAACACTGATAATAAATGCTGGTGATAAGAAAGATGATAAGAATGTTTATATTATTTAGAAATTTAAAGTGTATCTTCTGTAATGAGAGATTCACTAAAACCAAATACATACACATTAGTCATGAAAAGTGAGAGACTGAGAAGTTAAGAAATGTGATCAAAGGCAACAATAAATATAGATAATTCCTGTTTATAAGACTTTGTTTTCTATAAAAATGTTATGCGTTCTGTATCACCCACATAATTTCTTTCCTTTTTTTGGCTTTTACAGTTGCTGCCTGAAAATATAGACTATATAGATTTCTCTAATTTATTTTCAGTTATAAAACTTAATAAGAAGAAGAAAAAAATAAAAAAGACTTAAAATTTTCTGATACTAAAGAAATCACAAGACTTCTTTAAAAAACTCACATTTTGGATGCATCTGTAAATAAGGTGTATTTATTCCACTTGTGGCTGTATCTATATTATTTCAAACACATTAATGCATGAAGTTTAAAATTAAATGTGCTTGCCCTGTAGATTAATATTATCTTTTTTATCTTTGTCAAATGGAAGTAAATTGCTTGATTCAATACAATCCAGCACCACTTGAGTGGCTTTCACTGTTGTTTCAGAAATGAGACACTGAGTGCTGAAAAAGCATTCATCATCGCGAGAATTTGTTTTAAAAGCATCCAAGCTCCCACACAGCCAGCAGATAAATTACTCACTATTCAGTAGCACACAATTAGATTTACATTATACACTACTAAAAAAGCCAGTTCCTAAAGTGACGATCTTTCTTGAAAATAGGCAGTGAGAATGTCACAGTTGTCCTCTTTCTCCCTGGCCTTCAGTAGCCTTTCTCAGATGACAAGCTCTGTGAAAGTTTTGTGGCTATATCTTGCCATTGCTTTTTGATAAGGAAAATTATATTCATGATTTGTATCCATATGCTTAGTAACATCTACTTCAAATTGCAAGGTTAATGAAGGTTCTATTTTAGACTAGTGGCAGGAAATAAGATTTCAATAGATTATGTTCAAACTTATCTTTTGTCTTCCCACAATAATTATTTTTATGTTATCCCTTACCATTAAAAAACAAAAAGAATATAAAAATCACACTGAGGAGGATAGAAATTGCACAAAAATTCTTCAGGCTGAGTTAATAAAATGAGTAGTCATTACATAGTCAGCATTACCTCTCTTGAGATGTACACAGTACACTGTAGCATAAGAATATAACGAATAAGTGTCATTTGCCAAGACTTGTCCTGAGAAACACAGTGATTAGCAAACTTTACACACACTGTAGCTGCAACGCTTTTAGCATTTTTCATTTGTAATAAGAAAATAATCAATGGAGTCTTTGGAGAAAGAGTGCAACTGTAATCATATAAATAGCTTTAGTTCCTACATACAAGTGCTGTCAATCAGCATAGAAACTGCTATGCCTTATTTTCACATATCTATATGAGTCTCCAGGTTAATTTAATTTTATTTCTTGAGTTATTCATTTTTATATTGATAACAGAGTTTTTATATATGTATATGATTATGTACAAAACTTCTGTTATTTCACACAAAAACAGCACGCTATTGTACACCATAAATTCACAACTTTGAACTTTAAACACCAGTTGACTCTTCTCATGCATATAAACACAGTCTAGAATTCCATGAAGAATACATTTGAATAGTGTTTTTATTTTTATCAATTTACATGTGTAATTAATATGTAGTTAAGGAGAAGAAAGTGAAAATGAAGTAAGAAAAAGAGACACAGAAAAAATATCAAAATATCTAAAAATATTTTTCCCTTACATCTGGAAGTTTCTTTCCTAGTTGTAGTTTCTTAAATGTTTTTAACTGTTTAAAAAAGTAATAAAAGACTATTAAGGTATTATTTCTCATTATTTTTTAGGTGTGACATTAGAGTTTTAAAATTAAAATTATACATTTATTAGGATTATATTTATAATTAAATAAAGTCATAAAAATATTTCTAAGAGTCCTTTGAAAAGTGATTAGCCCTAGTTAACTAAATGCATTCAAATGCAAATGATATTTATAAATGTAGTGCATTTGATATTCATCATAAGCAATTTGTCTGGTTTAACAATAGCCTTTGGAGAATGAAAAATTTCTTAAAGCGTAATAAATTAAATGTAATAATATGATGACTTCTGTGTTCTTAGGATTTCTATTGTCATGTAGAAGCACAGTAAGATTTTAAGCATAAAACTGAAATGATATATGTATTTACCTTTGCTCTGAGCTACATCACCAGTCCTCTTTTTATTTTGAAATAAGGTCTCACAAAGTCACTAAATTGCCCAGTTGAGGCACAATCCTTCAGTCTTCCTACATCAGCCTCCCAGAGTACTGTAATTTCAGTCACCATCACACCTACCTTAATTATGTGTTTGAAACTGAAATCATAGGACTATTACTGTTGTAAGCTAAATAATCTAATACAGGTAATTAAGGCATCAAGTGTTCACAGACTTTTTTTCTTAATACAAGATGTTAGCAGTCAGATTTCTATTCTGATGAACCTTTATATTTGCTTTAAAATCTTCTGGAAGGACAAGGTATACACTCACTAAACACAACATTTGTGTTAGTTGAAATTATTTAGACCTGTGTACTCATGAATGTGAAAGATGCATAGTATGAGATATAGAAATTTCTACTGACTTCTTTCAACCGATAGTCTTGACCACGTGAAAGATCTGAACATGCAGGTGTGCAGAGAAGTTCTCGCCAGCCAGTTGTTATGCAGTCTTTTTAATAATGCCTGTATCATGTGTTCAAAACTTCCGACTACTCATAGGTGATCAGGAACTATCATCCAATTTAGTACCTTGTTTACATATCTTTGATTCTTAAGACAAATGAGTAGATTTTAGAGTCTTAGAGGGGAAAAATTGTTTTATAGTCAGTCACTCTTGTTTAGGGGGAGCAGATTCACAGGCACATAAAACACTTTCCACAGCCTGAAACTTTTTGACCTTCAGACTTGGACAAGAACACAGATTAAAAAACAGTCCCTAATCTCAGACAAC
>NW_004955417.1:2746734-2749604 GCF_000276665.1 Chinchilla lanigera
TATAATCCTTCTATAAAAGTAAATGATTTTAGGATTGCCTAGAACAATGGATCTAAGCATTTATCACTAATAATTTGGGCTGAAGATCTAATTATTTATTTTTCTCTTGATTTAACTTTAAATCCAGTTTACACACCTACATGCTAATAGTGATGAAAGATGTCTCTGTTTTAAAATAACTTTTTCTTTTCTCAGTTTCTACAGATAAAGTGATCTGAAGCAATGTATGATAACACAAAAGCAGCAAAGAGAGACTGTGACAGCCCCCAGAAATGTGAAAGGAGGCTTCTTACCGGAGAACAGCATCTTTGATTCGATTTATATAAAAATCCCAAATAAATAAATGGCCGATATCGTCCAGTTTTAGAAATTCCATTTCTTCTATGTTCTGAGCTGTACAATTGTCAGGTTTTTATGGTTTAAATTGTAAATGTGTTTTCCCTCTTCCCGATTATTTTTTTTAAGTCTTAAAATGTGATGGACATTTATGAATGGTAAGAGAGACTCTGTATACAAATGTATATTTGTAAAAGCTATTTTTATGATTAGCATGTTTCATTGTCAATCATATATAGTCAGGTGCAATTCTATGTTTAAAACTTATTTCCAACAACAAAATACAATGCCATGTAAGAAAAAATACATTGTATGGTAGTTTTATAATTTATTTTTAATTTATAGTTTAAAGTACTTCAGATCATAAGGATGAAACACTTGAAAAAATTATATTTCTGCCCTCAATAAGCAGCATTTTTATTAATAAAGAATGCAATTATGTATTTCAGATGTGATGCAACAGTTAAAGGACTATTGTTTTGACTTGTGACTAAATTGAGCATGCTCCGCTCTACTGAACTGGAATGTTCCAATTATTACCTAATATTTCAGTATGGATGTAAGATTCCATGGACAGGTTTCAGTGCTCATACAGGTGAGAACTAGATGGACAAGAAAAAGATTGTCTTGTCTTTCAATCCAAAAGTTTCAATTAGTGCATACATCACTTCATTTCATCTCCTGTTCCCAAGGATTCTTAACTCCTAAGCATTGCAAGTGTTTTTCAGATACTTCTAGCTATTGTCTTGTGCTGTGGAAATGGAAAGAGCCATCTTCGCAGTCCATAGGAGAAATCAGCATATAATTTCTAAATAAATACTTCCTTTTAAAACAAAGTTGGTGTGTGTTGTCTTTTCTTTGGGGTGCACTTAGTTTTAATATTCTGTAGAAATTTGTTAAGTCATTGTAGTAGTGCAAAGACTAGTAGAATAACGAAAGTAGCATAGTTTTGCTGAAGTATGTATTTATATATTTCTATGCTCACACACTTCATGAATTGACCTGTGTTCTGGAACACGATACTTTGCCATGTAAAAGAAAGCCAGATGCTCCTTAATCCTTGACAGAAGTCATACTCCAATTCACATCTCAAAATGGGGTGTTTTCTTCTCCAAACACAGAGTTTTAAGAAAGCATTTCAGGACTGAAAACAAACCTACCTCATCAGGAGGTGTGTATGCGGTGCCACACTGTAAGCTAAATGATCAAAAAGTCCTCACTAAACAGCAGAGAGACAACATGCAATGTCATCAGAAAAACTTGTAACATTTTTCAAAGAAAACCTAAAATTACCCTGGTATGTCTTTCCTTAATTTTCCATTTAATTTTTTTTGTGTAATCTATCCTCTTTATCTCTCAAATATGTTACTGAAAACTGATATAATTTCACCCCCAAAATGGATATCCAAAACCAAAATATTGAAGAAAATAATTACAGAGCCTGCCTTTAGAGAAAATAAATATACCACATTTTCTTATTTAAAGTCTTCTACAAATTTGTACAATAGAGCCTCATGTCCAGATCCAGAATGAACTTTGTTTTTAAGGGACTATAGAAACCTTAAATGATACACTAACTACTTTTGGTGGCCATCATAGAAAGAGGATTTATGATTACGCTTCATTGGATTCTGAAGCTATATCAATCCATATGAGAATAAAATCAGCACAGTGATTAGTTAATTTGCTACCAGATGGATAAGTTTGTAAAGAATAATGTGGGGCTCTGGAAAAAAAACATGTTTCAAGCACTGTTTGTCATGAAATCATTTAATGAATATTTTCCACATTTTGCAGTTTGTCCTTTTAGCACTAAATAGTGCCATACCTAAACTTAAGATTGGCAAAAATTATTGATAGTATCATAATTTCCCTGATGATCATTAAATATTCTCAAAATAAGGTGAGTAATTAAAATATATAAAAGGCAAATGTATGATAGCTCTTTCTGTGTCTTCTGTTCTAATCCGTTGGCCTACATGGATATTTTTGTGTCAGTACCATACAGTTTTTATTGCTCCAGCTTGCAATATAATTTGAAATACAAGATTGTAATGCCTCCCACTTTGCTCTCACTACTCAGGATTTCTTTGAGTATTTTGAGTCTCTTCAGATTTCATAGAAATTTTAAGATTGTTGTTTGCAGTTCTATGATTTGTCTTTTGGTATTTTGATTGGAACTGCACTAAGATATTTCACTTCATATCAAAAATAAGTTCATACTCTAGGCAAAAGAAATTCAAAAGAAAATCCAACTTTACTTACAGAAAATGAGATTTTTAAATAATCTGATGATGTCCCTCAGGAGCTTTCAAATACTTACTCTAAAATAGCTAAAGCTGAAATTCTGATAAGAAAATGGTATGTTTGAAACATGCTTCACCCACAACATATTGGAGTTAATGTGTAAGGGCAACTTCTTACGTATCTATAGACTCACAACATATGCTATTGTGCTGGCTTCCTGTAAACATTGCAGAACAATGTGAAGATACATACTACACAGTTTCAAAATATAAAAGTTTAAGAAATAT
>NW_004955417.1:2750434-2753416 GCF_000276665.1 Chinchilla lanigera
ATCCCAAAAGCTTTATGCTCAGTTTTTTAGGCAGTACAAATTGTATACTCAAAAAGAGCTTTATTCCTGTCCCATAATTCATTCTAGAGGACATAACAAAGTGAGAATCTTTAAATACCAAATTCACTTTATGAAGCCACCATGACTCTTATATTAAAACTTTACATTTTTGATGTTTTTGTGTTATTTTGATTTTTGTCAGTTTTTTAAATTTTTAAAATAAAAAACTTTGCATAGCAGTAGAATGTAAAAGCTAAATATAGGTAACATTAATATAGATGTAAAAATTTGAAATCAAAATACTTACAGAAGTAGAACTTTGTGAGAAAAGTTCCTACAAACACATTTTATGCATTTATTTTATTTTTTAATTTTTATTTTAAAGAGAGAAAGATGAAAAATAAAAGCAATGATACCGAGTCTACAAACAGGATAGTAAGAATTTAACAATGGTTAATGTACTGCATATTGTTATCTTCAAAGTAGTTACATTTTAAAAAAACAAGGCTGGCCACATAGCTCCATGGCATAGCGCCTGACTGGCCTGACCATCAATTCCTGGTACCAAAAGAAAAAAAAAAAAAGAAAGCAATCATCATATTTGAAAAAAATTTTACCTCATACTGAAGAACGTATTACAATTGAAGTTACATGTAAATCAAGAATATCATCTATTTAAATTAATATTTTATTCTATTTTCAGAGAAGAAGCTAGTCAGTAAACCAAGAAGCAGAAATTAGTAGTATAACTATTAGAAACACTAATAACAATATTTTTGTTTAAATATGATGTGGACTATCAACCACCAAAGTAAAAAAAAAAGGCAAAAAGAAACACTATCATATTAACACTATACCTTAATTATGAGGTTTTTGTAAATTTTAGAGTAGTAAAAAAAGAACAATAGCAAAATACAAACAAAACAAAGCAAGGACATTAAAAATGACATGGGGTTTCAAACCAAATAATAGGGATTGACAGTGGTTGTTATATTACATATTGGTATCTTAACAAAATTGCTGCAATTACCAGATGAAAGACTGGAAGATTAATTAAACCATCAAAAAGAATAAGAAAGTAATAATTTTTTAAAAATTACAGACAATACAGAATTTCACTAGACAGGATGGTGGGAACTCACCAACAGTTGTCATATTGCATATTGTTGTCTTCATATCAGTTGCTCAGATGACCAGAGATACAAGCATGCAAAACTGACCAAAATATAAAAATAATTCAAGCTCTAACTGTTCTCTTCAACAAACCACCAGACATCAGCAATATAGTTATCCCAGCTATACTTCTATATACATATGTATGTATATATTGCCTTAGTACTTTTTTTTCCCTCATCCCAGTTCCTTCCTTTGCACAATCTTTTTCCCTTATGCATTACCTATTATATATTTTGGGATTTATTTACTCTTTGATGTTCTTAAACGAGGGAGACTATATGATGTTTATACATGTGGGTCCAATTTATTTCACTTATGAGTATGGTCTGTAGTTGCATCCATTTACCTATAAAAGCCTTAAGTTTATCTTCCTTTATAGCTGAGTAATACTACATTGTATAAAAATACCACTCATTTTTTTATCCATTACTCAGTGGATGGGCGTTTGGGTTGTTTCCAAGATTTAGCTATGAAAAATCGCTCTGCTATAAACATGGGTGTACATATATTGATGTGGTATGATGTTTTTAATTCTTCTGGAAAAGTACCCAGAAGGGGAAGAGCTAGGTTAAGTGGGATTTCTAATCCTAGTTTTGTGAGGAATCTCCAGGCTGATTACCAAGTGGTTTCGCTAATCTACACTCCCACCAACAGTGGAGAAGTAGTCCTTTTTCCCAACAGCCTCTCCAGCATGTGTCATTGGTTGATTTCTTAATGATAGCCATTTTATCTGTGGTGAGATGGAATCTCAGGATTGTTTTAATTTGTATTTCTGGAATGGCTAATGATGAATATTTTTTAATATATTTATTTGCCATTAGCATTTCTTCACCTGAGAAGTGAGTATTCATCTCAAATGCCCATTTTTGGACTGGGTCTTTGACCTTTGGGAGCTTGATTTTTTAAAATTGTTTATATTTTCTAGATAGAAGTCCTTTGTCTGAATGGCAGTTGGATAAAACTTTTTCCAAATAAAAAAATTCCAAGTGAGTTTTCTTTTTACTTTGTTGGTGATTTCTTTTGATATGCAAAAGCTTTTCAATAAGATAAGATCCCAGTTGCTGATTCTCTGAAAGATTTCCCATGCAGTTTGGTTTTTGTTCATGAACTCTCTGCCTACCCCTGTGTCTTCAAGATTTTTACATACTTTCTCTTCCAATAGATTTAATGTTTCTGTTTTGATATTTAGATCTTTGATCTGTTTTGACTTTAGTTTAGTTCATGTTGATATACGTGGGTCTAGTTTTAGTCTTTGGCATGTGGAAAGCCAGTATTTCCAGCACCATTTATTAAAGACACTATCTTTCTTCCAGTGAACATGTTTGTCCCTTTTGTTAAATATAAGGTGGCTGAGTGTGTTTGCACCTATGTCTGCATCTTTTGATCTGTTCCATTGATCTTCATGTCTGTTTTTATGACAATATCATGCCGATTTTATCACAGTAGCTTTGTAGTATAATTTCAAGTCAGGAATTGTGATGCCTCCTGCCTTTCCTTTGTTCCTCAGGATTGCTTTTGCTATTCTAGGCCTCTTCTGATTTCAGATGAATTTTAAGAATGTTTTCTCTAGACCTGTAAGGTATACTAATGGTATTTTAATTGGGATTACATTGAATCTTTAAAATAAATTTAGGAAGTATGGCAATTTTCACAATGTTCATTCTTCTTATCCATGAAAAAGGACTATCTTTCCATTCTTTAAAATCCTATTTGATCTCTTTTTTCAGAGTACTGTGATTTTCACTACATAGATCTTTTACTTTTGTTAGATTGATTCCTAAGTATTTGATTTTTTTAGATGCTATT
>NW_004955417.1:2754690-2756050 GCF_000276665.1 Chinchilla lanigera
GTTTTCCTAATGTAGGAATTCAACTCTTTAAATTTCCCTCTGAGGACTGCTTTCATTGCATCCCACAGGTTCCTGTAAGTTGTATTTACATTTTCCTTTGATTGTACATAGTATTTAATTTATTCTTTGATTTCAGCTGTTACACATTGATTGTTCAGGAGGGAGCGGTTTAATTTCTAAGTTTTTATGGAGTTCTTGCAAGTTCATTTGTCATTGATCTGCAATTTCATTGCACTATGGTCTGGTAGTGTGCATGGGATAATTTCAACTCATTTGCATTTACTTAAACATGTTCTGTGTGCCAGTATGTTGTCTATTTTAAGGAATGTCCCATGTGCAGCTGAGAAGAATGTGTATTCTGATGCAGTGGGGTGGAACACTCTGTAAAGGTCTACTAAGTCCATTTGTTCACAGGTTTGGTTTAGTTCTGTTATTTTTTTTGCTAATTTTTTGTCTAGCTCATCTATCTCTTTCTGACAATGGAGTATTAAAGTCCACTGTTATGATTGTGTTGTTGCTTATTTCATTTTTAAATGTGTGTTAAAATTTGACTTATATAGTTGGGTGCTCCTGTGTTTGGTGCATAGATGTTTATGATTGTTACCTCTTCCTCTTGAAGTTTTGCTCTCACAAGTATGTAGTGACCTTACTTATCCCTTTTAATTGCTCTTGATTTGAAGTTCCCATTGTCTGCATACAGAATAGCTACACTTGGTTTTTTCTGAGTGCCTGTCTCATAGAGTATTATTTTCCATCCTTTGATTTTTGGTCTATGAATTTCCTTTTCAGTTAAATGTGTTACTTGTATACACCATATTGTTGGATTTTGTTTCTTGATCTGATCTGCCAATCTACTTCTTTTGGTTGGTGAATTGAGATCTTTTACATTGATATTACAACTGAAATGTATTGGATTATCTTTGTAATGTTGTTTTTCTGCTGTTGGGTCCTCTTGTTTCCCTCTGTTTAATTGCTTGCTCTGCTTGGTGGTTCCTTTCTGTTGTTGTTCTTGAAGTTGTGGTATTTTTCATTTCTTTCTAGAATATCTTTTAGTACTCTTTGCAGGGTTAGTTTGGTGCTCATGAAGTTGACCTCTATCATGGTACATTAGATGGTTTTATTTCTCCATTAATTTTGAAGTAGTTTTGCAGGGTACATAAATCTGGGTTGAAAATTGTTTTCTTTCAGGACTTGAAATACTTCACTCCAAGCTCTTCTTGACTAGATGGCTTGTGTTGAGAAATCTGCTGTGATTCTGGTAGACTTTCCTTTATAGTTGATCAGTTTCTTTTCTCTAACAGCTTTTAATATTCTGTTCTTTTCTTGGATTTCTGGGATCTTGATCACTATATGTCTGGGT
>NW_004955417.1:2756290-2771882 GCF_000276665.1 Chinchilla lanigera
ATTCAATAGTTTTGCCAGCTTTTGATGGAAGTTTTAATTTCCTGGACATCTGTTTGAATAGGTTTCATGCATTCCACTTCTTTCCTGTATTGTTCATTCAAGGTTTCCATTAATTTACTATGCTCCTCCATTTTCTTTTCTATGTCTTCTTTAGATGTGTTAAGCAATTCTTTCATTATTGTTGTCATTTCTTTTTTACCTCACTGATTATTTCTGGTCTGATATCTTCTATGGCCTGATGGAGTTGTTTTATGACTTCAACTGCTATCATTTCAGAAATTTCAGGTGTATGACTTCCAAACTCTTCTGTGTCGATATCTCCTGGACTTGTTCTGGGTGGTGTGGAGGTCTGCAATTGAATTTTGTTCTTTTATTTTGTCATTTTCAGAAATCCAGAGATTTCCTGGAGCTCAACCTCACTCCCAGGTTGATGTCAGAGTGCCAGGGCAAGGACCCCAAGGTCTCCAGTGCTCAGTGTGGATCCCTCAATGGTGTGTGCAGGTGGGATGTGAAACCCAGTGTTCCCACAGCTGTCTGGGGCTCAGCTTGGTACCCACTCAGGGGTTCCCAAAGCTGTCCAGGTTTCAGCCCTTTTTCCACTAGGGTGTAGTAGTGGGTGGACTGTGGTCACTGAGGCACCAGACACTGCCTGGACCCAGCACGTTTCCCATGCCAGTGGGTGGGGGATGAGCGTGCAGTCAATGAGGCCCCTGAAGCTGTCTGAGATTCATCTTAGCTCCCATGAGGGTGTGAGGTGGGGGCAGGGAGTGGCACTCGAGGCCCCTGAAGTTGTCTGTGGCTCTACTGGTGGCTCCCAGGCTGGTGGGGCAGAGGTGGGCTGGCTCACAGGTGTTTCCAAAACTGTCCAAGGTTCAGTTCATATCCAACGGGGGTGGGATGGCAGGTAGTGGCCCCCAGGCCCCTGAAGCTGTCTGGGGCTCTACCTGGCTCCCAAGCTTTTGGGGGAGGGGTAGCGGTGGCTCATTAGCATTCCCGAAGCTGTCTGAGGTTCAGCTCAGATCCAACAAGGGGGGCAATTACGAGTTTTTTAAAAATGAATTATCCAAAGTAAAAGCTTGCATAGCTTTTTAACATGTAATAACTGAAAATATAATGAAAAAATTACCTTTTATGGTGATATTTAATTAAAATACCTCATTATAAACTCAAATAATAAATGCACAAGACTAGAAACACCTCAAATTTTTATCATAGAAATAATATATATATATATATATATATAATAACTATATGAACACAAGTAAGATGTTCTTAAATGGTAAGTTTAAAGTATTTAGTATTCCACTTATTGCACATTAATGCAATATGAAATGTTCCCTAAGTCAAACTTTTAATGTCATTTCACATGAGTTAGTCCCAAGAGCATACTTAGCCCTCTCCTCTCTTAATCTACACCAACTTTTTCAAGGATATTTTCCTCTTGGACAGCTCAAAGCATCTTAAGCTTAACTATAAAATAGATCCTATCCCTAGTGTTCCTATTCATGTAAATGTTTCTCCACTTACTTACTAAACCAAGAATTTTCACATAATCTTAGATTTTTTTCTCTTACTCCCCTTGTAGCCTACCACAGCATTTTGTTGTTATCACCTCCACGTACACCTTGAATCCATCTGCTTTTCATAATTCCATCTCCAGTATTCCAGCTTCTTTCCTAATTTATCTCTTGTTTATATTTCACTCATAATTCCAATCTAAGAGCCATCCTTCTAAACTGTCAATGTAAAGTATGAATTGTACAACTTCTTTTTTTTACTGTATAACTTTCTTTTTAAAATTTATTTTAAAAATAAAAGAAGAAAAACATATTAACAAACATTCATCCATTTATGAAAGAGCATAAGAACAATACAAACAATACTGAATTATAGACAAAGTGATAGGAAATTAACAATGGTTGTTGTATGCATATTGATATCTTCAAAGAGGTTTCTCAGGAAAACAGACATGCAAGATTGATCAAATAAGTAATCATTGACTGTTCCTTTCAGTAAAATGCTAGAAGTCACTAGTACAATAATGTTAGCTATCTTGTATATACATACATACATACATAATTTCCCCTTCTTTCTTTTCCCTTTTCCTTCATCCAAGTTGCTCTCTACTTCTGAGCATTTTTTCTTTCATTTCACAATGTCTATCTTACTGTACAACTTCTTTGGAAAGTTTAAAACCATACCAAACTTTTGTCATTGCTTAACAGCTCTGCATGTCCAACCCCTGCTGACTTCTTCTGTCTGTGCCTGAAATACACTGTACTGGGTTTTTCTGCACTTTAAAACTTTATCCCTGATAGTCCTGGGACTAGAACGCTCTCACTCCATCTCTTCATGAGACCAGCATGCACTCATTCGCCAGTGCCCAAATTAAGAGTTAGTACCATTCTGACATAGCTTTCTTCCACCTTCTGTGCTGAATCCATTATTCTTTATTGAAGCACCCTGACTGTTTGATTTTTAGCACTCTCTGATTCATAACTTATGCCCTTATTTATAGTCATACTGCTTGGTTTTCTCACTAACCTACAGGTCTTAAAGAAACAGGTTTCAGTTCATATCCTTTATCATCCAGCATTCACTGCAGTGCCCTGCACATAAAATGAAAGATATGACAATATCAATAAAATTTCTATTTTAGGATCTCTCATTTCTTCTAAATTTTATATAGAACAATTATAAAATGAACAGCGAATAAAAGTAAATAAAATAATTAGAAAACAACTGAAGGAGGATATGCCATTTCATTAGAATAATAATTAACTTAGGAAGTTTGTAGCCAGGGATATAGCTCAGTGGCACAAATGCCTGCCTAGCAAATACAACATCCTGAGTTCAATTGCTGGTACCAACAAAAAAGAAAAAGAACAAATCTTAAAACTTAAAGAAAAAGTAGAGAAAAATAGACAAATATTTGAATAAAATAAAATATTCTTGAAAAATTCAAGAAGAAGTCTTGAAAAAAAAAGACTACTTAATGTAAAAACACAATATTTAATAAAATAGTTTATTAGCATAATGTCAGTGAAAGTGGTACAATATTCATAAATAAAACTGTAGCAATTATTTAGGTATCATTTTAAATATGTAAAGTATAATACTATTCCTAACACATTACAATAAATGATTTAAGAGGTATTTTTAATCAACAATTTAAAGTATTTATATAAGATATTCACTGTCCTCTTAATAGTATAACACTCTGCATAAAAGCAGTAACAACTCACAAGAGAAAAGATTTTAATTTCAACAAAAAAGTAGTAACTGCCAATCAATAATAACAAGTTACAACACATTCTGTACATTTAAGATATATGAGCTGAATTTATAAAATGATAAAAATAATTAAGTACATCTAGGAAAGTGGCATGAAAAGACAATTTGCTAAACTTGATCTCTTGCCTCCATTTAAATATTGATTAATGTCACCTGATGCCTTTTAGAAGGGAATATGTCCTTGCTAATGATGTGTTTATCTTAAGAGCCAAGAAAGATGTGTCTTTGTCTACCCAGCCTTCCAGAAAAGTTCTTGGTATAAATTCTTGAGGAGCAGTGATGTAACACAGAGGATACCTGATAATGGTGTAGCGATCATTTTGTTTCTTTTTACTTCTCACATCTAAAAAGCCCTACAACCGCCAGTGATACCCTCAAGAAACGAGAACCAATGAGAAAGCTTCATGGAAATATATTAGAGTCCTGCTAACTCAAATCTGTTTTGCCAAGTACAAGGTTGATAACTATACAAGGGTTCAACCTGAAGATTTCTTTCTCTACTCTTATGCATTCACTTTCACATTGCAGCACACACACAACTGTATCAAACAAGTATTTGATTTTCATCTATTTGAAAATGTCCAAATTTAGTAGCCTGTCCAGTACATAATCCTATACCTGTAGGCAATCTAGTTTTCAGATAAAACTGATTACATGAAAGATATACCTTTCATGTTTATTTTTGCCATTAATGAAATGCCAGTGAATCTAAAATCTGCTCAGAATATGTCTCTATCATGCTCACACTCACAGCTGTGTTTCCTGGCCCGGTGTCTAACACATTGTCCTTCTTAAATTGAAGCTGAAAACATTTTGAGGAAAATCATTCATGGATTTCAGTCTCCTAGTTCCTTGTGATGTAGCATTGCTACTGTTTGAGTGAGACTAATTTTGAAAGTTTAGAAAAGAACAATCCATTCGGAGTGAGTCATCCCTCTCAACTTTGCTTCTCTCTGATTGACTCCAAACAAACAAAAAGAGCATCTCCCTAAAATTAGCTGTGCCTCAAATTTTCTGTTCCAGTGAGAGAAACTTTGATAGAAAAATACTATCTAGAATCATAATTCCCCTCTATGCATGCAGCTGTTTGTGTTACTTCTAGACCTTAAAATTTCTAGTTTACATTTTATGCTTGGGAGAATGTTTTATTAACTTTTTAATAATTTTGTTTGTTAGGCTTTAATGGCAGAAAGCTTCTATTCTTTATAAACAAGTAGAAAAAAAGTACCTATTGTCATTGTCTTTTGACAGTTTATCCCATAACTGGAGAAAATTGGCTTTTTCCTCAATTATTTTTCCTAATGCATTAAATTCCTTCTTGACAACTGTAAGATTGAAAACATTTCAAATGAGATTAGTTCATTGTGGTTAACACAAAAAAAGCTTTACTTCCTAATATATGTCAGACCCATCATCAAACACTCCCAGAAATCAAATGCATTTTTACTGACCTTTATTCATTTTGATAGTTTCTCTTTTACCTTGCTCTACTTACTAGCAAGACAATGCAAGTTTCTCAGCCTGACATTTATAAAGTCCTTTTATAACTTCAGTACATCATCCTAAATTTATTTATCTGAAAACTTCCCCATTAAATAAATACAGATTCTTACCATGTAAGTCTCACTAATGCACAGATAAGATACAATCACATGACTGTGAAGATATCAATATGTAATACAACAAGCATTGTTAATTTCCTACCACTTTGTTTGTAACTCTGTATTGTCTGCACTGTTCTTTTACTATTTTGTAAAAGGTTGTCTGTCTGTTAATGTTTTCCTCCTTTTATTTTTAAAATAAAAAAAATTTATTTGAAAATCTGGATGATTCGTCATTACCTAAACACTCAATCCATCATTTAAAATCCAGAATTATTTGAAATCAAAATGTACATCTGGACTTCTATTTTCCTACTTTTCTCCATGTCGATAAACTATTAGTAAAACAAACACACTTCACCTGTCTTTTCTGTGAAATTAAGCACATTTTAGAAAATATTAATGGAATACTCACTCTAATATGCACTATTCTAGTTATAACCCTTGCTCTAGCACTGCCAGTGCTCTTACTTCTGCTCTCTCATTTGTATTTCATAACATTATATGTGGGCACATGCATTTGCCTGCAAGCATTTTTTTAAAAAAAATTTAAACTGGATAATTTATAATTGCGTACTCACTCACTGAATCAACAGGTGCATATCCCACCCTGTGAAAAGAAAGGCAAGGTAAAAATGTAAGATTTTTAAAAGTTCAGAGCCTGAGGGAATTAATAAAAAAATTAATTACTGAGTAAATTATTGTGTGCTCTTTTGCATTCATCTCAGATGGTTGCATCAATGGAGCGCTCCCTCACTCTAATGAACCTGCACAGCTGGACAAGAATTATCAAGGGAAAAAACTACACACACGCCCAGGATCAATAATCATCTCTGGTCAAGCTTTTGTGTGTGTTCATTTACCTGTCATGAGCACAGAAATACTGCTTTGATGCTCCTATTAGGACTCCATTCTCTTTCCCTTTATATCTACTTTAAGCACAGCTTATATATGTGATTTCAAGTTTGATGCTGATGAAAGCTAGCTTTTCAAGTCTACTTGATTTGTTTAAATCACATATGAAAACAACAATTCAATTGGCATATTTCAAAGAAAAAATTTAACTTTTCAACATTTCAAGTAGACTTGGTTCAATGAGCATTTATTAAATACCTGTTGCACGCAGATCTCTAATGAGAAAATAGTGAAAAATAATTTATAGCAAAATTCAAGCTATAGCCTCAAGCAAAAATAAAATAAATAAGGCCTTTTCTTGCTTGTCTTTTAGAAAAAGGACTCTTCTATGCTTGGGCACTAGAGGTGCCAAAGGCATAAATGTTTGATAACTTGAAATAAATCTGTCAGGAAAGAAATTCAGCTGCAACTCTAGAGTAAAAGAGGAGATAAAAAGGATATAAACCAGTCTCAGTTCTCGCTCTGGAAAAGCCTCAGAATTTGGAAGAACTCAGGAGGCCCAGCTAAATGATTTTGCCTACCTACCAGCATACTTGATAGACAGTGTTTCATCAAACATTACAGAAAATTGGAAGAAAATACCTTATAACTTCTTGGAAGTTTCTGCATTGGGGCAGGTGATTCAAATAAAGGTGTGTCTGCGAGGCCTTAACTGAGGAGTGTGGATACCTGTGGAGTGAAGTGATATGTGAAGTACTTATTTTTGTCAGATTTGTAACACAAAAACATTTTTTCTTGTTTCTTTCCAACAAGCTCAGTACAAGCCTCAGTCTTATCAGCATAGGCTTACGAATAATGACTTCTGCTCCAGCTATTTTGTTTTGCTTATTAGTTTGAATAAAAAACTCCTCTAGTCCAATACAGGTTCAATAGGTAGTAAGAACAAAAAATAAAAGATTTGAAAAGGTGAGTGTGTAGGGTTATATCTATTCTGCCCGGCTTGTAAGCAGCATAGAGAAAGGCAATGGAAGAGAAATCCCACCCGATATTTGTAAAATCAACTGACAGACAGTAATATGAGGGATAACCTGTGAATTAGACTAGATGTCTGAAAATTAATTCTTCTGCATGTAAGAAGTAGGGACACATGGAGAACAAAAATATGTTCTTTTATAAAATTCTACTTTTTACCTCCCCTCTTTGTTATCATAAACCATTGTGATAGTAATATTGAATTTCTCCATTTTGTATGCAGGACTGTTAAATGAAATAATCAAGAAAGATTTAACCAATTATTTTCTGAAATAAAATGCTTGGAAAAGTCATTTTAGGCAAGATTTTGTGAAAGTACAAAAAAGATTTATTGAGAAATTGAAAAATTAAATCCAGTAAATATTTCATATCTATCCATATCTATATCTATCTATATTTATATCCATATCTATATGTTCATATATACCTTAACAGTTAATTTAATCATATACAATAAACTAAAATACTATTAAATTTCAAATTTCTTGTGCTAAATTATTGGTTACAAGCCATGGATATAGCTCAGTGGCACAGCACTTTCCATGGCAAGCACAAAGTGCTGAGTTTGTTTCCCAATACAAAAAAGTTATTAGTCAAAACAATTTACATTCAAATACTCATTTTAGTCAATTCTTTCAATGTAGTATTATAAAGTATAAGAATGGCAAGCACCGAGGCTCTGAGCATGGAAACTCTGTAGATATAGTATTTAGTGCAAGGTCCGCGAGGGAGAAAGACATGCACCTACAGGATGGTAATAGTGTGATAAATGTAATGGCACAGCAATAAACTAGGTCTACTGTTTGGTGTAGTTAGAGAATTATAGCCAGGTAAAAAAAGGACACAATGGAAATTACAAAAAAGTATTTAGAGGCTGGGTTTCAATAGTGGTATTTCCAGGAAATTGTGCAAGAATAAAGGAAACATGCCGTTTGTCTCTGTGTTACCTCTGTATTTGTCTCTGAGGGCTTCTGGAGCCAGGTACTCAACTTCGGCTAAGAAAAGAATTGAGTGTACCACCTAGTAAATAATATGTGCTATTTCAAATATGAAACTACTTAAGGGAGTCTGTATGATCCTGGCTCCATTATTTTTTGAAAATTTATAAATGAGCTTCTGTTTCCAGTCAAAGGAGAATAACAGACACTAGAAGTAAAACTCTGAATTATATGACACTATAGCTTTCAAGACTTTGGCCATAAAAAAAGAATTACTGAGATATAGGAGATGAATGACGGGACCCTTATCATAAACCTAGCTTAGTTCCTGGATGATAGTTTCCAACTCATATTGAGGTAAAAGCCAGACAAAACTGTGCACTTGCCTGAGTTGTAGAGATGGAGACAGAGCTCAGAGGAGCCCGGAAGGCTGGGGGTTAAGAGCAGTGCAGCACAGGCAAGAGCTGCACTCAGAGCAAACCACAGAGATACCAGAATCTCAGAGGACTATCCTTGCATGCCAAGCTGAGTGTCGATCAGCCCTGCAATTAGGAATCTACCAGAGTTTGAAGAAGAATCACCTAAAGAAGAAAAATGTACATGAAAATCTCATAGATCTCGAAATAGTGCCAGTTCCCAATAGCCACAGTGTGCAAGCTCCAAATGTAGTGAATAATGGTTATAGTATTAAGACTCTTTTCTGAGTAGACTAAAATAGAGACTCAAAAGACTAAACTGTTGTTTAGTATGTTTTATGACTAAAATGTTGTTTAGTATTAGCATTACATAAAAATCCCATATCAAGTAAAATGTGGGAGATAGGAGCCTTACTAGGAAGAAAAATTGATCAGTTGCAACTGTACCAAAAGGATATAGATGATATAATTAATGAATAAGAATATTAAATACTCATTATAACTGGATTTTCATATTCAAGGAGTGGAAAGAAATTCAAATACAGACAGAGGTATCGAAAATATTCTTCTGTGGTTCACAATCTGAAGATGAAGCATCTCTGGAGCAAAAATAGTATTTCCATAGTTTTTGAAAAAGTTAAGCAATTACCACACGATGGAACAATTCAGTTTCTAGATATATACTCAAAGGAAATGAAACAGGGTTTAAAAGAAATATCTAAATGTCTCTATTTATAGCGGTATTATTCACTGACTACAATGTATAAGCAACTAAGCTATCTAGTGATAGATGAATGGATAAACAAATGAGATATAGACACATACTAGAATATTATCTCGAGTTAAGAGAATTCAGACACATGCTATGATATGGGTGAAGCTGGAGGAAATTATACTAAATTAACTATGCCAGTCACAAAAGGGTCAATACAATGATTTCACTTAAATGAGATAGTCAGATAAATTTACATTTAACTGTATAAATTTACATTTAACTATATGATATTCAAAGTAGTTAAACTCACAGAGACAGAAAGTAGAATGCTGATTGTGAAAGGCTGAAGGGAGTGGGGAATGGAAGTTACTGTTCAGTGGGTACAGAATTTCAATTTCACAAGATGAAAAGAGTTATGGAAATGAACTGCCATGCTATTTGTACAGAATTATGAATATATTTAATATCACCAAACTGCATAACTTAATGGCTATGTATTTTCCACGAAAAAATTTGGAAAAATAAAAACTATCCAGTTCCTATCTCTTGTGCATTTCATAGATTAGTGGAGGCATACAAGAAGTAATAAGGAAATTATATGACAAGTGGTAATTGCCTTTGAAAATATTTTTAAATTAAAATTTGAACTAAAATTTTTAAAAAGAGTCCTTTGAGGTAGTCTGGAAGTTTTGGGATGGTCTGACATTTATCTGCACTATCTTTCTCCTTCTGTATCATATTCTGTATTAAAATTTGGTGGGATTGTATACTGTATAAATTTACATTTAACTATATGATATTGTGTAACTGCAGGAAAATTCACATGTTTTTATAAACTATAATCAGAAATAGACTACAATCAGTCTACTAATGAGATGTTAATTTAAAGTGAGGTGAAGAAATTATAAAAGGGTTTGGATTTATGTGTTTTTCTGTGGGGGAATAAAATGAAATGAAGAGGAAATACAGTAAAGTAGATAAGGATAGGAACCCTATCATCAAAATTCTTCTATCCATTTCCTAGCTGTGTGACCTTCAACAAGTTGTTTGATTTTTCTGTACCTTAATTATCTAATCAGTGTCTAGCAAACCTGGCAAAGATCAAACACCATGTGAATGTGTGGTGTTAATTTGATTTCATTTCAATTTAGTTGGACTCATTAACTTTTGAGAAAATATCCCTATTTTATTAAATGTGTTAGTTAATATCCTTAAAATTTGAGTAAAATATTTATAGTAGAAAAGAAGGAAAACAATAACAATAAAACTGTATACCACAGTGAATAAATCATTTTTATCTCCAAAACTTTGACTCTCATATAGTTATTCTCTTGTGAATAAACAGTAAATTTTTAAAAGTAATTTTTATCAACAGACCTACAAACAATTGATAGATGCTTCAATAAATTGAATACTTATTTTTATCTTAAGTAATATAAAAGCAAATGTATTTAGGATAGAATTGTGGAAGAGATTCTGAGACGACTAAAGAAAGAAAATTGAGCCATTCACTGGGGAGAACAATGCCATAGAGGATGAAATAAATCTCTCCTTTTAAATCCAAAAATAGACTTGGAGTCATCTACTATATCCTGGATGGCTACAGAAGGAGCAAGAAGAGACAGATTAATTTATACCACTATATTACCCCAGAGTTTTTGAATACTAATGAGTCATTACTATGATTCACTAGCTCAAGTGCTTATCTATGCACATCAAGTTTTTAATAAACTCACTGTTAATTTAATACTCTTTTAATTTCAACTATAAAGAAGTCAATACACCTTGCATTTTAAAATATATTATCTTCAAAACATGCTTGAAAGTGGAAAATGCTAATTATCCTTAATAAAAATATAATTTATTAGAGAATGCATGTGGAGAGAATGGTAAAATCTACATTTTATCAAGAACTATGAAGGGTCTGACATTGTACTCTTACAGTGTACTCTGTTACTATTTTGTGGATATTGGCAAAAGATAGAAGACTTCTGTGTCAAAAACAAAGGCCTTTCTACTTATGTCATAGGGAGCAGTGTAAATCTCCTCTACATCTGTCAGATGATCATTTGGGATTTTTTAAACAAACAATTCCAATACCAAATAAAGCACTGCTACCATTTGCTAAATAGCACTATCAAACACACTTATTTTAGACACTTGTGTTCATTCTTCCATAGGACCCATTTCTAAAGGTGGGACTGGTAAATAAAAAGACATATATTTTACTTGTAGAAATACACTAATAAATTGTGTGTGACTGCACTTAAGGGAATCCCACACTTCAAGGATTTTAGCTCCAGGAACACTACCAGATTTCCAAGGAGAATATCTAAGAAAAGTTCCCTCATATTTTGGACAGAGAAGTAAAAACAGTTTGAAGTTTTGAAGTATACTCAGAGAAAATATTGGTAAAAAGGCTTGCTCTCCAAAGAATATGACTACCAGAGCTTTACTTACCAAAGAACAATTGGCCAGCTTCAGCTCCAGCTCCAGCTCCCACTATGCTTTCTGATTCACCTGAGGATGGGGAAAAGGCTAAGAAACACATCTGAAATGAATCCATGAAGCAAAGCCAACCAGAAACTGAGATTTAATCATGAGATGTGATAGTTGGTTGATGCTGTCCACTTGAGTAGGTAACGCCCAACTGAATTGGCTCAGCATAGTTCTGGGTGTGGAAGACCCACCCTGGGGAGGATTGTCACCAGAATGCTACAAAAGGGAAACAAAGAAGGAAGGGTTGCTTCTGTCGTCTCTGGAGGAGCTCCAGCCTTTGCTTTCACTTTGAACATCATTTCCTGGCTTGCAGCACAGACCCTCTGGTCTCTTGATACGTACTTGCATGTGACACTACACAGAGGTCCAAGCCTTCAACTGGCACCTTTAGATCACCAGTGTGGAGATCATTTCAATAGACCCAGCAAAAAACATTTGACAAAATCAATACTTATTCACAGTAAAAAGTTTAGTAAACTAGGAAAAAAATTTCCTCTATTTGTTAAGCATATCTGTAAAAACCCAAGATAACTAATATGATACCTAATAGTAAGATCAAGAACAACTCAAAGATGTCCCCTCTCATCACAGTTTTCCAGTTTTCTACAAAACTAATCATACTTATAACATGCAAACCAGCAGCTAAGCTTTTTTGCATTCTTTAAAAAATTTGAAAACATACATCCAAAGAAAAACCTGCATGTTAACACCAGCTATATTCATAATTACCAAAAGCTTAAAAGTAACCAAGATGTTTTGCGGTAGGCTGATCAACATACTGTGATATGTCTACACAATGGAATACTATTCAATGCTGAAAAGACTTGCACTTTGAAGTGATGAAAAGACACAGAGGAAGCTAAAGTACATATACTAAGTGAAAAAAACTGTATTAAGAGGCTGCATTCTGCAGGATTCCAATTATGTAACCTTCTGGAAAAGAAGAAACTATAGAACAGAAAGTATCAGTGGTTTTTAGGGAATAGGAAAGACACACACACACACACACACACACACACACACACACACAAACACAAACACATACACACACAGAAAAAGTGAGAGAGAGAAAGACTAGTGGAGACTGAAGAGAGAGATGAATAGCAGACCAAAGAGGATTTTCAGGGCAGTGAAAATACTGTGACTAACTCTGTAATGATGGATGCATGTTTTATACATTTTCCCAAGAGCATAGCATGCTTATCACCTTGTAAGAATCATGAAGTAAATTGTGGACCCTGGATGACCATGATGTGTTAATGTAGCTTCAGCAGTTGTAATAAATGCAATGCTCTGGTAGGGGACATTGAAGACTGAGAATATGTGGGGCAAAGGGTACATAAAAAATACCTGTACCAGGCGGGCACATGCCCATAATTCCAGCACTTGGGAAGCTGAGGCAAGAGGGTAGTCACAAGTTCAGGCCAGCCTGGACTACATAGCGTGCACAGGTCTAACCTCAACTATATAGTAAGACCCTGTCTCAAAAAAGAGAAGGAGAAAGAAAAAAAAAATACGGTACTTACCTCTAAAATAAATTGCTGTGGACCTAAGTTTCTCTTCAAAAATTCATGAAACTGTCAAAATTTTTCTTACACCAAAAATGAACTATTGGAATTTGACACTGAAAATGAAATATTACTTTCAATGTACCACAAACTGAAATACTTATGTATAAATCTAACAAAAACATGGGGGATCTATATATGTAAATATTATAAAAGTCTAATGAAAGAAGTCAAATAAGTGCTAATTAAGTGGAATATACCCTAGATTTATGAATTGAATGTTTTCATTTTGGTATGATATTAATTTTTCTCCGTTTTACCTATAAATTCGACACAATCTCAGTAAATATCTCAGGAAGTTATTTGATGAGTACTGACATACACATTCTAAGATTCATATGGAAATACAAAATTTTTTTAAAAATTTGAATGGCAAACATAATACTCAAAGCAAAGAAGAAGGTTAACATTATTCAGCTTCAAGACTCCTTATAAAGCTATAGGGGCAAGATTTTATGGTATTGATGGAAGAATAGGAAAATTAGGTCAGTGGAACAAAGTGGGGAATCTGGAAAAAGAACAACACAAATAATGATCTCTGATCAAGGAGAAATGTAACTCAGTGTAGCAATAGTTTTTTGAACACATGGTATTGGTACAAATGGAGGACCTATATGGAAAAAAAAAAACCAGAAGCAAGTGAAAAATAATCACAGATCTAAAGGTAAAATGCAACTTCAGGAGTATCTGACACTTATTATCTCCCTCACAATCAGTCTCATGAGGCAAACCGCAGGGTCCCAGGAACTTCAGTGTAGCAAGTTCCATGGTGCTCACTCGGTTGGCCTTGACCCACCCGGATGCAATATATATTTCAGGGATATTTCAGAAATCATATACTGTTCTCTAAAGATCATTCTTGGCTGATGATCTAAGACACTCCACACTTTCCTGAGTCTCTCCAAAAACTTACTGCTGAACTCTGTTGTGCTCCACCAGAAACACAGGAATTCCACTGTGACATTTCCAAAGATGGCCTGTAATCCTCCATTCATGATCTCATATAAACTATACATTTTTCAAATAGCAGAGAGGTCTTCCTGTGTGTTGGGAGGGTGAAAGCAACACTGCAAGTAAAATGAATTACTACTTCAGGATAAGTTACCCTTTCCCTTCGTTGGACCTGGAAACCTTCACAAACATTAAAGGCAATGACTTTGTCAGTTCTAACATGTGTCATTCTTTGATGAAGAAGTCTTGACCTGTGGCATGCTTCTCACAGACTATAGCTGACTGAGAGAATAAGATGGTGTCACATAATGGGAAAATTGGATAGGATATAAACTTCATCCAGGAACAGTTGGGCACACCCATCACTCTTCTTCCTTTGTTAACCCGTTCTCTTCTAACCAACAGTACATCTTTGATGCATAGTCAAAATTATATCGTCACTGTAGCTCTTTCCCATGAGGAACTGTAGTCAAAGGATGTCTTCTATTGTTCATCTAATTTTGCTATGTAACATCGCTGCTCATAACTATCATATCAATACAGTTTGGCTCCTTCCTTAAGACTCACCTTTTTTTATCAGGGGAGGGGCCATCAATGGTATTCAAGGCCAAAAGGAAAAAAATACAACTAATATTTCTTTCTGGTGCTACTGACATGGTTTGGTGCATAACTTTTATTTTACTTTGTTTGTTGTCACCATCATAAACCATTTTTGTCCTTTCTCCTGAGCTGCCAGCCTCTCAGAATGTGACTATTTGCACCCTTTGTAGAACAGGACAAACAGAGCCTGCTCTTAGGGGAAGGTGTGGATCATGCAACCTCCCACTGATGCTCTTCTGTTCTTTGCCCTAGAACCCAGTGAGTATCTAAATTCACGTTTTGCCTTTTGAGCAAGGATTTTCCACATTCAGTTTTTGTTTTTTGAGGAAATCTCTTTACAACTCACGCAGTGTACCACTGTAAAAAGACTCTTCTTACGGCTAAATATCATTTTCTATTCTGGACAATTTCTACCCTAAACAGAAATCTTCATTAACCCTAAATGACTAAAATCAATGCTCAGACTCCTTAGTCTGATAGCCATGATTTCATTTTTTGCTGTAACTTTACTGGCTTATAAGTCAATGTTCTTTATATGAATGTATAGTCTTACCACCTAGTTAATAATCAAAAACACTATAGGTCTCATAAATCAGCCTTTCCTTACTGTTATGTCTCAAGTGGTACTCTCTTCTTACAAATATCATTTAATTATGATTTGCATAACTCACGAGGCTAATAGAATTCTATATCCTGTGATTTATCTAATTTTTATTTTTTAAAATGCCCTCAAGAAGCAATAGTTTCTGTGCAGAACATCTTCAAGGAAAAAATAGCCTACAAACAGAGCTAAAGATATAATTCAGTGATAGAGTGTTAGCCTAGTATGTGTGAGGCCTTAGGTTCAATCACCAGCAACTGGGAAAAAAAAAATCAATAATAAACAGAAGTTAAGGCTTAGAATGACTTCCTTAAAAAATCAAAATTTTTCATTAATTTTCAGTACATTGTCATACATTCATAAAGTTTTTCAAAATAAAGAATAAAAAGATCCTAAATCCTGTATTGGGGGACCATATATATGAACTCTATTATTAAATTTAGATCAGAAGTCACTTAATTTATATCACCGTCTGTTAGTTTCCCTCACAGTAAATCATGAGCTTTCTTTTTTTTTTTTTTT
>NW_004955417.1:2771982-2785451 GCF_000276665.1 Chinchilla lanigera
GCTTTTGCCGCTGAGCTAAATCCCCAGCCCCTAATCATGAGCTTTCTATTCATGTCCTCAGAGCATTTTCTGTATGCTTCCACTTTGGTTCCTAGTACTCAGTCTCATTTTCCTGTGTTTATAATAATTTGTTTACTTTTCATGGGAATAATATCTATTTTGTAGCTTCATGTTGCTCCTTAGAAAGAACATTATTGTAGGAAGGTGACACTGCCTTTTCTACTGTTCTCTACTTCCCAGTGAAAGAAGAGCGTATTGCTCATAACTGACAACTATAATAATGTGTGGTGCCTCTCAAGGAAATGAGGGAATGTATGGGTGAAATATGCCTAGTTTCAAGGCAAAAAGCATCTAAATATATCTTAATGGAAGGATAAACTAATGGTGAAACACAATTGATTACTAAGAAAAAGGGATAGGAAAGGAAGTGTCCTAAAAAGATGTGAAAACTTTCCTTTGCTGTCTGTGGCTGGCATTTGCAACATCTTCACAGAGGAGAGGAAAAATACAGGAGAGCTGAAAAATAGAGCAAAGAGATAGGAATTGAACAATAACTGTAAAGACTCCTGGGGACAATCAGAGAACTGCCAGATGCCATTTATCATAGAAATTGTGTGCTTTTCCTCCACTTTATTGTTTCTGGAAATTGATGAAGACGGCATTTTTGGTAATTCTTCTTACAACTAGAGAAAAAACTTCACATAAACCCAAATATAGGTAGTATTTCACTTTAAATATCATGCAACTTTATTCTTGGTCATGTGAGCACTCTTTCTTGAGTCTCCATCCCTTCTCCTCTTACATCACACAGATCTGATGGTTCATTTCTCACCACTCTTTATGCGTATTTCTTTCATAGCTTTTATCACAATCCATTGCAATCACTGGTAAATAATTTTATTTCCTACTCTGGGACATGAATTCCTGGAAAAGGCACATCTTGTTTTATTTATTTCTTTATGTATCCCCCCCCCACCCCGTCCAACACAGAACAAAACCTAATAAAATTTTTGAAAAAAATTTAACTGACTGAAAAAAATAAGTTTGGGCCAGGGACATAGCTCAGCTGTAGGAGACGGCGACTCTTACCATATCATTTTCATATAGAATAATTCTAGTCAGCGCAAGCCTCAAAATGTGTCTTGAGAAACATCCGGGAGGGGTTCAAAAAAGTTAACTTTGCAGTCCTGACTTTGCCTTGGAATGCTTCTCCAAAGATAAAGAACATCCGGGACAAGATAACCATCTATGACCCTGCCCGGGTTGTTTCATCCCTTCCCTGGCCCTAGATAAACATTGTAACCATAAAGGAAATGTATGGTTATCTAAAGCGGGATATATAGAACAGAATACAGAAAGTATATATCATTGTGGATGGGCTCATGCCTGGGGCCTGACCCAGTCACGTGGCATAAGGAAAACAATGTGTGGTCAGGGTTACAACATTCCAATCTGTTACCATGCAAACCAAAAACGCATATAAGGAGGAAACAAAGGCAGGCAGGGGCCCCACATTCCTGACCTGCTAGTCAGGGTTGTGCGGTGACTGGTCTAAAACTCAATAAACTCTGTTTGTCCTAAATAGAGTTCTTTGGTCTGCTGTGGAATTCAGCCTGCTTGCTGTTACACGGTGGCACAAGCACCTGACTGGCAAGAGCAAGGTCCTGAGTTCGATTTTCAGTACCGAAAAAAAAAAGTTCATGCAAATGTGCCACAGTATTTCAATAATTTATTAAAATTAATATAACTTTTTAAAGTTCAGGATAAATTTCATGTAGCAAATATAATACATCAGGGCTTATCTTTCTCTCTATGCATTCACTCAAGTTTTCCAAAGTCATTTACACCGATTGCCAGATTAAGTGTCAGATAACTATCTTTTCCAGTTAGACAAATCATTTCCATATTAGCATTTTTGCCTGAATAAGGATAAAAACCATTGTTTTGTTCCAGTTGAGCTGTTGAGATTCACATTTCTTACAGGTAAAATACATGATATGTCTGTCTTTTTGTATTCATTTAACTAAGATTTAGCAAGTACTTTTTTATCAAAATTCCAAGATCTTTTGATTAGGCAATTATAGAAAGTATTTTAAAAATTATTAAGCATTTTATAAATATTTTACCAAATGATATATTCTAAAAGTCACAAACTAGAATTAGCAGTCATTATCTTATTCTTCTGAAAATGTAATTTTTGATAATAGTCACACACCCACGAGGTTATTAAGTTTGCAATCTAAACACAATTCCCCCTATCATGTTCAGAAGCTTCACTTAATGGTAGAAAGTAAATTCCTACAAATGACATTAATCTTTCATGTGCAATAATTTTCCATGGTTAGATCCCACAATGGACTTACTATGTTTACACCATGAGTACATAGTAATGAAATGGATTTTAAACAAGTGTATCAGAATATATGCATACAAATATATATCTCCACTTGAGACACTTTCAGTTTCTTTCAAGAATGTTTACATTCCACCCAGATATTATGGCAGTAACTGAGACAAGTTTGAATGATAGCCAAAAGAAACAAGATCACTTTTATTTAGGTTTTTGCAAAAGACTTCACAGAATAGTTAGCATTTATATATGATCTTAAAGGATCAGTACATGTTTCTCATGAAACACATAAAAAGTTTCAGCTTTTTGAGGTTCCCAACTTCTTTGGGAACGAGGGACAAGTTTTCTATAAGACAATTTTGCTACTTACTAGAAGTGGATATATATTCTAGATGATTGAAGAGCATTGCATTTATTGTATACTTTATTTATATTACCATTAGTAATATATAATGAAGTAATTATACAACTCACCATAATTCAGAATCAGTGGGAGTTTATTTTCCTGAAACTATATACTCTCATCTGATGGTTATCAGAAACAGTGACACCAAACCATATTGTGTATGTTCATTTTGCTCCATAATCTCCTTTGGTTGCTATCACTGCAGAAAAAGTGGCTTCACAAAGACAGACTGTTGAATATGGAAGCAGACTCTTGAATGTTCTGTTGCAATAAGAACATTCTTCCATGACTTTAACCCAAAATGAATAAAGATTAGAAATTGTCTCGAACGTATTTTTCATTGTTAATTCTGGTCTTTCTTTCTACATTTTTCTTTCTTTTGAAAAACTCCAAAGGTTTGTCTTTTAATGTAGTTTCCTTGGTATCCATATGATGAAGCAGTTTTTAAGGTTTTATGGTTTCGTTTGATGGTCAGTTGCCACATATTATACAAAGCAGGCTTGGAGAATGTGAATCATCTGTTATAATGAACCCATAATTTAAGTAGGACTGTTGGTGATTTCATTAAAATACAGCTTTATATTTTTTTGGCAGTTTTGAGTTTTCTGTTCTCTCATCATTGTTTCCCCTTTTCAAAGAAGATCTCCAGCGACATTTTTTTTTTACTCATTTTAGCTATGGCTAGCTTGTGGGCTTACAAAACTGTGACTGAGGCAAGTGCACAGAATGGAAGAAGTGCAGGCAGAAGCGGCAAATAAAGTAATGATCAGTCTATAGTCAACTGAAACAAGTGTCAGATTCTGATTTAAAGCCTAGCACTACATGCAGCTGTACAATTGAAATACATCAACTCACTTGCCACTAGAAAGGCTGCCACCACACGCAGCATAATTGTCACTTGTTGCTCACTAATAGTGTTTTTATATGAGTCTGCAAGCAACTGATTTATTATGGTCTCTATCTAGCCAAACCTTTATGCTAAGTATGATCTGTATTTATATACATGACACAGTGGTAGCACCATTGCCTTTTGTCCATCTCAGCTCATCAGACATTAGATTTTCATAACAAAGAAGCAACCTGGATCCCTTGCAAGTGTGGTTCACAGCAGAGTTGATGGTACTATGAGAATCTAATGCTACTACTGATTGGTCAAGAGGTGGAACTTAGGGGGTAACTCTGGCTATGGGGAATGGCTTTAAATACAGATGAAGGTTCTCCTACTTGCTTATCACTCATCTCCTGCTCTGCAGCAAGGTTCCTAACATGCCATTCATGGGTATAGGCTATGGCCTGGGCATTGAGATCGATGATTCACAGGGAGAAGAAGTAGTCTGATTAATTATTAGTGATTTGATGTGATTTTGCAGAAATCAAATTAGAAAGCTGAAAAAGATTTGGCTCAATAGCTGAGCAAAGGCAATATTGTTGAAGGCCATCTGTATGTGCAAAAAAGTTGGGATTTAATGGTGCATATAGCAAGTAGCACAATGGGATTTGAATTTTCTGACAATTATTCTGGTCTTATGGAGGAAAGATTAAGGAGGTATGATGCTCAAGGAAAGACCAGTTATGAGATAAATGAGGGCTGAATTATTGCCAGAAAATGAGGGTCAATATGAGGACGATTTTAGGTGTGATAAGATGTGAGGCATAATGACTCTCAAATTTGTGGCTTATGTGATTGGATGAATAGTGTGAAACTAGCCAGCTATTAGTGGAGGATAGAGTGCTGAGATTGAAAGATGTTGACCTCTATGAGTTTGCTGAAACTTAGAACAGATCAAACCTAACTAAGTACATGAGTAGTGAGGATATAGGTAATCAACAGAACCACAAAACAGATTAGCTTACCCAGAAAGAACATAAAGAAAGGAAAACCAAACAAAAGGAATAGAAGAAGAGGATAGTACTACAAATCAGAAAAAGTAAAAAAGAGTAGGTAGAAGGATAGTTAGCCAAACTGTGTCTTAAAAGCTAAGGAATAGAGGTCCAAGAAGAAACAAAAATTACAGTAGTTCCTCCTTTACCAGGAGTTCAGTTACCCTAGTTAAACCATGATCCAAAAATCTTAAATGAAAAAGTCCAGAAATAAACCATTCATAAGATTTAAATTGCTAGCCATTCAGAGTAGCATGATGAAAACTTGTGCCTTCTTTCTGTGCCCTGGGATATGAATGATCCCTTTGTCCAGCATGTTTACACTGCATATACTACCCATCTGTTAGTCACTTAGTAGCCTTCTGGTTTATCAGACTGACTGCAGAAGCATCAGTGCTGTGTTCAAAGAAACCTTATTTTACTTTGTAATGGCCCCAAATCACAAGGGTAGTGATGCTGGTGATCTGGTTATACCAATGAAAAACCAAAATATTATCCTGTCAAGGGAAAAGATAAGATTTCTCAGCTTCATAAGCAAAAATAGTACGCTGAGATTGCTAATCTCTATGATAAGAATAAATCTCATATCTCTGAAATAGAGAAGAAGAAAAGAAGGAAATTTGTATTCGTTCCGTTGTCATACCTCATATTTCAAGTCCTAGCCTCACTGTATGATAAGTGAATAGTTAAAATGGAAAAGATATTAGCTTTATAGACTGAAGACCTGAAAAGGAAACACATTCCAACTGATAGTGCTTTGCCACAAAAAATATTGAACTTCTACAAAGAAATCAGTAAGTGATCCCCTAAATGAGTGACAACTAAAATTGACTACAAGTAAACCATGGTCATACAGATTCAGAAAGAGGTTTAGATAAAAAATACAAATATTTCTGGACAGGCTACAGGCACACTTCTGCTCAAGTTAACTTGATTAAGGAAAGAGACACTCAAAGCATGTCTTAAACTGCAATGAATCCAGGCTTTTATGGGAAAAAAAAAGCCTAATAAAACCTATATGCATAAAGTACAAAGGAGCTTCCAGTGCACAAAACATAGAAAATGAACTCTGGTGAGTACTGTACAGTAATTTATTTTAGCAATGAAAAACCAAACACATTTACATAACTTTTGCGATAGTTTATTATATATTTTTATTAGTTGTGCTGTTAATCTGCTACTGTTTCTAAATTTTATAAATTAAACTTTATCATATGTATGCATATGTAGGAAAAACATATTATTTGAAGGGTTAAATACTATCTGTGTTTTAAGGTATACACAGGGAGTCTTGGAAAACATTCTTCTGCACTAAAAAATAGGTTATGTGCCTTTTTCCATGCTATTTCATCTAATTCTCAAAATAAGCCATTAAAGCAAGTGTTTCTGATGCTGCATGTGGGTAAATTAGGCTAACATGGCCCAGATCAACAGTTAATAAATTGATGAACTGAAATCCTGTTCCTGTCCCTAGGAAACATAAATGCTATCATTGGCATTATAAAAAGAAGAAAGACCATTGTGGGAGCGATCCTGACACCTGGACAGCTTTGGGAGGCTCAGTGAGCTGTGCCCCATCCTCCACCATAGCAGGAATGATGCTAAGCCCCAGAGAGCTTCTGGAGCTTCAGCGAGGCGTGCCTCATCCCCCACCACTGTGGGAGCAAAGCAGAGTCCCTGGCAGCTTCAGGTGCCTCACTGACGCACGCCCCACACCCTGAACATTGTAGGAGTGATGCAGAGCTCCAGGGAGCTTCAGGAGCTTTGGTGAGATGCATCTCTACTCCCCCACCATTTCTGGAGTTATGCTGAGCCCCAGGGAGCTTTGGGAGCCTCAGTGAGCTGTGCCTTGCACCCCCACCCTTGCAGGAGTGATGCTGAACCTTGGATAGCTTTGGTAAACAGTGAGCTTTGCCCTCTCCCACCATTCCAGAAGCAAAAGTGAGCCTGGACAGCTTTGAGAAACTAGGGGAGACACATCACACCTTCCCACCATCATGGGAGTGATACTGAGCCCTGGACAGATTTGGGAACCTCAGAGTAGTACTAAGCTGGAGTAAACCTCAGGAGCCTCAGTGAACTACAGCCCACCTGCCCAATTTTGGGAGTGTTGTTGAGCCCCAGTTCACTTTGGGAGCATCGAAAATGGCAAAATTAAGGAGCAAAATGCAATCTCAGATAACCAGGCCATCCAAAAGAAGTCCAGGAGACGATAACATAAAAGAACTTGGAAGTCATATCTGAAATTTCTGAAATGATAGCAAGTGAAGTAAAGAAACAACTCCACCAAGCTATATGATTAATCAGAAATAATCTCTCAGGTAAAAAAAGAAATGACAGCAATAATGGAAGAATTGCTCAGAACATCAAAGGAAGATATAGATAAAAAATTATAGAAGCATAGAAAAAGATGCAAAACTTGAATAAACAAATAGGAAAAAATTAATATGCATTAAACAGATTCAAGCAGATATCCAGGAAATTAAATCTTCTGTTGAAAGCTGGCAAAAGCACTTGAAGGAAAATGGAGATAAACTTTCAGACCTTGATGACAGCATTGCAGCCAGCAATTGTGAAAGGAAAGATCTCTTAAAAATAGCAAGGAACCAGGAAATAACAATTCAACAGTGGAAGATAATGGAAAGAAAAACAGTACAAGACTGATAGGTGTCAAAGAAATGGAAGAAGTCAACGCAAATGACATAAAAAACTATTTGCAGAAGTAGCAGGAAATTTCCCAAGCATGGTAGAAGAACCTGACATACAAATAAATGAAGGATATAGAACTCCAATTAGCCATAACAAAAAATAAATCTTTATCCAGACAAATAACAATTAAGATCCCAGAAATTCAGCAACAGAAGAGAATATTAAAAGCTGTTAGAGAAAAAAAAAAAAAAACAGACCATCTATGAAGCAAAGTGCATCAAAATGACAGCAGATTTCTCAACACAAACCATCAAGTCAAGAATTGCTTGGAGTGAAGTATTTCAGGTCTTGAAAGAAAACAAATTCCAACCCAGATTAATGTACCCTGAAAAACTATCTTTTGAAATTAATAGAGAAATAAGATATTTCCATGACCAAGAACTAAAAATTTCCTGACCACCAAACAAACCTTACAAACAGTACTGAAAGATATTCTAGAAAGAGATAAAAATGACCAAAACTACAAGAACAACAATAAAAAAGAACAACCAAGCAAAGCAAGCAATTAAACAGAGAGGAAAAGTGGGGAATCACTAATAGGAAAAGAACATGCCAAAGATAAACCAATACATATCAATTATAACCATCAATATAAATGACCTCAATTCACCAATCAAAAGAAGCAGACTGGCAATGTGGATAAAGAAACAAAATTCAACAATATGTTATAAGAAACACATTTAACTCAAAAGAAAATTGATAGACTGAAAGTCAAAGGATGGGAACAATACTCCATGTGACAGAAACTCAAAGCACAAATAGCTCTTCTGTTTGCAGACAATGTGAACTTCAAACCAACAATAATCAAAGATATAAAAAAGGTCACTACATATTTGTTAGGGAAAAACTGTAAGAGAAAGAGATAACAATCACAAATATATATGCACCAAATATGGGAGCACCCAACTATATAAGAAATATTAACACACAAGAAAAATCAAATAAGCAATAAAATAATTGTAATGGGGGTTTTAATATCCCATTGTTACAAAGAGATAGATAAATTAGGCAAAAAATTAGCAAAGAAATAAGAGAAGTAAACAAAATGTGTGGAGAAATGGACTTAGTAGACATTTACAGAGTAGTCCACTAAATGACATCAGAATACACATTCTTCCCAGCTACACATGGGTTGTTCTGCAAAATAGTCCATACAGTAGCCCATAGAACATGCTAAAGTAAATACAAAAGAACTGAAATTATCTCATGCATATTATGTGACACAGCACAATGAAATTAGAAATTTTTGACAAGAGAAACCACAAAAATTCCATAAACACATGGAAATTAAATAACACCCTCCTGAACAGCTAATGGACAGCAGCTGAAGTTAAAGAAGAAATTAAAAAATATTTACAATAAAATGAAAATGCAGATACAACTTACCAGAACCTGGGGGATGCAATGAAAGCATTCCACAGAGGGAAATTTATAGTAGTGAATTCCCACATCAGGAAAATAGAACAAGCACAAATAATCTTATGCTTCACCTCAAGCTTTTAGAAAAATAAGAGTAATTCAGGCTTAAAAGCCAAAGAAGTCAGGAAATTATAAAGATCACAGAAGAAATTAACACAATTGAGACTAAGAAAACAATACAAACAATTAATGAATCAAAGAGTTGGTTCTTTGAAAGGATATATAAAATTGAAAAACCCCTAGCCAGCCTTATCAATAAAAGGATAGAAAAACCTTAAATCCATGCAATAAGGAATGAAAATGGTGAAATCACTGGAGATCCTATAGAAATTCAGAAGATCCTCAATACCTACTTCAAAAACTTTTGCTCTTATAGGCTAGAAAAGATGAAAAAATGGGCAAATTATTAGATACATATGAATTACCAAAGCTGAATCAAAAAGATATAAAAATTCTGAGTAACTCAATATCAGTCAATGAAATTGAAATTGTAATTAAAAATTTACCGACAAAGAAAAGCCCAGAGCCTGATGGATTCACAACTGAATTCTATAAGATATGTAGAGAAGATTTAACAATAATTCTCAAACTGTTTAATGAAATTGAAAGAGAAGCAATTCTCCCTAACTTATTCCTGTAGGCAAGTATTACCCTGACATCAAAACCAGAGAAAGGCCCAACCAAAACAGAGAACTATAGACCAATCTCCCTAATGAACATAGACATAAAATATAAAATACAATAAAAAGCTTGGTTTAAGGATTTGGTGAAGGTGATTCTAGAGATAAGGGACTCTTTTTTCTTTAAATGAAAAAAAAATTCACTTTGATGAAAAATAAGCAATAGAAAAGGATAAATTAAAGTTGCAAAATAAAGAAAATTTCGTAAGTAAGGTCTTTCAGGAGATAGGATGAATTAATGTTTTAGAGACGAGGTTAGAGAATAGTTTTTGAAGCTGTTCTTTCTTCCTGTGATCTCAGGCTTTAAAGGGAGTTACAAGTACTATAATTTCAAATTGTGTTCTCAAATTGTGTTCTCAAATTGTGGACCAGAAATATTCCACCAAAAAGAAAGAATAGTTCCTGGTTACATGCTTTGGGAAGTTGCTGGATACAGTAACAATCCATTTCTAAAGAACTTTATAGAAGTAGTAGTACACTAGTGTGCATCATGCATATTCACAGTAACAAAAATGACATTTTCCAAGTATATTTAGTTTTAGGAACTTTTATTTCCCTGATGGCCTCTACTGGTCTAGAGCAAACAATCTGACAAATGCTACACTAGAGTATAAGCTTTCTAATTCTGCATTGGAAATCTCATTATGTGCAACAACAAAGCTTCAGAGAAAATCTTCTCTGTAAACCAAATGTGAATAAATTCTTTCCTCTGAGGATACAACAATCTAATATAATATATTTAATTAGAATTTGGATTAGTTAGGTTCCTCTGAGAAGTAGATATCAAGACAAGGCTAGACCTGCAAAAATGCACTAAAGTAAATACCCATAAGGAGGAGGGATTGGGAGCAGCAGAGGAGAGCAGAGCAGATTTGTGAAATAGATCTGATCCCTGAGGTTGAGGGTAGCAAAATGGAGAGAAATGAACACTAATTGGAAGAATCTCAAACTGCAGAAATTCTTGAAGGAATCAATAAAAGCCTTCAAACCGAAGTAATCCAGTGGAGTAATCCGTAGCAAAGACCTCTTTAGCATCTTTGCCAGCTCAGCCCCTGGAACAGAGTAGCCTGGGAGGAGTGGAGCCTCCATATAAATAGTGCTGGAATCACAGAAGATTTAGGTTGTACAATTTTATGGGTGCCATATTCTACCCTGCCCTGTGTGGCTCTTCTGTGATTCCTATTGATTTTTCTTCCACAAGGAGGAAGAGAATTTAGTGAGACAAATAAATACAGCCTCACTGTTTTCAGGCCCACAACCAGTACCTATTCCTTCTATCCTCCAAATCATCATAAAAATCCTGTCATCCACAGCTGTTGCCTCAGCAGTAGTGATGGCTTTCCATCCACACCTACCTCCCTTGGGGATCTATACTCTTGGTAACCATACCCTCTTCAATCCAGGCTTGGTCATGTGTTTGTGTATGTTTAGACAAGAGCAAGGAAGAAGGAGCCACATTAAGTACACAGGTTTCACATTTATTTATTTTTATGTAAAAGCCATCTACCTTCTCCTATTGATCAAGTTCCATTGCTTCCGGAATGATGACTTCTCTTCTTGTCTTCTGCTTCCTGGACAGTAAGATGCAGAGCTTCACCAAACAAGATGCTAGGAGTTCAACAATTGTTCTTACACTGCATATTGTTGTTTTCAGATCAGCCCTTCTGACTACCAGATACAAGCATGCAAAACTTGTCAAGAAAAAAGAAAATTTTAAGCATTGACTGTTCCTTTCAATAAACCACAGACATCAGCAATACACTTTTCCCAGCTATCTTTGTATATACAGCTATCTTTGTAAATTTTGTTTTTCATTTTAAAGAGAAAAGAAAAAAAACAAAATAACAAATGTTTCTTCTTTGATCTTTTGTCTTCCCTCATTGTTTTGCACATAAAATTTCTAAATGAGAAGATCAAACTCTATTCTATAAAAGACCTATGTCACTGCTTCTCATACTTTGTTGTGCATGCAAAAGCATGAGAACTGTACTAAAATTCATGTTTTCTCCTTTCTTGTCTTTCCCAAATATTTCATTAGTTCATATTGGTTGTACAGATTAATGGGTTTCATTTTGGTGTATTTGTGCATGCACTTAACATACTTATCCAGCACAGCTGAGGAAAGGACTGGGTTCCGAATAAGCTCCTGGGTGAGGTAGATACTGCTGACCCATAGAACCTCACTTTGAAAATCAAAGGAACATTGCTCTGCTAACATTCCAATCTCACAGCCTCCTTTTTGGCATTGTAATATAAATCCCAGGAAGCACAGACTAAAGTGAAATATCACTTATTATGACTCCATCAATCACTTGAGGAGCTTTACAACACAGAGATGATATTTCAGCAGGTGTGAGGGAATTCAATGATATGGTTATTTAAAGCATTTAGCAGTCAGTTCTTATGGTTGACCAGGCTTGGGGACCACTGCTTTAAATTACATACAATTGAATCGAATATGGTAACACTAGGAATCTCACATAAAACATGATTAGCAACGCATCCCTGTTTACTACAGAATAAAAATGCTCAATGTCTACACCATCAATGCTCTCTATGACTGTTGAATGCCCATAAAAGACTCAAATGATTCATTAGACAGTATATGTGGAGGAAATACTTTTCTCCACGTAGAACAAGAACAGTGTACCTGGGTATATATTCCCCTTAAATGCACTTGAGTCCACAGCAGAAACTATTGTAGTATTCCCTGAAATAGATGATGCAGTTTTCAATTCAATTATTTTCACTTTAATCCATGGCTTTGTAAGAACTAAGACTGCTAGGTATAAAATAGCTCATCATTTTCCATTCTATGCTGAAGAGGAAATGAATTTGCAAGTAAATTTTTCTAACCAATGTTTTTAAATCATCTTCTCAGTATTCCTTGACAGGCAGATACACTCCAGGACTAGGGTTTTGTGGCTTTAAATCAATTTAATATATTAAAATGACCAGTAAGTCAAATAACTTTGTATTTAATTAGTTCATTTAATATATTAATATCAATGTTATGTTATTTTAAATAATAACATCTAGTAAATTTTGAATCCCTGTTACATACTAGGTTCTATGCATATGTTAATTATAAGTTGCAAAACTCAGAAAATAACACAAAAAAAACTAATATTAGAATCACTTTATAAATATGAGAGCATTGGAGAAGTTGAGCAGCTTGACATCTGTTTAAGATGAACCCTAACTGGGCATGGTGGTACAAGCTGTAGTCACAGCACTCAGGAAGCTGAGGCAGAAAGATTAGCATGAGTGAAACTCTACCCTGAGCTACATGGTGAGTTTAAGGCCAGACTGCACTATATAGTGAGATTTTTTAAGAGTCCTTATTTTAATCCATACCTACATATACCTTTTGCAGGTAATATTACTTCCACAACCACATTCAAAACCTTCACATTGATAAAAACAGAGGTGAAGATAATATGCACACCATAAAGCAAAAGAGCTATCACATACATCATCAGTGATTGTTATTTTCAAGAAACCATGAAGTCATTTTGTGTGTTCTAAGCAAATGAGGATACATATTCTCTAATTTAGGAAACCTTACACTTTAACTTCATCTCAACTCTCTGCATGATATAGATCCCACACTACAACCTTCCTTATAAATAGACTTTTGAATAAAAAAAAACTATAATAGTCATTACTTACAGTGTGGCTATTAACACAAGTTCTAGCTCATAATAAAGAGGAGTGCAAAATTCTTGCACCAGACCAAAGCAGTGTGGGAAGCCCAACAGGTGATAAACAAAAGAGACTAGAGGAGTCTGATGGGATGTGGGGCCAGCAGGGGTGAATCCAGAAAAGAAGAGAAAAGAAACTTCTGAGAATAGAGCTGATATCTAAGGTATGATGGGTCAGAACATTAGCAAAGGAGAATTATAAAAAGGGTCCCAGAGAGAAAATCTAGGAGAAAAAGAGAGGCACTTTAGAAGACTAAAGTAATCTTGCTTAGAGGTAGCAAGTGGTAGTACAAGAAAGAAAAGGAAGGAAACAGATTTTG
>NW_004955417.1:2786302-2805621 GCF_000276665.1 Chinchilla lanigera
ATGAGAAAATGATGCAAACAAAAGCTAAGCAAAGAAGATGATTACATGAATTTTCTAGGGCTGCCATAATAGTGCATAACAAACTAGGTGACTTGAAGTAACAGAAATTTGTGGTCTTGTTATTCTACAGGTTAGAGTCCAAAACCAAGGTTTCCGTGGTCATGTGATAAATTATTCTTTGCTTCTATATTTGCTGGAAGTCTTTGATATTGCCTGGCTTGCAACTGTGGAATGTTGATCTCTACCTTTGTCATCACATGATGTTCTCCCTGTGAATTTCTGTCTTTACGTGGTCAGCTTCTTATAAGAACATCTGTCATACTGAATTAAGAGACACCCCACCTGTCTTGATACTTTGCTCATTGCTGAGACAAAATACTGGACACCTATAATTAAAAGAGGAAAAGTTTACTTCACCTCACAGTTTGTAGAGGTTTCAGTCCATAGTCAAGTGGCTCCAAGGTAGGGCAGCATAGCAGAGGGTCACTGCAGATGAGAAAGCATCCATGGCAGAGCAGGCAAAAGGCAGGGAGCAGCAAACAGCAAGTGAGCAGAAAACAGCAAGCAAACAGCCTGCCTTTCTTTTTTTATCCCATCCAGGCTAACAGCTTTTTGGGTAATTCGAAGCAGAACTATGTTAATACCAATCAGCAAAGTAATTTAGTACCACACACTCCTAATCCCAATATCACATACCACACATCCATGCAGCTCCGAAAAGCCTTACTTATGAACACACAAAATTTTGAGAGGACATCTAGACACAGCCCATAACACTACTCTAGAATGAATTCATCTTAACTAGTTATATGTATAGTGACCTTTTGTCCCCATGGAGTCATATTCTGCAAAGCATGAGGCTTAAACCTATAAAATCTCTCTCGTTGTTTGGAAGAACTCATATTAACCTACAACAATTTAACATATATAATATATAAAATATATAATTATATAATAATGTATATACATAAATATTTTCCCTTAAAGTTGTTTTACTTTTTTTTTTTTTTGGTACCAGGGATCGAACTCAGAACCTTGCAATTGCCAGGCAGATGCTTGTGCCACTGAGCTATATCCAAATGTTACCTGGTTGGCCCCTATGGGGAACTCTCCTAAAGTATATAGTTTATATTTTTTTCTTGAAGAAGTAAACTAAAATTGTTAGACATAACAAATATTTAAAATCACACTTTAAAATTCAAGAAACCTTTCAAGAAGTAACAATTTGAGAAATTAAAAAGACTGGTGTATATATTGTGAGCAAATGCTGCCTCTGTGGTAAGTGACAATGTTAACTTGACGCATAAGCTTAAAGAGTTATTCAACTCTAAATATAAAGAAAAAATTGTTTTGGGTCTCTGAGGAAAAAGGAAAAGAAGAAAAGAGAAAACTGAAACTACTTACAAAGGAAAGAAAGTTAGATTGTTCTAATCTCCTATGCATACTCATGAAACTCCAAGACATGCCAAGTAATTTCTACAAAGTACTCGTGGAAATGAATGTGAACATGAATTTTCATCTAGTCCATCTAACCTTCAGCAACAAGCTATTTGCCAAATGCAAAACTTCAGGAAATATGTTACCAATTACTGCCAGTTTATCACTGTATCGTCCTCTAGCAGAAAGTTTGGCTTCCTTTTCCAAGGGTTATAATCCCATTCATGAAAGCTTCAGCCTTATAACCTAAATATCTCCCCAAACCCCAACTTCCTAATAATATGACATTGGAATTGAGGATTAGAACTTCAGCATATGAACTTTGGAAGCACAAAAGTATTCACTCAGCAATATTTGCTCTGGGGAATAGAAACTGTCATGTCATTAGGATACTCAGCCAGGCCTGTGGAGAAGTCCATGTGATAAGCTACTAGTTTTCTGTGGTGGTCAGCAAAACAACTTGGTTATTGGTCCTCCTGCCAATAGCCAAGTGACAGAACCTCTTCCTCCAGTCAAGCTTTCAGATAACCACACCCCTGGCCAGGAAGTTGACTGCAATCTTATGAGAAACATCAATTCCTAATTATGAAGTTAAACCACTCCTGGATTTCAGAATCTCAATGAGATAATGTTATTTTAGTTGTTAACTTTTGGTGTAACATGTTACACATCGACAGATAATGAGTTTAGCTCTTAATACTGTTATTGGGTTTTAGGGTGCCAGAGTCTCCTCCTGGAGGTGGTTTCTAGGTTCTTTCTGTCCTGGGAAAAGAATTGGTTAAGACATGCACAAATGGTAGCAAAGTTTTGTTAAAGGTAGAAGAATACACAAGCTCTGCAGAGTGAGTTTGGGCCAAGTAGGAGAAGAAGTGCCCTCTACAGAATGAGGGTGGCCACTATGCAAGAGATAACACAGTGGTAAAAATTCAGTGTGGATGCCCATTTTGTATCAGTCATGCCTCGGGCTGCCATCAGGTCTGGGATATCCTATTGAAAACCTGCTCGAATTCTCACGAGAAGTCCATGTGCAAAGCTTTGGGAATTATTCTGTACATGTGTTTCAGGATCTTGTCAGGCCATTCTCAGTGAGTTTTAGCTGCACACTACCTCCTTTTCTCAGAAGCTGTAAGTAGAATGCTGCTGGAGTAAATAAATAAGAATGTAGTTGTAGCAGTGGTAAAATCAAGAGGGTCTTTGAGGTGAATGTTAATGAAAATCTAAAGTATCTAAACTTTCAATACAAGTCTAATTTTGGTAAGGACTTCTGATGAGATCTTAAGGGGAAATGAAGAATATTTTATCGAAAATTGGAGGAAGGGAAATCTTTGGTATATAGTTTTTTAAAAAGAGTAATCACTGTGATCTACAGTTAGAAATGTAGAAATGTACTTAATACAGTGATACTTCTGTTCTTGATTGTAACCTCTGCTTCAGGTGACAAACATGACTGCAGCCATCTTCCCCACACAAAATGCAAATGTAGTCACCTTTTCCAGAATCGTAGAACAAATTAAGTTTGGGAGCCAAGGTACTACTGTACATACAGAAATATCATTAATGAACTATCAGAATTAGTAAAGAGGATTCCCGACCATAGTATAAAAACTTCCGTCTGGGTTTTTATTACTGCTTATAATAAAATAGAAATAAGCAATTTATTAATTAGACATTTCAAAATCAGGCAGGGCTTGCAAATTTGAACATTCAAAGCCTCACCTCGTGAGTGACAAACAATGTTAAAACCCAGCAAAACTTGGTCCAAGATAAAGAAATGGGTATGACTTCAATGCTTATTACAATTATTTTCTAAGACCACAGTGCTATCAAGGGTGGTTCTAGGCCCAACAGTCAGACAAAAGGCTCTGTAAAGAGTTAAAGAACATGCTTCTCCAAGCTATCTCCCAATAATAGTAATTGTAAGAGGTTTAAAAGCTACTTTTCTAGAACTGGTAAAAGGTTAAGAGAGAGTGAGGAGGCCTGAGATTGTGGGTTTTTTGTCTTTTACCTGATGGAGTGAACTCCCACTAAAATTCAAAAGAAAACCCTACAGAGTTTTAACAAAATTACATTTGCTGAAACACTTGTATCGTGGATTGAAAGGGACAGAAATGACACATAATGAAAGAAATCTGTGGGTCTCAAAATTCTGGTACGAAACTGAATGAGAAACTATGCAACTTCAAATACTCCATTTTTTTGGTTCTTTTTTATTTTAAAGAGAAAAGAACAAAAAATAAAATAACAAAAACAAAGACAAAAACAAAACAACATGAAAACAATAAAAATGATACAGAATTTCAAAGAAGGATGATAGGAAATTAACAACGGTTTTTAAAAGAGGATAACTCAAGGAGTGCAGTCGTTAGCCCAGAAGGTATAGCTATGAGTCATGGAGAATTATTCCTAGAAGGAGGAGGACTGAATCCAACTCCAACTCCTAATCAAGAAATTTCTAAGGTTTGCCCGGATGTTTTCACACTTGCTACAGGGAACTCATTGCCTCTCTAACCCCCTTTCCATTTTTAATTATTTACAGATTAACTGTTGTCTGTCCTTCTATAGTATGATTGGCCTATTAGATGAAAGGGAACTTGTTTCTTTACATTATAGACATTCTGATCTATAGAATCTATATTTAAGGAGCTACGATAATGAAGCTATACCCAAAGAGGCCCAAATGAACCTGGATCTGATTTAGAGAAACAAGATTGTGAACCTCATGTTCATATTATAATGCCATAAAACCAATTCAGAGCTCTGGGAGAGGAAGTTGTGTTCTATAAGTGGGAGGAATGCTTTGTGGCCAGAAAATTAAGTGGGTTTTTTTCCAAATATGTCTAAAAATTATCTGAAACTGATTCTTTGAAGATGTGCAGTCTACTCCTTTTTCTTCTGGTGTAGGAATTTGATTCTAACAAACCTAAATAGGTAGAAATAATGATACATGATTCCAAGATGAGTTTGTAGAGGACACTGCAGCTTGTTTCTCTGTAGTGGATCACTCTGGGAAATACAGCTGTCATATCACATGATCAATCAAACATTTCAATAGAAAAAAGCCTGCAGGATAAATACCTGGAACCTACTGCCAGCCACTAGCAAGGCAGTGAGACATTCACAGAAAGATTTTAGAAATGGTTCTTTCAGCTCCAGAGCAGCTGGTAGATGATTGCTCCTCTGGCCAGTAGTTTGATTACAAGCTAATGGGAAGCCCCAGCTTGGACCTCCCAGTTATATCGTTTGTGAAATCTGTATCCTTAGATTCATTATGAAATGATAAATATTCATTTTTCTAAACTATTACATTTTGAAGGTAATTTGTTATGTAAGAAGAGATAAAAAAAATGGAGAAACACAAATCTTATAAGTTGATAAAATAGAAATAACAAAGATAACCAAAAAGTTGGAAGAGGAAAAGAAGAAGTAGTTCTTTGATTATCCTAAAGGTGGGCATCAAAGAATAAAATAGTACAACATATTAAATAACAAAACTTTAATCATAGTTATAATTAAAAGATTAGCAAAGATAAATTTAAATTTAATGAGAAGAGAATGATGAAAGTTAAAACAAAATTTTAATCAAATGAAACAATTAATTGGGGAAATAAAATTAATTCATTGAAATCAAATTGGAGTGGCAGAATGACGAAATGTCTCCCCAAGATGATCAGAAAGACTTTATGAAGCTCATTTTTTGTATAGACATAAACCATAGATTCAGAACTGAAAAGCAGATCATGATTACTTCCTCCTGTAAATATGACCAATCCCCTGTAGGTGATGATGTGATTATGACAAAATGTCTCCTTTAAAACAAGATTTCAGTTACGTGCTTCTCTACATGACTAACACCATACTAGAAAGAGTACATGAAATTTGTCAGGATACTATGTAGTCTCTTTTATAGATGAAAGAAAAGCTATAGTCCTCCAGATAGAAGAAATAAAATAACCTGGAATCAGATAATCCATATGTATATTAAAATAGAATTTGTGAAAATGAAGCCTGTCACATATTAGAAAAATATGATCTCATTATAAAATCTTGAGGTTCTCATGTCCTGGAAAAGCCATAATTACAACTTTATCTTCTTAGTGACCAATTACTGCATTTCCTGAAATAAATGCTTTGCTATTTTTATGAATTGCCTATCTGTATTTCCAGTTCCAAGGATAGAAATCTACAACATAGATATTTCTATACATAAATCTTAAATAAATGGCACTATTTCATCAAAATACAAGTATAAAACCTTTAAATTTTAGATGAAATGTCAGGTAGAAACCCTTTGTTAGCATAAATAAACTTTTTAGATTATAACTTTCATGTCTCTTCAATTTACTAAATTAGGCCATTAGTTCCTCCAAACTGACAAGAGAAAAGAAAGTTTGTACCATACAAGCTAAATTGACCAGCTTTTTAATGTTATCTCCTTGCATTAGAAAGAAAAATTAGCTGATTTGCACTGCTAAAATGTAAAGGTTAAAAAATGTTATACCAAAAAGGAGAACTTTTTCCGTACATTATGGCTCATATCTAGATGTTGCCGCAAAGCCACTTATCCTCATAGGTAGGGCTTTTAGAGGCGACTGCACCATGGGTGTGTGACATTGGGTTACACAAACTAATGTGTTTTTATTTTTATTAATTAAAAGCACATGCACAGTGTACGCACTACTCTGAGTGTGTTCTGTGGGGTGGGTGTGGTGGTGGTGGTCCGCACGCAGAAATGAAGGCACCTGTGTGGGGAATCTCCACAGCAAGCCTCCTCTAAATACCACCAGACATAGCATTTGGTCCTGTGCAGAAACCATCATTCCAATACTCATCTCTGAAATCATTTGGAGAGTACAGTTTATAAGTGTCACACATCCTCTATAGAGCATGCTTGATATTTGAGCATCGCTTAAAAGGTAATGAACCATAACTTTTGAAAACAATGTATGATAATTGGTATACGTGGCTCTCTTCTTCTACTGCACTGACATGAGAGAAAAGTATCTCTTGTTGAAAGTTGATATAATCTTCAAGTCTTTATATTGAGCAAGTTTGTGAAAACCTGGCAAACCAGATTGGAAAAAAAATCAGCCAAGCGGAGAAGGAAAATGACCTCTAAAACGTGAAGAATTTTTTCAGAGTTCTTCCTTGCTGAGAATGTCCTACTCATACTAGTTTCTTCCTTAATTCTTAGTCCATGGGAGCATTTGTTGAATTAACTTTTGTCTTCATTTAATATACAAAAAATTTAATTAGTTTGAAGTGGAAGTTGATTATCTAATTTCCCTCTGGATTATAGTTCAGGAGTTTTCGCCAATGGCGATGTTGATATTTTGACTGGATAATTCTTTCTGTATGGGGCTGCCCTGGGCACTGCAGAATGTTTAAGAATGTGCTTAGATTGTACTTGCTAGATGCCAGTCCCATAACCCTGCAGTCTAAAAATAAAAAATATCTCCAGATATTGCCAAATGTCTTAGGGGTCAAAGTGAGTCTCTGCCATTGAGGTCCCTGGAATGTCTGTGCTTCATTTTGTTTTGCTTTGTTTTTACTTTGTTTACATTCACAATAAAAATGCCAGAAAAATGCTATGTAAATAATAACCAAATAGAAAAAAAAATAGTGAAATCCTCTAACTTGACATAATATAAGTACTCAGCAGGTCTTTCCAAGTCATAATGAAGCTTCAGACTATAAATTTTTTGATAATGATATAATGGTTAATTTTGTCGCTATTTCATGAGATCAACAGGAGCCAGATATTTAGTGAAATACTCTGGGTGTTTCCACGGAAGTACTTTTTATGAGAATAACATTTAGTAGGTAAATCAAGTAAAGCAAATTTCTCTCCCCTACATTGGAGAGACCCTTCAAATCAGGTGGAGGCCTAAATAGAACAAGAAGGATCATGTTTCTAAACAGGCCCAGTATGCCCCAGTGTACCCTTCAGTTTGCATCAGCTCATTCTAATTGCACACTTCGTTGCCTAAATGGTGGGTCCTACCCCAACACAGATGCTTGGGTGCAGAGCCAAGGGGAAGGGGAACAATAAAAAGATGGAAGTTTGCCATTCATCTCCTCATGAGTAGCTCCCTTGCAGTCCTGTTTTGGTGGCTCACCATGGCTACTGTGTCAGATGGACCTCCCTGTGACTCTTTTTCTGAACCTCCAACTCTTCTTCTAGACCTCTTATTCTCAAAACCCTGCCATGGTTGTGTAGATTTGAGTCTTCTTTTAAAATCTCTCATTCACAACCCTCACAGTGACTCTGTTCTCCCCACTAAAACCTCACAGATGTATGTTCCACTCTGCCTACAGGATTTTCAAAATATGATATAATGTACAGAAACAATTCCTCAAAATCCAATCAACAGTATTAGCTTCTTGGGACTCTTCTTACTTGTTGCCCAAAATCACAGTTCCTTGACATATTTCTTCCTCACATTACTGACTGTTATGAATTCGGTTGTGTCTCACCATAAGGACATATGATGAAGTCCTACTTGTGGTACCTCAAAATTGACCTCATTTAGAAATTTATTCTTTGCAGATTTAACCAAGCTAAGATAAAATCATTTGGTAGGAGAATCCAATACAATGTGACTTGTGTTCTTTTTTACTTTAAAGATAAAAAATGATAACAAAATAACAACAACAAAGATAAAAATAAAACAAAAATGATACAGAGTTTCAAACAAGATGATAGAAATTAGCAATGGTTGTTATATTATATATTGTTATCTTCAATGAAGTTGTGTTCTTATAAAAAGAAAACATTTGGAGCTACACATGTGCTAAGCACACACACACACACACACACACACACACAAATTGCACACAAAAGGAAAACCATGTGAAGACACGTGGATAGAAGAGGGCCATGAGAATGAAATGACAACAGTCAACTCAATAGATGCAGAAAAAGCATTTGACAAAGTCCATCACCCTTTTATGACAAAGTCACAGAGAAAATTGGAATAGAAGGTCTATCTTAACCAGATAAAAACCATCTATGAACAAACTAACAGTTAACATCATATTAAATGGTCAAAAACTGAAAACTTTCACTCTAAAATGAAGAACAACAAGGGATGTTCATTATCACCTCTCTTGCTCAATATAGTTCTGGGAAAATTAGCCAGAGCAATTAGAAAAGAGACAGAAATAAAAGGAATAAGAATAAGAAGGAAAGAAGTTAAATTATTATTATTTGCAGATGACATGATACTCTACATAGAAGACCCCAAAAACTCCACAAAAAGACTCCCAGAATCAATAAACAAAGTCAACAGTATAGCTGGATACAAAGTCAACAATCAAAAAATCAATAGCAACTCTGTACACCAGCAACAAATTCACAGAGAGAGAAATTAGAGAAATCACACCCTTTAAAATAGCATCCAAAAAATTAAATACTTAGGTATCAATCTAACAAAAGAAATAAAAGATGTATACATGGAAAGCTAAAGTACTCTGAAAAAAGAAGACCAAAGAAAATATCAGAAAATGGAAAGATGTCCGTTGCTCATGGATAGGAAGAACCAACAAAGTGAAAATGGCCTTACTCCCAAAACTATTATATAGATTTCATGCAATTCCAATCAATTCCAACCATTATCATACCTCACAGAACTACAGAAAATATACCTAAAATTCATATGGAACTAAAGAGACCTAGAATAGCAAAAGCAATTCAGGGCAACAAAGGCAAGGCAAAGACCCAATCCAAAAATGGGCATTTGAGATGAATACACACTTCTCTAATGAAGAGACACTAATGGCGAATAAATACATGAAAGAATGTTCAACGTCATTAGTCATTTGAGAAATGCAAATTAACACAACACTGAGATTCCATCTCATCCCAGAAAGAATGGCTATCATCAAGAAATCAACAATAACAAATGCTGGAGAGGCTGTGGGGAGAAAGGAACCCTACTCTACTGCTGGTGGGAGTGTAGATTAGTGAAATCACTCTGGAAATCAACTTGGAGATTCCTCGCAAAACTAGGATTGGAAATCCCATTTAACCCAGGTATTTTCCTTCTGGATATTTTCCCAAAAGAATTAAAGACATCATAGCACAGCAATAGATGTGCACCCATGTTTATAGCAGCACAATTTGTTATAGCTAAATCTTGGAAACAACCCAAATGCCCATCCATTGAGGAATGGATAAAAAAGTTGTGATATTTTTATTCAATGGAGTATTACTCAGCTATTAAAAAAGATGAACTCTAGGCTTTTGTAGGTAAATGGATGCAACAAGAGACCATACTCATAAGTGAAATAAATCGGACCCACATGTGTAAACATTATATTGTATCCTTGGTGTAGGAACCTGAAAGACCAGATAAAACTCAAAACTTACAATAGATGATAGGAAAGGGAAAGAAATTGCTGCAAGGAAGGAACTACTGGGATGAGGGAAAGAATAAAAAAAGGAGGAAGGCAAAATATAAATATATATATGAATAGCTGTGATGCCTGTATTGCTGTTGTCTAATGGTGTATTGAAATGAATAGTTAATACTCATAATGTTTTATGTTCTGATTGACTTTGCATGCTTGTGTCTGGTGGTCTGAGCAACTGATTTGAAGGTAACAATATGCAGTGTAATTACAATGGTGAACTCTTACCATCTTGTGTAGTGAAACTCTGTATTATTTCTAATGTAGTTGAGGATAGTGATATGCAATGTAACAACCAGTGTTGATTTGTGTTAATTTGTCTTGAGGCCCTGTATCACTTTGAATGTTCTTGCTTTGATTTATTTATGTTCGTGATACTGGTATGCTGCTACTGTTCTATTTTTTTGTTTGTTTGTTTCTCATGTACTACTCTCTTTAAAATTAAAAAAAAAAAGCAAAGCAGGAGGCATTATCACCTCTGATTTGAAATTGTACTACAAAGCTACTTTGATAAAATCAGTGTGACATTGACAAAAAACAGACCTGAGGGACAATGGAACAGAATAAAAGATGCAGACAAAACTCCAAGTGCACTAAACAGCCTTATCTTCAAGAAAGGAGTCAAACATATTCACTGGAAGAAAGATACTCCCTTTAATAAATGTGCTGGAAAAACTAGCTTTCCACATGCTGAAGATTAAAACTAATGTCTATCACCATGCACTAAATTAAAGTTAAAATGGATCAAATATCTAAATGTGAAAACAGAAACACTAAATATACTGGAAGAAAAAATAGGTAAAAACTTAGAAGACATAAGTGTAGGCAGAGGCTTCATTAACAAAACCCAGACTGCACAGGAAAAACACAAAGAATCAACAAATTTGATCTTATCTTATTAAAAATCCTCTACAAAACAAAAGAAATCACCAACAAAGTGAAAGCCCACCTACAGAATTAGGAAAAATTATAGCAAATTGTCTCAATGGACTTCTACTTATAACATAGAAAAACATTGAAAAAAATCAGAGCCCCAAACTCAAGACTCAATCAAAAAAAATGGGCATCTCAGGTAAATACACACTTCTCAGATGAAGAAATACAAATGGCAAATAAATATATGAAAAAATTTTCAATAGTATTGGTCATCTAAGAGATGCAAATTTAAGCAACACTAAGATTCCATCTCACCCCAGAAATAATGGTTATCATCAAGAAGTCAACCAATAACAAAGGCTGTTGAGGCTGTGAGGAAAAAGGAACACTTCTCCACTGTTTGTGGGAGTGTAGACTGGTGCCACCATTGTGGAAATCAATGTTGATATTCCTTAAAAATCTAGTGTTTGAGGTCTCATTAGACCCAGCTACTCCCCTTATGGGTATCTTGCCAGAAGAATTAAAAACATCAAACCACAGAGGTATCTCTCCTGTGTCCCTAAAAAGGCAATTCATGAAATTTTAATTGTGTGTTGTTCAGTTTAAGTTAAGTAAACTTTTGGAATCTAGTTTTGCAAATTATTATCTGGTTATGATATGAAAATAGTCCATATATAATAAACGTAAAAAGTGCTTTATTAGTGAAGAATAACTGAGTCAAGGTCCAAGGGAAAATTTGAGGCCCTTGATGATTTTGTCTGGGAGTCCAAATAGATGCAGTAATGAAATAAAGATCCTTTCTTTAAAATGGCCCCTCAGTATAGTTTTGAAGTTTTCCTAAGTATGTGCTCTACGGAGGACTGTGTCTGTGTTTGACAAGCTTAATTCAGGCATGACTTCTAAAGCTGTTGGCTGTGAATTCAATGTTAATGAATCAAATATACAATCACTCTGAGAAAAATAAAGGTAATTTATGATATGTGCATGAAACCCCTCAGGAAGGTGTTAAAGTAACATTTATTGTGTTAACGAACTCATAGAAAAAATGGAAACAAGGCTACATTTGTGATTCATGAACTAACAGTTATAAAAGAACAAAGCGCAGTGGACAACATTGCTGGAGACTGAAGGCTGAAGAAATTTATGGCCAGGTTACCCAGGGTGAGGACAATGCTAATTTTTTCTCAGCTACTTCCAGCTAGCTTGCACATTTGAAAAGATGAAGGACTTTTAAAAATGTCAGAATTGCAAGCAGGGAAGGTTCTGCAGGTCAGGAGGCTACAGAAGAATTATTTTAAGAAACAGTTTTTATTGAAATATAATTCACATGTGCAATTTACTCAATTAAAATGTTCAAAATATAAATTCTTTATTTGGTTAGAGTTTTGGAACCACCATGACAACCAATGTCACTTTTTAATCAACAGTAAAATAAATAAACAAAACAAACTCTAAGTTGTCATTGCCTATTTCTCGTCACCTTCTAGTTCTCAGACTTCCAGACACGTGCTAAGTGCTACAGAAGGACTGTTGTGCAGAAGAGCTGATTGTAATACTTACGAACTAAATACACTTAAGAACCAATACTTATGAACCAATATAACACAAATAGCCCCCAAATGTCTTGTACTGTATTTTATTTTTTAATACATGGCACATAATCAAGATCATATACACCAAAATTAAGAGTTCATGAAGAACTTGCCAAAAAAATAATTAACACAAAGGGAGAAGAGTTACCTAAATAGTGGAATTATCACAGACTTCATAATTATGCTTCTGTTTGATAAGATGTGTCCAAAAAGATTTTTAAAGTTATTATAAATATAACAAATAACTTGGAAATATAAATAATTGGTATGGCACATGTAAAATCTACCACATAGAAAATCTAAGGAAAACATGAGAATCTAAGAATCTAAGTGGATGAGTTTAGCAACTGCTCACTCATCTAGTCCAAAACTGTAACACTGGCGAAAACACTGACAAGGTGAAAATACTAAAAACAAGAATAAAAACACCTATTCCCTTCAAGGGAGCTACAATGTATTCTTCAAGAAAAATAGGCAAAAAAATAAATAAAATGTTGAATGTGCTGAAATATTACCATTGAACTAGAAATTTATAATAAATAATTTTCTGGAGATATAACATACAGCTTTAAAAGTACAGTTAATGCAACTGTATAGCATACTGGAAATTTGCTGAGATGAGATTTTGGACCCTCTTATTGTGTACACACACACACACACACACACACACACTGGGGTAACTATGTGAGATGATAAATATGTTGATTGGCTTATCTGCAGCTGTCATTACATGTGTACATGTGTATCCAAACATCATGGTGTATACAGTGACTATAACTAATATCAACATACTGTGCGTGAAAAAAGTCAACCTGAAAAGTCGACCTCCTATTTGACTTCAACTATATGACATTCTGGAAAAAGTAAATCTATGCAAATCTTAAAAAGATCTGTGGTAGGCAGGAGCTGGGAAGGAGGGAAGAGTAGGCAGTGCATAGAATTTTTAGGGAGTAAAGCTACTCTGTGTGGTTCTATAATGGTAAATATATGTCATTAGACATTTATTCAGTACCATGCAACGTACAATACCAAGATGGAACCATAAGGCAAACTGTGGACCTGGAGTGTTGCTGAGGCAGTGTGGGTTCACCGGTTGTAAGACTGTACCACTCTGAGGAACAGCATTCACACTGGGGAGGCTGTGCATAAGTGAAAGCAGGCGGCACACGGATGTCTGGGTACCCGATGCTCAGTTTTGCTATAAACCTAAAATTTTCCTGCAAAATATTTGTAAAACACCAAGTTGCAAATCTTAACTGTGTTCCAAAAAGTTCAAATAAAGACATGTACAGAAAAGTAGATAAACCAAATTTATTTTCAAGAATCAAGATGAAATTAAGACATTCTCAGATAAATAGAAACAAAGATGATTTCTTTTGACATATTCATGCTAAATGAAATAAAAAGATTATTTCCTACACACAAAGTCATCTAAGAAAGAAAAAGATATAAGAAGGAATAAATGAGATGAAAATAGCAAATACATGAATATAAACAAATGAACATGTCCTGTATAAAGTTTTTCAAATTTCTTCAGAGGTTTCAAATTATTAAAAGAATTAAAATACCATGGCAAGAATAAGATGGAAGAGAGGGGAGGAATATATATATAGCTAAAGCATGAATTTTTTTATTGAACTAGAGTTTTAAAAAGCTAATTAGAAGAGAAAAGTATGACGACTATTTTTTAAATAGTCAGAAAATGAAAACTGCCCACCACTGCACCAATAATAAAATAAACTGTGGTGCATTCTATGAAATGCAGTACTATATAGCAATGAAAGTAACCCATTCTCTGTTACAAAAAAAGAAGTCAGACAAAAAATGCACACCTACTGAGGAGGCTGTACTGAATTATTTCCATGAGCCTTAAATATAAACACGTGTCTTTATTAGGGAAAGATTTAATAAGGAAGTAGGAGATGTGATGATGAAAGTTAAGAGACTGAAATAGCGAATGGCAGAAGAGGGTCAGAAACCAAGTCTGTGGCCTGCGCAAGACTGCTAGCAACCGGCTTTCTAGATCCTCCTAGAGAGTCCAGAAGGAGCCTGATTTCCTAATACCTTGACATTTGTCCTGAGAAACTGCTTTGAGACTTCCAGGCTCCAGAATTGTCAGAAAATAAATGAGCTGTTTTAAGGCCACGCACTTTGTGGTATTTACGGCAGCCATATGAAACATATATATCTTATAATTGTTTAATTTATTAATCTTATAATTGTTTTTAATTTGATAAATTAAAAGATATTTCCTTTATGTTTGCTAGGATCAGAAAGTTTGGGCACCTAATGATGTTTTTGGTCAGTATTGTTTTTACTATGGTTTGTCTATTCATATCCCTTACTAATTTTTGCTATTGGATATTATTACTTTAATATGTTTCTTGATTTACCTCCCCATTTCTTTCTCAAAAAAGTTCTCAGTTTTAAAATTCTAACTTCTCTGAATGGTCGTGGCCCCATTACTCACGATAAAAATCACAGAAGCTAATTGTTGCTCTAGATTTTTGAGAGACACTGGCTAAAAATTGCCTCTGTTGACTGCTGCAATTCTGCCAAACCCACAGACATAGTATTTCACCTCCCTGGTATCAGCCACGGCCTTGTGCCTCAGTTAGCCCTATACCAGCAGATTAGTAAACTCATTGCTATGATATATGGCCAATTACCAAAAAAGAATCAATGGCCTCGTCATTGCTTTGTTTTAAAAACCAAGTAATTGCATAATTGCTCTGGTAATACTCACTTTGAGATATACTACATGAGTCTGCAATTTTCTTTTACCTTCTGAACTTCAGACCACTGCCTTTCTCCCCAAGTCTCACACTGGCTCCTAGATATGTCACAAATGCTGCTATGCCAGACTGTGAACTCTGATTTGCCTGGTTGGCTGTCACCAGTGAATAGGTGTGTAGTACAGCTCTTCAAACAAACATGCCAGAGCCCTATCCTGCCCCCGCACAATTACACAGGGTATGCTTATTCAGTTCTGCAAGTGGTTCCTTGGTATATTCTGAATAATGACATGACCACATACCTTCTTCTGGCCACCATAGGCCATCCTTCCTATCTCTAGTACCCTTCCACAGCACAGATGCTTGTGGCTTATATTCTGTCAGGTAAACTCCCTGTGCACACAAGAGAACTGAACATGCTGGACAATCCCCAATAGAGACACACTCTGTATATCATTTCTATACATCTGATTTGAATTTTTGTCAGGATCTGACATGTGTCATGTGCTCCCTTCTGCCCACCCTTAACACATCCAAACCCTCATTTCTTTAGAGTTCAGGTCCCACTTGACTATGGGGCTTGTAATGGTTGATACACTGTGTTAACTTGAGAAGTTTAGAAGCTTAACTAAGTGACACAGCAGTTCTACATCCCAGGGAGTAGAGGACATGCCCTAGGGCAGCTGTTGAAACTCTAGGATGTTATAATGATTGATTCATTGTGTAATTTAAGTCTTGAAGTTTAACTAGGTGACTCAGCAGAGGTCCAGTGTCCTCAATTCATAAACATCCCAAGCAAGAGAGGAGGGCATGGAGATGACGTGAGTGCTACACTTGCCCTAGAACAGGTAGCCTACTTACAATCTAAGGCAATAAAAGAGGCTTGCTTCCCCCTTTGTGCTCTTGTTGCTTTTGCTGTCTTCCACCAACATGAACTGTTGCTCCCCTGCCATTCCATCTGCCTTGGAACCAGTTGATTATGGACTGAAACCTCCACAAGCTGTGAGCTAAACAAACCTTTCCCCTTTAACTTTGGGTTTCAGGTATTTTGTCCCAACAATGAGAGAAAAGTAGTCAAGATAGAGATCCTTCCCATCCCCATTGCTCAATAACACTGCAGATAACTCCATCACAATGAGTTTCAATATGAGATGATTAATAGGAAAAAATCACAAGGGATACACAATGGATATGTATGGTACATGTTTAAGGTATGATTACTTATTATGTTAATGGAAATCAAAGTGAATTGACATTTCAGTGTGTTTTGAAATCATTTCTACAACTGCTTGCAATTCAAGAACATTTTGTATAGTCTTATTTTCATTATTCATGAAATAAACATAGACGCTCAATAAATTCTGATTGATTTCAAGTGAAAGCCTTTCTAATGAGTTTTATTTGAGTAAAGAATCTATGTTCTACTAACTTTGTTCAAAGTCAATCAAGTTTTGAAGGATGTAAAATATTCTAAGCATAAATTAATACCTCATGAAAGAGGCAGTGAATAAAAGTAATCTGCATATATAATCAATGCAGAACACGCCAAGGCAATATTTTTATAGTTTTAGGACTAGTCAAAGTAAATTGTTTTTTCATCTAGTATTTTTGAAGGCCTGAAAAAACAGCTTTTGTGACAAGGAACATTAAAGAAAATAACCTTAAAGTGAGTAACTTTGTCAAATAATATGAAATACAATTTTCTTAATTCTAAATTCACTTGTGAGTTAATGTGGAAAATATTGAAAATATTCTAATATATATATTTAACAATATTTTGCCTTGATGAGTACAACATCATTCCAGATTTGGACTTCTTAGCATTGCATCTCACAGACAAAAATAAAATATAAAGAAATATGAAGCACCGTATGTGCATGTACACGTGTGTGAGAGACAGAGAAGACACAGAGACGGGGAGAGGCAGAGGAACATAAAAAACAGAAAGAAGTCTGCAAACATTGTTTCTATCAAGTCTTGGATGACACCCTCATTTTTATTTTTCTATTATCATCTCACACTATTCTTTTGAAAAATATATAATTTGCAATAAATAAAATCCTAATTTTTAGTACACCCATGTTGTCACTCTCTGTATTCCTTTGAACACTAAAACAGAATTTGAAACTATGGTCCTAATAAAAGATAATTATTGCCTGTTTGGGGTTTCAATGATTTCTTTTCCCTTTATTTATTTCAAATTTCTAAGTAAATTTGATTTTGGTGATGTTATCTTGTTATCCTGGAAGATCATCTAAAAATTTTAATTGCACTTACCTTCATAAAAACATTCATTGCTAAAGTTTTGCATGTGATTTAAATCAGCAGTCTGAATTAGCATTTATCTTAATTTTTACATTTTTCCATTGCAGAGGGAGGAAGAAATCAACCTTATATCTTTTCTCTGATAAATAATTATCATAATTTCCCAAAATCCATTCTCTAGCACTGAGGCTGAGCAACCATACAACCATTTCCATGGATGGAGAATGACCTTGGAACCTTCATTTTCCAAGAATAGTCTACATTCATGGAGATTATGCATTGTTTTATAAGGACTTTGGTACATCTCTCAGCTTTTCTCTTTAAAAAGCAACCAATATTCAATAGAACTTTGACAATCATAAGGCCCCAGCGATGTCTAATTATATAGTTTAAGGAGACGGTAGAGCATAGTTACTTTTTTCAGAGATTAAACTTAAGTGAGGGCCAGTGTATGGATGTCAGATTTTAAAATTGTTTAACTATATAATTCTAAATTCAAATCTGGGATATGGAGGTATGTTTTTAAAAAGCAGTAAGAAAGTATTTGTCCCAATACTTAAAATATTACTAACTTGAATACTTAAACTGAAAATTTCCAGATTGTTTATGAAAACAAGAACTATCTCTGTAGCAGAGGCATGGTCCTATTATTATTATTATTATGGTATACATACATCCGGCTGAAAAATTAAATGTTATATCTTCCCTTACAACTAGGTGATTATACCCTCACACTAAATCTGAGTCAGTGAACTATTAGCAAAAATGCCATGTGGGTTTCTCTAAGAGAGAGAGATAACTCTCCATTTATTCTTATTGCTCACTAGGAATGTGGATATGATATTTGGACACTGCAGCCCTAATGAATTATGAGGTAAACTGTAAAATAAAACTACATACAAGGGCACAGAGAAGAAATACAGAAACCAAGATGCCTGATGAGATGGTGAACAGTTGTACAGTGTCTGAATTGCTAACTTCCAGGTTTGTTTCATGTGAAAAAGAAATGAGCTTTGATCTTGTTTGAACCAGTATAATGCATGAGATGTTTACACTCAAACACCCATCTCACAAGAACACTGGGCTACACCCAGACACATCTGATGTTGTTATCTATGTTCCACTCAGTTTCATATCACTCACCTGCCACCACTTCACAAAAACTCATGAGGTGCATCCCTTCTAACTACCAAGGACACGTGTCCTCCAATTGCCCTCTTTTCACTTGTTTCCCTGTTTCTCATTTTGTACTTTGTCTTCCATGTTCTATGCTCCTTTTTCTCTGTCTCTCTGCTGTTCTCTTCCTCTGGCCCATAGAGTGGTGGGGTTGGGAGATAGGTGAACCAACCTGGTGGATAGGAACATCCAGGTCCACAAACAAACTGCAGGTCTTCCGCATAGTAAGGAGCTGCATTTATTTATTTCTTAGCTACTTAACATGCAAAACTGTGCTACTATTTTCATTAGATTTTTGTTTTTTGATTAGATTATGATCTGGGCTATTTGTGTGTTACTGAGAGATTTTTTTAATACTATATCCCTACTTCATTTTCTTATAGACCCTGTGCTTCTTACACTATTATTTTTTAGCTGAGTACTTTTTAAGAATTCATATATATTATCAACTAACTGTACTCCTCCCCAAAGTTCTCTTCATATTCTTCTTCAAATATTTCCTATTCTTCAAAAACTTCATTTACTAGTTCAACCAAAATTCAACCAAATTATCTGCATATACTTCAACCCCAAGAACATATTACAACAGTTGACTGTAGAAGATGAAACGATTATCTATGGTCTCCTTTTAAAACATCTAAAATATTTGTGAAAACATACCACATTTCATTCTCACTAGTTCACTTTGTTTTATTCTTTTTTTATTTTAAAAATAAAGGGAGGAAAACATTAACAGACAGACAGCATTTTACAAAATAGCAACAGAACAGTACAGACAATACAGAGTTACAAACAAATTGGTAGGAAATTAACAATGCTTGTTGTATTA
>NW_004955417.1:2807663-2808942 GCF_000276665.1 Chinchilla lanigera
TATTGAACAGGAGTGGTGACAGCGGACATCTTTGTCTTGTTCCCGATTTTAAAGTAAAACCTTTCAGTTTTTGTCCATTGACAATGATGTTAGCTGTTGGACTGTCATAGATGGCTTTGATCAGGTTAAAGTAGAGGCCATCTATTCCTATCTTCTGTAGAGTTTTTATCATAAATGCATGTTGGACATTGTCAAAAGCTTTTTCTGCATCTATTGAGATGATCATGTGGTGTTTTTCTTTGGCTTCATTGATTTTTTTTTTTTTTTGGGTTTTTCTCCGGTACCAGGAACTGAACTCACGACCTTGCGCTTGCTAGGCAGGCACTTTGCCGCTGAGCTAAATCCCCAGCCCTCTTTGGCTTCATTGATATGGCATATAACATTTATAGATTTGTGAATACTGAACCAACCTTGCATTCCTGGAATGAAATCCAACTTGGTCATGATATATGATTTTCTTGATAATTTACTGCATTCTATTTGCTAGTATTTTATTGAGTATCTTTGCATCTATATTCATTAGGGAGATTGGTCTGTAGTTATTTTTCTTGACTGGGTCTTTCTCTGGTTTCGGTATCAGTATAATACTCTCCTCCAGTAATGAGTTAGGGAGAATTGCTTCCTTTTCAATTTCATTGAAGAGTTTGAGGAGGGGTGGTATTAAATCTTCTCTGAATTTCTTGTAAAATTCTTCTGTGAATCCATCAGGGCCTGGGCTTTTCTTTGTTGGTAGATTTTTAATCATGCTGTCTATCTCATTAATTGATATTGGGTTGTTCAGGAATTTGATGTCTTCTTGACTCAACCTTGGTAATTTGTACATATCTAGGAATCTGTCCATTTCTTCTGAGTTTTCTATCCTATGGGAGTAAAGGTTTTCAAAGTAGGTATTAATGATCTGAATTTCTTTGGAATCTGTGGTACTTTCATCCCTTTTATTCTTTATTGCATGAATTTGAATTCTTTCCTTTATTTTCTTGATAAGGTTGGCTAGGGGTTTATTAATTTTATTTATTCTTTCAAAGAACCAGCTCTTGGATTCATTTATTTTTTGGAGGGCTTTCTTTGAATTGCATTAATTTCGGCCTCATCTTTATAATCTCCTCCCTTCTTTGGGCTTTGGGCCTGACTTGTTCTTTTTGTCATTAATTTCCAATTTCATTGCACTGTGGTCAGATAATATGCACAGGATAATTTCAATTCTTTTGCATTTTGGAAGGTATGCTCTATGGGCTAAGATGTGGTCTATTTTAGAGAATGACCCATGTGGAGCTGAGAA
>NW_004955417.1:2809271-2811475 GCF_000276665.1 Chinchilla lanigera
ATCTCATCCTCTTGCAGTTTTCCCCTGACTAGTATGTAGTGACCTTCTTTATCTCTTTTGATTGTTGTCAGTTTGAAGTTTATGTTGTCTGCAAACAGAATAGCTACTTCTTCTTTTTTCTGGGTTCCTGTTGCATGAAGGATTGTTTTCCATCCTTTGACTTTTAGTCTGTGGATTTCCTTTTTAGTGAAATGTGTTTCCTGTATACAGCATATTGTTGGATTTTGTTTTTAAATCCAGTCTGTCAGTCTTCACTTTGTTTTAGAAAATAATTTTTCCATTTAAATCACTATTCAAGTTAAACTGCAGTGAGTTTACTATTGTTTTTCAAATTATTATAAGATCCCTTAGCATGTAAGAGTTGTATCATTTACAAAAATGTATCCAGATTTTTTTTTTTTGAGACAGGTTCTCACTAAGTGGTTCAGATTGGCCTTGAATTTAGTATGTAGCCCAGGCTGGCCTTGAACTTACAGCAATCACCCTGCCTCTGTCTCTCCAGTGCTGGGATTGCAGGCATGTGCCACCACAGCTGGGGTTTTAACAGATTTTTAAGTGCACAACACTATATTAGTAACTATGGGTATAATATTTTAGAGAAGATCTCTAGAATATGTTTAGTATGAGATAATTAAATTTTATTTCTATTTTCAATTATCTAATTATAGTATAAATAGTTATCTTAATGTATTAAAGCTGCTGTTAACAATAATACCAGAAACCTAGTGATACACAAATAATATAATTTTATTGCTTCCAATTCTAAAGTCTTGGACATCTACCGTCAAGGCACAAACAGATTTGGAATCTGATGAGAGCTCACTCTGGTTCACAAAGGGTACTTTTATGCCACCTCCTTACATGGTGGAAGGAGTGAATCATTTCTCTGGAGCCTTTTTTATAAAGAAAATAGTCCCATTTATGTGAACTATTCCACTATGACCTGATCATCCCCTAAAGCCTCACCTCACACACAGTATTACAGCAGTGAGGACTAGAATTCAATGTATGAATGGGGGGGCACTAACATTCAGAACATAGCAATAGTTTTAATATTTCTTTTTTAATTCTTAGTAAGATAAATATGAGTAGATATAAAACCATAAAGGAAAGCTCTTACAGGCCCTCAGTATACACTTAAGTTTGTAAGAAGCTAATAAGACCAAAACTTTTCAAACAGCTTGTTTAGAAAAGCACATATTTATAAACCTATTATGATTATGAAAGACATGTGCATGTAGAAACAAAATGATTACATTTCTCAAGGTGCAAAACAAAAAAGCAGTGAAGATTTTAGTTTTCCAATAGTAAGAGAAGAGAAATATGAGTCCCTAAACTTGATCATTATGGACAGGATTTCTTGGCATATGTGGTGAAAGAAAAAAAAAAAAACTACAAAAAAGAGAGAGCTGGTTAGGGTAAGCATAGCAGTGGAAAGACAAAGTTTTCTGAAGGCATCCTGGTGATGCTGGCAGGAAGAGGTGAGTGTTCCAGCGAACAGGGGACAGCACCTGCCGGGCCCCAGATCCCCTCCCGACCTCCCTAAATCCTGGCAAGAATGGAAGATTGCATAGTGCCTACCATGAAATAAGAAGAAGGGACAAAAATTATTGTATTGAATATAAAATATGCACGAGCTCAGAAAACTAGAGGTCTTGGGACCACACTGGCAAAACCATCATGCTTGCATCAGACATTCATCTTGGATCACTGACATCTTTATTTTTCTGTTTTAGGTGTGAAGTGTATGCATCTCTGATATGACACAGTGGGTTAAAGACTGAAAAAAGTCAAAAGACTTTGAGTTGCATGTACAGCTAAATGCTGATTCTACTTTAATGGTAAGACTTTAATATGTCTTTCCTGACTCTAATAAAATAAAATAGCAGCAGATAGTATTTCTGCCAATGGAATTATCTTTGATTTAGTTTTTCCCCCTCCCTTTGTCCTTTAAAATGCATGATGTTATAATTCCATCAAAAACAACACTCTCATGTAGATGCTAATAGCAAGCAGAAGTCAGAGAAATGATTCATGCAGAGAATATTGGTCAAACTGGATAATTTCCATTTTATTTTTTAAGAAAACTAAGTATTGTTTTTTTTTTATTTTAAAGATAAAAGGAGGGAAACATTAACAGACATACAACATTTTACAACATATCACAAGCACAATACAGACAACACAGAGTTACAAACAAAGTG
>NW_004955417.1:2817751-2821611 GCF_000276665.1 Chinchilla lanigera
TGGCGGTGTGGGCGAGGACAGACTCGAGCCCAGGTCGAAAACTAAGTATTTTTATAGAAAATTGTGCTATCATTGTAAATCATCAATTAATGCTAATATACTATTCTAAAATGTTTTAATAGACTTTCTTGTATGTTGAATATTTTTAAATGTATTCAATTGTGTTTCTATTAACGAATAGACTTTTTTCTAACAGAATGAATTTGAGAAGGCTTCCAATCACAAGAGACAGCACGTGGATAAAGGAGTTACTTTTCATTCTTGCTGTTTGTAGAATGTGAGGGAGTAAAATGGACAACACTCTATACATCTACAAACATTTGTCTTTCCAGAACAGTGTATCACTTCAGGTTTACCCTTCTAGGAAAGCATTATCCAAGCTAGATAGCACCAAAGGAATATAGGGGAACCCAATTTGAGGAATACGGAATTCGGTTCCCATGCAGAATTACAGTGTACTGAAGGAGGTTTTTTTCCTCCACTTTTTTCTATTGTCACCTCCCTTGTCGGGCATACAATGGGTAGTTCTCATATCACAAATACTTGTTTTCTTAGAGTTAAAAGAAAATGACCATCCTCTTATAGCATAGTATCAACTCTAACCCCTATTGATTATATTTTATTCCTTATTTTTTAAAGAATTTGATAATAGTAGTAATCTCTTATTCTGTGTTGCACTGAAAAATTTACACTGAATATTAAACACTAAGCTTTGCTTAGTGTTTCCTATTGTTATGCTGATAGATAATATTCACTTTCATCTTTTTTTATTCTATTTCAAAAATTAAATTGGTTATCTATTTTGGGTATAGAAAAGGGAAGTCTGAAATACAGCACTGCAATAGCAGTTGGTTACTTTCATTTCTTCTCTCACATCAGGTTTTAGGCATCATGTTTTTTTAAAAAGTTGAAACACTAATTTTAGGACATTTATAAAGAAAAAATAACTATAGACCCACACAAAATGATTGATAGATAATGTTAGGTAAATGTAGAAAAAAAACAATGAAGCCATGTTTTTAAAAATTCTTTATCAAAGATTATTGTCCCATTATTTTGGAGCTACTGATAGCCCAGTATTTCCATTCACATTCCATTTCCAGTTTTGGTGAATTCTGTTATCATTTATCCTGAAGATGGGAATCATTCTATTACTCTTATCTTTTAAAAATAGGTAAATTATTGAGCTATCTACCTAGTTATTGTTTTTTCTGTAAAGAAAATATAAAAAACATCAATCTTTTTCTCCTGGCTTCAGAGACCGATAAATGATAAAAGTAAACAATGGTAGGTGTGATAAGAAAAAAGAGAACTGTCAGACTAGAAGCAGTAGTAGTTTCTTTATCAATTGCATAAAGTTAGTAGTTCCCAGGACATAAAAATGTGCCTAATCTTTGTCACTCCTTGATATTCTGTATATCAGGAGAATTTTATGGGGGAAAGGGGATTCTTAACTCCATGAATAAAGAAAAATCTCTCCTTTTAGTTGTTATTAGTGTAGAAATGAAGATAAGAACATTTAAATGGGAAACAACATCTCCATTAGAGGAACCATGAAGTTCTAAACTATGCTGTCATTTTGCTATTCAGACAAAAATAAGACTCCAAACAGCAGCTATTTATCCTTTTGAGAATCTCAAATGACAAGTAATGTATAAATAGGTATTGCTATTACTGTACCCAGAAAATCATGAGCAGTGAAATGCAAGACTCCGAGATAATGAGTTTTTCAAAAAGTTGTTCCCACTCTGGATAGCAATACTATTGTTAACTAGCAAATTTTTCAAACGTGTGATAAAAAGTAAATCATTCTTTAAAATGTCTTTCTGAAATTATCTAGTAACATTTCTTTGAATTTTAACCAGTTTTATTCTTTTCTCCTGTTACTATGTTAAAGAGACGGGCTCGAGGTAAAATCCACCTTGACTTCTGACCCTGGTCTCTCCTGGATGCCTGTTTTTTTCTCACATTCAGGATTTTTACCCCATGGTTTTGTTAACCCCACCCTAAACTCTGTCTGTATTTTCCATTCCACCAGCAGCAACTCCTTAACCACTTTGGGGACTGCGGGATGGATCCTCTATTGGTGCAATTCCTCCTTTGAGCCAGTCACTCATTTATTTTACCTGAGCCAAATTAAAAAAAAAAAAAAAACTCAGGGAAAACTTCAAGTTTAACATTGTCTGGGAAAGGAACTTGGAGACCTCAAATGCTCAAAGTATCATGAACAACAAAGTTAAATTTTAAATTAATATAAAGTCAGAAAGGTACTGAGCCCTTGAGGAAATTAGTACAAAAAATGGAGAAACATAGCCAAGACTGCAAGCCTCCCTACAGATAAACAGCAGCTTGATATTATACCATAATTAGCACCACTTGGTCCAGTGAGCCTACATAGTGATGAGATGCATAGGTGGGTGACCAAAACACCCTGAACCGTAGTCCCATTCCTTTCCAGGAATCTCTTTGTTTTCTATAATTCAAGGTGATAAATAAGCTAAAGTTAGTGATGCTTGCCATATACCCTTGCTATGGGCTTTGCTTCCCTATTGGATCAATATTAGCTAAGTAACTATAGTTGTAATCCTACATGTCAATTATAATTTGGTGCATAATTATCCAAGTTGTGATTTTGTTGCTTATAATGCCTTTGACAAAGACCCTTGGTGACCACCCATTCCAGACCCATCCTGGAAATTCACTCTGAATTTCACAGACTAACATGTTGAGATTTGGTAGCTGTTCCACATGAAAGTGGCACCAGATATCATTGTAAAGAAAATATGTCCCTTGTCATGACCTTCTGGCCTTCTTCACTGTAGGTGCTTGAGTGCCCGAGACCCCCATTATGGCTTCATTGGACACTTCCATAGCAGACTCAATCATCATTAGCATTTTAAGCACTGCTCAAATCTGAAATCATCAGATTAAAAAGAAAATGTAAAGGATCTCAGCTCCCTCCCACTACTACTTCTTCACTCACAAGTGAAAAAGATGAGGCTTAAAATTTTAATTGGCAAGTGCTTGATCACACAGGTTGGAACTAGAATCCAGAGAAGAGAGGGAAAAGAAATAGGACTAGTTGTTAGGTATTAATATTTGATGGGTACTGTGATGGTTAATTTAGGAGTCAACTTCACAGGATTGAGGGGTACATGGGTAGCTGGTAAGAGAGATGATATTTGAATCAACAGACTGAGAAAGGAAGCTCCGTGTTCTGTATAGACAGGCACCGTTCAATTGGCTGAGGCCCCAGAGAGAACAAATGGACAGCGGAAGAAGAATCCACTCTCCTAAGAGTTGAGATGCCTTCATCTCCTGCCTTTGGATATCAACATTCTGGGTTCTCTGATCTTCAGATTGCAGAGTTTACATCAGTTCCTCCAGCTTTCAGCCTCACACTGAGAAGTATGCAGTCAGCTTCCCTCTTTCTGAGGCCTTCAGACTTGGCCTGGTCCATGCTCCCCAACAACCTCAACCTTCTGTAATCAGTGAATTAATTTTCCTAAAAAAACACTCCTTTCTTATACACAAATAAATGAAACTCCAAACACATACACATATAAATACATACCTTACTGGTTCTTTCTTTGGAGAATCCTGACTGCTACCCATATCAGGCACTTAACTCAATCATCCTATCAATCTTGGAAGGTGAAAATTTACTCTTTTACAAACTTAACAATGGTTGTTATATTACATATTGATATCTTCAAATTGGTTACTCAGATAAACAAATATAGGCATGAAGGTTGATCAGACAATAAACATTAACTGTTCCTTTCCATAATACAATAGAAATCAGTCTCAGCTATCCTGTGTGTGTGTGTGTGTGTGTGTGTATATATATATATATATAT
>NW_004955417.1:2821711-2844926 GCF_000276665.1 Chinchilla lanigera
TTTTCTATCACCTTGTCTGAAATTCTGTATTGCGTGTATTGTCTCTGTGTTATTTTGTAACTATCTGTGTGTTTGTTAGTATGTTTTCATTGTATTATCTTTAAAATATAAAAGCTGATATCTAAATGACTTTCCTGGGATCATAGAGCAAGTAAACGACTTAGCTAAAATTCAAAAATCTAAGTCCTTTCCACCACCAAACTGTTTCTCATAATTTATATATCATATTTAATATGCAATATATGGTGCCTAAGGTGGGCATCCACTAACTACCTGATTTTCACTACTGATATTCCTATAAATAAATTAGTATAGGCTTATATGGAAGCAAGTAAATGGAAATCTAATCTCTTCACATAATTATATAACCCCCAAAAATCCAATATATGCTTCTTCAAATACCAATATATGCTTCTTATGTGAATTTGTATATAAAACAAGAAAAGGTAGAATAATATTTTGGAAGAATGGACTGTATTTATCTTCTTAATGTAAAATAGTAAAAATTCTTGGTGTAGGTGTGATAATAGTGTAATAAAATTATATAACTTTTAAAAAGACTTCAAATGACTATTCTCAGAGCTCTTGGAGATAGCTGGGAATACAAACACATAAATGAAAAGTGAAGGAAGGTGTAAGCCCACAATACACATTCTTATAAATTTTCCATTGTACAAACTTTTGAAAAAAATTCTAGAATTACTTTCAAAGTCCATGACATATTCTTTTAAATGTAATAATGCAACTGCTCATTCTTTGGCAGTCTCTTATTTTGGAATAATAAAAAGCTGTTTTTTTCCAACCCTAGCGAGTACTGGGAGTCAATGGAGTTATATTTAGAAGTCCGTTCTTCACAATCAAAGAAAACTTAAGCATTAAGAAAACTGTATATTTTGTGTATATTACTAGTATACACCTGACAAATGTGGGATTTCACCTTCCAACCCCGCTCCTGCTGATGGGATTGCAAGGGTGAAGTGCAGAATATCTGTACCAGCAACTCAATGTTTCCGTGTCTTCTTTTCTAAAGGTAAATACTGCTTAAACTTCATAGTCATTACATAGATATTTCATATCATGATTTTTACTGTCAGGATTGTAGATTAGAGTACAAGTGTCATTCTCATTCACAATAATAAATTCTAAAAGAGACATAGCAAATAGATTTTCTGAGAGCAGTTAAAGGGTTTTTTGATTTACATTTTCTGAGTTCATGTATTTAAACATAATTCAGTTTTCTGGTAAACCTTCTCTAAGACAAGCCCTATGTTATTTTTAATTAATTATGATGAACATTATAGTCTAAGCTGATGGAAAAATAGCATCTCTGCATAATATAATTTAATTTCATTCAGAATTAAATTTCCCATTCATCACCATCAGTAGTAGTTAGACCAAGCTGTATATCAGATTCTTCATATATAAATGGAAATTGTTTAATGGGAATGCTCCTAATAATTACACATCTGTGTTTTCATCTGAAAAATAGGGATAGTATCATGGCTTTGAGGTCTATTTGAACAGTCTTGGAACCCCAATATAAGATTCTTTGTAGGGAAGGATGTTCAGTTCTTTAAAAAGTAAATTACTGTATTTTACTGACTCTTGCTCCAAGTAGAACTAATCATCTTCCCTGTGAGCATCTCATACTAACAATTGTCCTAGAATATATAATTTTCATTTGAGATCATCAATTAATGGTCTTCAATATATAATAAGCTGATGCATGTTCCACAGAGATTTGATAAAATGTAAATTTTAATCACAAATGATAAAAACTAACGTTAATATATACTAAAAGGCAAGATTTTAAAACAATAATCCCTCTGGCTTTAATAGTTACTCACCTGGTGAAAAAACTTTTCTTCCTTGATATAAATTCAAATATGTTACCCCACCTAGGCTGAATTTACAGTTTACCCAAGCGTCCTCATGAAACAGTGAGGCAAAGAAAATTCACCAAATTCTTGTTGTTTTGTCAGCAAAGCGCAGATTCCGTAGGACCAGTATCAGGTGTACCGATTCTTTACCTGTACTTCACCGGGGTGCTGTTTTGGTGGCACTTGCACTGGCTGTCTCTACTAATAGTAATAAATCTGCATTTCTTTACCATGTGCCAGGGGCTGTTCCAATGCCTCCCATGTGATAGCACCTTCAGTACACAAGCTATGAGGATGTGACCCCTGTTACTCCCATTTTACACACATGAAGAAATTGAGAACAGAATGGCTAACAGACAAAAATTATATCCAAAGACCAAAAAGTCCCCTAGGAAGATTATCTATCAGTCTCAAAAATGAACTGTTTATAAAGAACACGGCAGAGATATTGAAGAAAACATCCCATCAGATCAACCGGGTCTCAGACCCTAAGCCTATCTGAAATCCTGCTATAAATGCAAACAGTAGACCATTCCAAGCAAACTTCAGCCTACACTGGGAGAAAGAAAAACTGCACATTAGACTGAATAATAATTTGAATGTACAAATGCACATTAAGGAAGTATATCGTTTAGAGGCTAAAGGAATTAAATTGGAATCTTAATTAGAATTGTAAGGAAACAATCATTTTTACTGGCAGGAACTGGATAACTATTTGTTGAAAACAATAAAGGAATTACTATTTGCCTTTTAATTAACTTATGACTCAAATTCTTATTTGACTTGATTATGCTCATTTTGTGAAAGAATTAGTAAATGACTCTAATTGATTGCATGTAATTTATCACACTATTACAGTTACCAATTACTAATTTCCTAATATCAAGAATTTTCCACTTATTGTGGTTAAAACTGAGTTATGAGATTAAAGCTGTATTGTTCAAATACTAAAAATGAATCTAAAATATTAAATATTAAATGATAGCTTGTATTATAAAATCACTTGAAGCAATCTGCTGAGCTTTGTAGTTCTCTTACAATTGAAGTTTAGTGGGTTTTTTTGGTATCTAGAATCAAACTCAGGACCTCACACTTGCCAGGCAGGCACTGCACCACCAAGCTAAATCCCCAGCCCCTTGAAGTTCAGATTTTTTGCCCAGACATAGCTAATATAGATGCTATATATAACCATATACAATAAACATAAAGTAATTCATTAATACTTTTTAAATGGTAGTTTATTAGCTAATTACATTTTTATGAAACTTTTAACTTTAATACGAATTCAAGAAAGGGACTTATTCAAACCTGAAAAATTTAAGGAGAAATTCCTGCAGAACAGGAGAAAAATGAGATGATAAAGTGATAGGCTGTCATTAAGCAAGCATTGGTGAGGAAAAGAAGAAATTCAAGCAAAATTAAAAAAACAGTAATTTATATACACAGATTTTATATATACAGCTGCAGCCTTAAAATATTGATATTGTTTATGACTAAGCATTATCTCTAATATTTATTAGCATAAAACTTTTAATTGAAACTGCACTAAAACAAATGCAAATATTTTTCTAGTAAATTTGTGTATGTTTAAGGTATACAATATGATGTCACAAGATGCATACAGGTAATAAGTGGTTACTATGCTGAAGCAAATAAAAGTATTCATCATTTCATGGCATTAGTTTTTTGGTGTGTTCCAGGAATATCTAAAACCTACTTTTTAAACAAAAATCCTTAATACAGCACAAGCTTCTTAACTATAGTCCACATAGTGTATTATTAATTGAGTTCTTTATTGTATTTAGTCTGAGTAAAAAGCATGCTTGTAATTCCTGTTACGTTTGCAATTCCTATATCTTTCAGTGTACTATATCTTTCATGATATCTTTCCAGTTCATCAACTGGATAATTTGGGGACTTCATGAGTAAGATTCTGAAGTAATTTTTTTTGTCTTTTTTGAGACAGGGTCTCCCTCTGCAGTTAGGCTGGCCTTGAACTCACTTTGTAGCCCAGGCTGGCCTTGAACTCACAGTGATCCTCTACCTCAATTTGCTGAGTGCTGGGATTACGAGTGTGCACAACCATACTTGGCATTATGTGTTTTTAAAAAGAATCCAGGTGAAAATAAATTTAAAAGCCATCATTTTCCATTTTAGATTCTTTATTAAACATACCCTTAAGGAAGTGACTATGCTAGTCAGCTTTCCATCTTGAGATAAACAATTTAAAAGGAAGAGAAAATTATCTCGTCTCACAGTTCTGGAAATTTCAGCCCATGACCAATTGACTCTACTGCTTTGGAGCTGTGTCAAAGCCAAGGAGGCCGCATACTTCATGGTGGCCAAAGAGCAAATGGAGAGAAGGGATGGATCCTGATGTCACCTTCAAGGGGCTGTACTCTACAATCCAATCCTAAGGGCACTATAGCCTGGGGACCCAGCCTCTAACATTTGGCCTTTTGGGTGACACACTCTAGCTGTATCCAAAATTACTTTTCAGAAAATAATTCTTTAGGAAAAATATTTCTGAGCATAATCAATAGTTTGAAAAAATTGACTTGAATAGGAAGAGAATGATATGCAAAGTAAAATATTATGTACAGTTAGAGAAAGTAGTTCTCAGTGAAAAAGATTTGTCTCCACCACAAAGCCAGCAATCAGAAAAGAAATACAGAAGCAGACAAGCAAGGTGAAGGTGTTATAGACCAATAATATACTGCAAGAAGCTATAGGAAATTTTATCATAGATATAAAATCACATTTTTGTGGCAATATGGTAGAGTTTATGGATTTAATGTCTGAAAAATTTTGACAAAAATTTTGTTAAATTACATTAATTTAAAAATTATCTCTGTAGACATTATAGGATATTCCTTTTTTCCCCAACACTAGAGATGGGTCTCAGTTCCTTTGTACTTAGGTACAGTCCCAACCTCCCAACAGTTTCCCTAAATTGCTAAGCTTCCTGCAACACTGGGATTACAGGTATGTATCACTATGCCCAGCTTCTTTGCTTTTGTTTTTTTACAGCTGTGTCTCAGGGGCCCTGAAGTCAGGCTTAGACAAAAGAAACTTCACATTTTCTTCATTTTAAGGAACAATTTTGGAAGCCTTGTAAACTTCATTGGCATTGATTATAGATTTCAGAATTAAAGGGACTATTTTTATATTTTTTAATAAATAAAACATAGTTTCATCAGCCCGAGCTTTATAATTATATTCAACAAATAATTACAAACCTGATTTTTCTCTCCTGAATTCTCAGAGTTGCCTCCAACTTCTAGGCCATATATGACATTCTACACATGATCCTGAACACACAGTTTGGCAGGAGTCCAGTCAGGATGACTCCAGCTGGTGCATGAGTCCAACTATGCTATTTCTTGACAAGAGCAAGGCAAAGTGACTGCATGTTGACACTAATTCAAGAAGATACTGTGTTTTGTATATGCATGTAAGAGTATTATGTGTATCTTCTTAATAAACATATATATCACTGTATATGTTTCCTTAACATATAAATATATAATACTGTAGATAGATAAACACATGATAGATAGATGATAGATAAATGACAGATAGATGATAGATAGATGATAGACAGGCAGGCAGACAATTACATAGATACATTCTATTGTATTGTTTCTAAAATAGAACATGGGCATACTAAATTTGTTTTAATTATTTCTCCTTGGAGAACTTTTAAGAGATTCTAGTGTACTATACTTGAGTGCTATTTTTTCCAACAAAAAAGCAATAAAAAAGAACTCAAATAGAGAATTTTAAAATAACTTTATTAAGAAATTATCTCCTATAGACATACAGAATTATATTAATGTTTAGGAAAATTTACCAAATAATTTAAAAACTCATCTAGAATCCTAAAGATTGCACTGATTGCATTGGGGACATATGGCAGGTAATCTAATTGTGTGCTTGTTTTTTGTTTTAAGTGAGTTATTTATTTTTTGCAATTACTTTGGATACTGAAAATACAAAACTTAAATATTTCTTTCTAAATAGAATGCTGCATGCAAATATCTGGCACTATTCATTTGTATTTCTCCTCTTCACCAAAATGTGTTCTAACAATCTCAAATTTTTGAGAAATTAGCTACCCCTTAGAGCTTCATTTGATGGACATGTTTTTAAATATTCTAGGAGGTAAAAGACAGAAAATGAATAAATGAAAGAAGATTGGCAAAATGGTGCTAATTATTGAAGTTGAGTAATGAGTAAGGGGATATTTATTATGAAACTCTGCTCAGATATGTTTGGAAAATCTTTAAAATAAATTTTTCACCTGATGCAGATTTTTCTATTATATCATTTTTCATTTTAAAGCTCAAAAACTTACAAAAACCATAAAACAAATGATTCACAAAATATTTGTTCTCAAGTATTACAATACACTGTTAAAATTCATCTTTCTTACACTATTGCACTTGAATAGTCATCTGAGATAAACATTTTTGGGGACATACTTCTGAGTTTGATTGGGTTAACTGGAATTCTAGGACAGGTGGCTCTTGCCCTGTCCAGCCTTCCTGACACTTTTTGATGGTGCACTTTACACACATCTGGATTTACTTGAAAATGTCTCAGCAGAAGAGCCATTCATCTACTTTTAACCTGAGCCAACTTCTAGCCTCTCACTAAGACATCAGTGCATTGTTCGCTTTTCCTTTACTGGGACAACACAGTTGATGCCTGTAACTCAAAGACAGAGAGGTCCATTTTGGCTCACGCTTTTACTGGCTTCCATCTGTGGCTGGCTATCTCCGAGGCAGAAATTACCGCTGAAAGGCATGGCTGAGGAAAGCTGCTTCTGAACTGATAGCAGCGAGGAAGCAGAGAAAGAAGAGAAGAGCTGGGGACAAGAGTGCATCCTCCCAGCTCACGCATGCAGTGATCCACCTCAACAGCACACTCAGCTATGAGCTCATCAGTGGATTAATTCATGGCTGGCTGTGGTGCCCTCATGACCCAATCACCATCTGAAAGCCCCACCTCTGAAGAGATGAGAACTGGGTGAACATTTTCAATCTAAACCACAACAAGCAGCCTTCTGTTCAAGTCAAGTAAAGTTTCAAACACAGTGAAGAATACAAAACCAAAGACTTACCCAGAGCTCGCTCTGGTTTGGCCCATACGGCTTAGGAAACTGATGTTGCAGTGAAACAGTCACCTTTGGTGGGCATTTCTGTACATTCTTGCAAGAATGCACACTCACAGATACATTTTCAGTGGTGAGCCTCACAGTGCTCCTGGCAAACTAGTCTCGCTTACACTGTCATGGTACATTTTAGCAGATTTCAGTTTGGCTGATTATATGGGCCAAGAAAAGCACTTTCTCCTAATCCTAAAAGACTGCTATCCCAAAAGCCCACGAGAATGGCTTATTCCAAATTTAAAGACAGAAGACTTTATAAGTTGGCTGAGTTAGCTTAAAGTAATCCAAAACGTAGCCCATGAGTGAAAGCACGTCAGAGCTCAGCTCCAGCATCTTGTCATTCAAAGAAAAATTGGCCAAAATATCCTTATGCATTGCAGTCAGTTTTATTAAATTAATTGCTAACTCTTTTGACAATTTCCCCATATCTTGTCAGTCTCTGAAGTGGTAGCATGGAGTATATTTATTTATAGCAAAAGTCATTGCTTTAAGAAGTATGGAACAATATTCCTTGAAATGACGGTCATAAATACAATAAAAATGAGATGTATTTCAGCAGCTTACTAGTATTAATTCTCAGTGCCTCCAAGCATCAGTGTGACTCTCATCTTTGCAGATCTCCAGTTTCCAAAATGGAGAGATTGGTAGTGATGCCACGTTCACATTCAGACAGCTGTTTCCCCGGGACTCAGGAAACTGGAGATGTGCTTCCTCTCTCAGTGGCATCCCTCCCACATTTTGCAGCAGTTTCTTTCTTGAGTCCATGGAATGAATCATTTCTTTTCCCAGTCCCAAATCTTTAACAAACATTCTAATATCAAAGGTTTTAAAAGTAATCCTTCAAATATTTTCAGGAAATTATAATTTCTCATTTTTTGCAAATTGCATAAACACAGGGAAAGGAAAACTATAGTATCATTTTATTGTGCAATTTACTAGTAGCTCTCTGTACTTTGTCTTTTATTTGGAGCCACACAATTAAAGGACAGGCTGTTAGGAAAAATGAACTAGATCCTGTGAAAGCCAATCAAAATGACAAAAGAACCCAGAATCCTATAATATAAAGAACAATTTTTAATATAGGGAATTAAGCTTAGAAGAAGAAAGATTTGGGCTATCATATAGAAAAGGAAAAAAAGAGAGCAGTGAGGTGGAAAATACAGACACAGATTTGAACTCAACTGAAAGAAGGATCTAACTGGAGCTGTTAAAATGAAGTGAGATGCCCCAGAAAACAGAGCACTTCCATCCCTGGAAATATTCAAAGAAAAATGAGGTAAACTAGTGTCTGGGAGACTTAGAGTGATTTTGTCTGGATCACTTCTGTCATCTCTCTCAAGTGTAAAAGACTCTGACTCTTTTAACCACTGTGAAATTCGCAAGCAGATGGACATGAGCTTCTTTTACAACAGTTAAAAAAAAATCATCTTCAAAAATTAGTCCTTAACATACTGCTTTAATTTACTAATTTCTTAAAATCTCAAAATGTTATTTCAAAGTAGTTTAATGTGTATAATTTTCCCTTATTAAATTGTTCTCCAATAATATGTTTTGAAAAGCTTTTCTGATATACTGCCCTGTTAATGTATTTTATATGTATGAAGCCCAGCGTCTATAAACATCCCAAGGAAAAGAAGAGCTAATTGGGAGAAACTCCAGTTTCCTTTTATACCATTACACCACAGCACTGGTGATATGTGTGATTGTCCAGAACAACATATTTGGCTCTGACTAGATGTAGGTTCCCATTCAGACGGTGCTGCTGGCTTACCTATGCGAACTTCTGTGAGTCAAATCTCCGGGCTGGGCTTCTGTCTCTTTATCCACAAGACGTATACAACATCACTGCCTATCTTAAAATACCATTGCAAATTAAAATATAATATTGTACAAAACGCTCCCACTGCCTAAATATATCGACTGGTGAATAAATGTTAATTGCTATCCTTGCTTCTGTTATTGCTAATAAAGAAAATAATATCTCACGTTTAACTAAATTCCAAAAATGTCACCAAGGAGTTCCTTGATATTTTAGTATTCATTTACATTACAGATGGGAAAATCAACTTTTGCTTCATCTCTATTTTCAATTTCAGAACAAAATTTTAGTGTAGGCAATTTAGTTCATTTTTCTGTTACTATAACAAAATAATGGTGTGATTTAAAGCAAGGGCTTGATAATGTACAGGAGGAGGTTTGTTTGCCTGCAGGTCTAGCACCCGAGGAGCATGGCACTGGTGGCACTGGCTTCTAGTGAGGGCCTTATGGCTGTGGTAAAGGTGAAAGAGCAAGAAGGAATCTGCTGAAGAGAGAAGTGTGTGCCAGACAGGGCGAGAGAGGGTGGAGAGGGTGGACAGGCCAATTTACTGTAAAATTACCTGCTCTTGAGAGAACGGAACTATTCTCACAGAATTTACATTAATACCATTGTGGTGGCAGAGCCTCCATGCTCTGGTTATCTCTGAAATGTCCCATAAATGTCAACATCATTAAATAGGAGAAAAAGCCTCAAAATGAATTTTAGTAGCGATAATCCATATTCAAAGCATTACAACAGTGATACAAAATTTTAACATGAAAACTTTCTGAAAATGATGTTATGGAAAGATTTAGACCTGATATTACCATAAATTTAGGTGACACATTATGCTTGGTTTTCACCTAAAAGTTATGCTTGCTGTTACATAGTATTTTGTAGTATTTATCAGAGTACAATTGCCATATACCATAAATATTAATTCAGTTAACAAAAATAAATTTATATTTTATTCAGTTATTTTAAATTACAATCATTTGTTCAAATGTTCTACACAGAAATATGATTACTCAGTTTCCAAAAATATTATGCTCTTGCTTACTTGAATGTATTCATTTACAGAAGTAGAATAAAGTTCAAAACATTTATGTATTCAAACATGTGAATATATTCTATCTGATATTAGCAAAAATATTTTCCAAACAACTATGAAAATTTCTAAGAATTTGTCACAAATCAAAAAAATTGAAATTTCATATTGACATGCATATATTATATATATATATATATATAAGTTATATTTGTGAGCTGTGGAAACCAGGCACAGTGGAACTCAACTCTAATCCCAGTAATGTGGGAGGCTGAGGCAGGAGGATCACAAGTTTAGGGCCAGCTGGGGGAACATAGTGAGAACCTGTCTGAAAATAAAAGGCCTGGGAGCAGCTCAGTTACTCAGTCCTTGACTAACACAGTGAACATCTGGGTTCAACGCTCACTACCCCAAAAGTAGTTATTCTTGCCAATTTTAGAACTGTCATAAACTTGGGTTTAGTGGATATATAGGAGATTACGAGATCCTAGAAGAAACAACAAATCACAACGGTCAAGAGCCTGGACCCTGAAAATGAAAGGCTTGGGTCAAATTCCAGCTCTACCACTCTGTAGCTGCATGAAACTGTGGCCATCTTTCACATGTCTAATCACTACTTTTCTTTTCTGTAGAGTGAGAACAATAGTACATAGGGTTATGATAAGGAAAAGAATGTTTAAGCAAGTATCTACCCATGACAATTATTAGTTAATGAGATTGTTAGAATGAAGATCTCTTAAGCAAAATAGACATCACTGTCACTTGCTTACTCAACGAAAAGCAAGAAACATTTTCTGTTTCACTCCTTTCACTCTGAGGTCTCCAAAAGAACTTCCATGATGTGATGGTCCACAAGACAACGGAGTGGAAAAGGAGACCAACAAGTTTGTGTTTCTTCATCTGAGAAATGTCTATTCATTTCAGGTGCCTATGTTTTGACTGTTTTTTAAATTTGGGGGTGTGTTTTTTTGAGTTCCTTATAACACTCTGGAGGTTAGTCTCTGTCTGAGGAGTAGATGATAAAAATTGTTCACATTCTGAGGGTTGTCTCTTCATTCTGTTAGTGAAGAGTTAGTTTTGCTGTGAAAATGCTATTTAAGTTCATGTAATCCCAATTGTTGATTCTTTGTAATATTTCCTGCTTAAAAATATTACAGGGTCTTGTTCAAAAAATCTTTTCCTACACCTATATCTTCCAGAGTTTTAACTTTTCTATGTTCCAACAGATTAAGTAAATTCTGCTTTATATTTAGATCTTTGATCCATTTTGATTTTAGCTAAGGAACTGCAAGAGATATGGTTCTAGGTTCAACTTTAGGCCTGTGGGAAGACAGGTTTTGCAGCACCATTTATTAAAGAGGCTCTCTTCCAGTGGAGGAGTTTGGCAATTTGTCAAAGATGAGGTGACTGAGTGTGCCTGGAGTAGTTTCTGCATGTTCTATTCTGTTCCACTGATCCACAGTCTAGTTGTTTTGCCGGTACTATGGTGTCTTATCACTGTTGGTTTGTAGTATAATTTTAAATCAGGGATTGTAATGTCCCCTGCTTTGCCTTTGGTGCCCAGAGTTGCTTTTTGATATTTTAGGTATCTTCTGGCTCCATATAAATTTGAGGATTGTTTTCTCTAGTTCTGTGAGATATACTCTCTGTATTTTTATTGAGATTGCATTAAATCTGTACAACAACTTGGCAGTATGACTATTTTCACTATATTGGTTCTACTTAACCAAGAAAAAGGGATATCTTTCCAGTTTTTGGTATCCTCTTCCATCTCCTTTTTCAGAGTATTGTAGCTCTCAATGTATAAATTTTCCACTTCACTTGTTAGACTGAGTCCTAAGTATTTCATTTTTCTTGATGCTGCTGTACAATGTGTAGTTTCCCTAATTTCTAAGTGAGTTTGTTATTTTGTATAGGAATTCCATTCAGTTTTGAGCACTGTATCCTGCTACACTGCTGAATTTAGTTATTAATTCTAAGAGTGTTTTGTTGGGGTTTTCAGGGTCTTCTACACAGAGTATCATGTCATCAGCAAATGATGATCATTTAACTTCTTCCTTTCCTATCCATTGCCCTTTTATTTTTTCTGTCATCTAATTTCTCTTACTAAAGTTTCCAGGACTATACTGAGCAGGAGTACTAATGATGGGCATCCTTTTCCTGTTTCCTACTAGCAAAAGAAAGCTTGCAGTTTTTGTCCATGTAGTACAGCATTGGCTGTTGGTTTGTCATGTGTGGCTTTTATGAGATTGAGATGAACACCCTCTTTTCCAATTTTCTATAGGGATTTTATCACGAATTGCTGTTGGACATTGTCAAACGCTTTTTCTGCATCTATTGAGATGATCATATGTTTTTTGTGCTTGGTTTTGTTAATGTGGTTCTTGGTTCTGTAAATTGCATTCTGTTAAAGTAATGTAATGTTTCATTTATTGATTTACACCTGTTGAACCATCTCTACATTTCTGGGATGAATCCTACTTCGTAATGCTTTATAATCTTCTTGATGATTTGTTGCATTCTGTTTGCCAGTATCTTAAAGGATTTTTGAACCTATGTTTATGAAAAAGACTAGCATGTAGTTCACTTTTCAACTGGGTCTCTCTCTGGTTTTGTTATCAGGGTTATACTTGCTTCTAAGAATGCCTTCAGGAATAATGCTTCTTTTTTGATATCATTAAAGAATTTGAGGAGCAGTGGCATTAGAACTTCTGTACAGTTCTTATAGAATTCAGCAGTGAATCCATCAGGACCTGGGCTTTTTCTTAGCTCGTAGATTTTTATTACTTCTTCAATTTTATTGGCTAATATTAATTATTTTGAATTTTTATACCTTTTTGATTCAGCTTTGGTGATTCATATGTACCTAGGAGTCTGTCCATTTCATCTTACTGGACTATACTTTCTCAAAGTAGGCAATGATGATGCTCTGGGTTTCTTCAGGATACACTGTAATTTCATCCTTTCATCCCTAATTGCATGAATGTGGGTCTTTTCTTTTCTTTTTTAAAAGTTTGGATAAGAATTTGTCTACTTTATTTAATCGTTCAAAAAACTAATGCTTCAATTCATTGGTTTTTGTATTGTTTTCTTAGTCTCCACTGCATTGACTTCTGCTCTGATCTTTACAATTTCCTCTTTCATATGCACTTATTCTTCCAGAACCTTGAGGTTCAACATTAAGTTATTTATTTGAGCTTCCTCAGTTTTCCTGATGCTGGACTCTACCACTGTAAATTTCCCTCATAGGGAAATTTCATTGCTTTCCATAGATTCCATTGCGTCATATTAGCATTCAATTTTAGAAACTAATCTTTTTAATTTTATCTGTGGCCTACTTGTTGTGCAGAGGGGTGTTACTTAATTTCTATGTGTTCATGTAGTTTGTGTGATGCCTTTCCCTTCAATTTCTGATTTCATTGCACTAGGATCTGATGATATGCATAGGATAATTTTAATTTGTTTGCATTTACTTAATGCAATGTTCTATGAGCCAGTGTGATCTATTTTGGAAAGTCCTATGTACTGCTGAAAATAATGTGTATTCTCTTGTTGGGTGGAACAATTTGTACATTGTCGCTCAGTACATTCATTGAAAGGTTTTGTTCAGCTCTGATATTCTTTATTGATTTTTTGTCTGGTTGATTTATTTTAAACAATAGGGTATTGAGGTCCCTCATTACAAAACAAATTAATTTTGCTCAATTACTTGATCTTTTAATTTTACCTTTAGATTCTTTCAAAATTTTAGCCTGACAAGGTCTGGACCCTCTTAGGTAAATGTTATATAAGCAATCTTTTAAGCTGAGTATGAAAGTTTTTAACTTATTCATAGAAAAATGGCATAGAAAACTGAGGGACTCATTCATAACCACACATGGTTAGCAGCATAAAGAAAGAGTTAGACATGGTGGGTTTGAATAAAGAAGACACCATTTATTGCTTCTACTTCAGATGCTTTGTTTTATGAATTTAAGATTATTTTTTGTAGAATAAACGTAATACAATATAGCTGCTTTCAAAATAGCTGTAAAAAATACATGTGAAGAGCATTGCATTTCATAGTTGTTATTCTCCATTAAATGTACAAAGACATCCCGTACTTCTAAAGTGATTTTGCTGCTTAGAACAAGTTTTAGAATGTGTGGAGTGTTTACTGCACTAAGGGTCTTCCGAGTATTTAGGCCAAAAGAATTTCCTGCTCTCAAGGAGATGCAGATTTAAATAACTGAATTTTTAGTAACATGAGAAGCCCTGTCAGGAAATTAGATTGTCCACGAGGAGGCCAGATCTGTTAGGCTTCGGCAGATGCCCACTGCATGGGTGGTAGTCAAAATAGGAGCTGAAACCAAAGGATAAATCCTGGGCAGGCAATGGGCCAGGCATTCAGAAAGCACTCAGATCCAGTGATTCAGAAATAATCTTAGAGAAAAATTAGGCTACTGTTCATAATAGGAAGGATGGGAGGAAGAGAAGTTGTTTCATCTTTACCCCAAACAGTTCTGAGACCTTTTATTCTCAAGATCCAAGGCAGATTAACATGGACCCACTGTCTCTAGAATTTCCTCCCTTTAGTCGATGAACTTAATGCCCCCAAATCTTTGAGTTTCTTCATTGGTTGGAAAAATTTTCTTGCAGCCCTATAAAGTTGTTTAGTCACCCAGTCATCTTCAAGTAATAATTTTGCTTTTCTTTTTCAGCAAGAGTTTATGCTTTTACTATAATCTCTCTTCTATGTCAGGGGCAATTGTCCAGTTCATTCATTTTATAATTTAAAAATTGTATATAATTACAAAATATGTATAATCTCTATGTCAGCGATTTAGCTCAGGGGCACAGCACCTGCCTGGCAAGCATGAAATCCTGAGTTCAATTCCTGGTACAAATATATATATATATATATTTCTCTTTTACTTTCCAAAAATTCAGTCCTCTGTCCTACCATCTGTTAGTTGCTTTTCCTTCCTGCAACTGGTAATAATGAATTGTAAATCCCCTTACCAACTTCTTAGCAGTGACTGTAGGAGCTTGGCTAAAAGACTTCTTCAGAAAGGTTTCCCAATAAAATTTAATATTTACAAAATGATAAAATTCAAATCCTCAAACTGGCTATTTTTCAAATGAAACCTCAAATGAAAACTGTGACAATGTGTCTAGGGACTTCTACCAATTTAGTGAAAGAATCAAGTTCTGACACCAGCAGCTAGAGTTTCTGATTCTTAGTAAATATTTCCATTATTTCATGTGTTTCTCTTCTTAATAGTGCAATGTAATTTAACAGAATGCAGAGTGTTCTTGATAGGATTACATACAAATTTGAAAAAAAATTGTGTTTATTTCATTAGCTTGGATTGGATGAGACAAATAAAAATTGGTTAGACACAGGATTCATAGAGGCCAGTGAGGGTAGAAAAAGGCGGAATGAGCTGAACAAGTCAGTAAATCACAAAGCTGCTCCCTTAACTCTAGCAAATGAGTCATCTCCTACTTCCAACCATCAGATCACAATTCTCTTTGTAAACATGGGAAACTATTGTCCCACTCCTGCATGCAAACAATAATGCACAATAATGACATTTATATAGTGAGTCAATGAGACAATGGAGCAAAAACTGTCAGTTAAGAATATTAAACAGGCACCTAATCTTCAGAATAATAGTTTCATTGTCCTTGTAGTAATCTTGTTAACATACTACAAAAGAATAATTTTGAGAGGTTGTCTGAGCCAAGTTCTATACAGTGAGAATTATGGGAGATATAAGATTAGCATTATGTGACAGGAAACTTACATTCCTACTGGGGTTGCAAAGTTAAATATATGTAGAGAAGTATAAGAATTACATATGCCCTCTAACTCAAAAGTGTGGTTTCAGATGTCAAGGAAATAAATCATCTAATAATTGATGTTAAATCATTATATATTTTAACAATATTTCTGTCTTTTTATAGTATTTTTATTTGCATTAGTCATGATTCTGTAGAGAAACAAGCAATAAGACTTTGTGCAAGAGAGAGCAAATTTAAAAATTGGAAATTGGTTCATACAATCACTAGTGGTGGCTAACAATTCTGAAATCAACAGAGTAGGACGGCAGATGCACAACTCAGATACCAGTTGATGTTGTAGACTTGGATCCAAATTCAGCTCAAGGAGGATGTCTATGTTACAGTCTTGAGAGTCCCTTTTCGGGAAAATGTTTTTGTTTTTGTTCTTAAGTCCTTTAGCTAATTGGGTGAGGCTGCCCCATTCATGTGGCATAATCTGCTTTACTCCATGATTTCTGATTTAAGTGTGAATCCCACCTAAAATAAATACAGTAATATACATATTGGTATTTAACCAAACAACTGAACAACACAGACTACCACACAACACAAAGTAAAACATCACATTTGTAAACACCCTTATAATAATCGAGGAAATAAACACTTGTAGAAAATCACACTCATGATACTACTTTCCACAACTTATGGCATTTACAGATCGCGGTCCTGAGTGAAAGTGACACTCTTCCTATTGAAAGATTGCAGAGAGATTTATCTTTCCATGTGGCATGAATCCCTCACAACATAGTGGCTAGGTTCAAAAAGGGACCCATAAGGGAACTTTTGGGAAGCATGTCAAGTGGCATTCTTGGAGAATACTGTGATAATTTATCAGCTGGATCAGAAGTTGCATGGTGACAACTACCCACATTCTACTGGTTCATGTGGTTACACATGTAACTGGCCTCAGAGGAAGGGGGCATAGATCTTACTTCTCTTTAAGAAAATTGTCGAAGAATTTGGATCCATTTTTAAAATTGCTTTCATTAACTAATATTAAATGATTTGGTAGTATTTGTTCACTGAGATGGACATTTATATGTTTCATAAATCTTCCAAACACTTTGAAATGTGGTTATTATTTATGAGTAAACTGTGACTTAAAAGTGATAAAACTTCCAAACTCTTACAGCCAGCAAAATGGCAGAGTCAATATTTTAAACTAACCATTCTAACTCCCACACATTTTTATAACACAATCCTGCCTCTTATTTAAAAAGAAATAAAGAAAAAGTAAATCACAGTTAATATTTTTTAAAATGCTGCCAGAAATAAATATCTTCTTTATGTCTGATTAGTATTCATTTATTCTTCTGATAGCAGTGTAAGTTAATATTAGCCAATATAGTGCTATTAAATATAGAAAATTGGAAAGTTTCCCATCAAAGCTGATCTAGCCCCTAGAGATTATGCCAGTGGGGTTCAGCCACTAGTCACCACCTGACCTTCCTGCAATGAACATCCTGAAAAATAACTTCTGTTGACCTTGCCTTAAACTACCCTCATTCCTTATGTTTAACTGAAAACCATGTCCCCTTATGCTCCAGCTCAAATATGTGACCCAGGTCTGACTAATGAGATTCAATTTCAGGATTCTTGTTGAAGTTATTAAAAGAAAAATTATATTATCCGCAGATACTTTGGCATTAAGGAAAAGAAAACAAGAGCAGTTAAGAGCTATAAACAGTATCTGGAATGATGTTTCCACAGAAGAAAACAGATGGAAGAAAGACAAAGAGGAATTGCAGACTTGGATACTGCTTACCTTAAGCCAGACCTCTACCTAGACCCTTCAGATACTTCAGATAATAACCACTACCCTTTCATTTTAATTTTAAAGAGCTTATGATGAATTTATTTCACTTAAAAATGTCCCAATTCATACTTCTCCATAGTCATAAATTCTTTATCTGTAAAAAAAATAAAGATTGAAAATCCTGTCTAGATATAATTCTATCATCTATCTATCTATCTATCTACCATCTGTATATCATCTACCTATTATGTATTTCTAGATCTCAGACTTTAGTTTTCTCATCTTTATTATTAAGTTGAGGACTAAAGGGTATACAGGTTCCCTCGAAAACTAAAACCTATAGTTCTGTGTTTTTCTACATCCAAGGCAGAACATGTCATAGTAAGTCATCTCTATTTATACTACTGAATACCCACCTGGGCATCAGCTTTGATTTTGCCTTTTTCCTCAACAAATAGGAATGAACACAATTCCAGAAGCTTTTAAAATACTATTGCTGATCTCAAACACACAAAGTTAAGATGAATAAGCACATTTCAACAAACATGTTACTGAACATTATTTCTCATGTCACTATGAAGAGCACACAAAAGTGTTTGAAAGAGTCTCTATCAGCTAGGAATTTTAAGCTCATGAGAACATCATAAGGTTCACATTTTGTGGTGGATTTACAACTTTTGGTCAACTTGCAACACCCAGCTGAACTGAATCAGTGCAGTGCTGGATGTGAGGAGCCCACTTGAGCATTATTACCAGTAATATAAAAAAGAGAACTGAAGAGGAACAAGTGGGAGCTGTTAGTTCTCCTGGAGGAGATTGCCATGCTGGCTTTCTTGATATGAGCTTAACTGTTCTTACTGTCATGGAGCAGATGACCTTATCAATGAGAATTGATACTGTGAGAATTCTTGTCATGGAGCTGATGACCTTATCAATGAGAATGGCTATCGTTCACTTTAGGGCAGCTCTGGTCTTTACTTTGAGCATTGCTTCGTGGCTCTGGAGGGGAAGATGGTATGCTACTCAGTGTCCTGGAGAAGGTTGTTGCACTGGCTTTCCTGATAGGAACTCAGCTGTTCTCTTTATCAGAGGAGCTCGGGACCTCATTGCCACTGAACACGTCTGTGGTACCTTACAGGCAGCTCTGGTTCTTACTTTGAGTGTCACTTCCTGGCTCCAGCAGATTCTTCAGCCTACTGGCTGGCACAGATCCTTCACTCCTCTGACATTGACTTTCTAGTTTCCACCACTGACCTTTGGGCCTTCTCAGTGCAGATCCATGAAAAAGGCCTGCATTAGACATTGTTGTGGGCTCTAGGCCTCCAGTTGGACTCATAGGGGACATTGTCATGGGCTCTAAGTCTTCAACTGGATTCATGCAGGATATTTCAATGGGACACAGGCCCTCAGCTAGATTCCTTGGGTCTTTAGTGTGTGGACAGTTTTCCTACACTCTTCTTCTTTGACTGCTTGGGTGACTACTATAAAATAATCCTACAAATTATGTGTCCTGTATTAAATTATTTCCTTTATAAACTCTGACTATAACACACTACATGAGGATAACAAACAAACAATGATAAAATGATTGGAAGCTCACAGATGTAAAAGAGATTTGAACGATGTTAGAAGAAGTGCATCAACACAGATTTATAGTCTCTGATTAGATAATCTTACTTTAAGTGAATCAAAAGATGTGGGAAAAGGATAGTACAGTGATTTACCATAGGAGATATGGCAAGAAAAATTAGACACCTCTTACAGTGGAGCACAGATGTGTTCAGGGACTGTGAGCAATCAGGTGTAAAAAGAGTAGTTATAGGGCATGTTGTACAGGTGCTTCAAACTCAGTCTAAGTAAACAGATAATAAAATGGAATGCTTATAAGAAGAAATGGAATCCTTATAAGAACAGGCTAGGGCAATTGATGTATACAGATCATAAGATCCTAACCGTGGGTAGTGGTAGAAAGAGGACTGGATAAAAGAAATAGATGCAAGGGATATAACTGAATTAGACTCCATGGAATTTAGTAATTGATTAAATTTATACTAGGAGAAAATAAATCCTTAAGATGAAGAGATGCAATTTTGGGCTTCTGAGGACAAATAACCAAAAAACAAGTATAGTATTAAAGGAAACATAAAACGCAGGAGGAAGAGCTTTGGGGTCAGGAGATGAGGAAATTACAATAAATGTGAATTTAGACATGCTAAGTTAGTATTCAGAAGAATTTCTGGTTAAAAATATCTGAGAGATAGTAATAATAAAAGTTTCCTGTCAAGAGAGTATCTGGAAACAAAGATGCAGAGTTTAGAATCTTCTCTGAAGACCCAGAGCTGCCATGACTGGTTGGAGGAGAGTCCAAGGGCAGCTCTCACTCCCATCACTGATGGAACTCAGAGACTGAAGGGAACACCAGCAACACAGTAGGAGCCCGACTAGAGCACACATGATGGACAGATGGCGTTGGTGGCATGGAAAAGTCCAAACCAATAGTAACAATATGAGCAGAAAGCGGTAAGTTAGTTGAATCAGCTGTGTGCTTGGGGATCAAGACATAATAGAAGTGGGGAGGTAGGGCCACCCCCTTTTCTTTTCATTGCCTTACTTTTAGCTTATTTTCCTTTTCTTTTTTAAATGGCTGGGGAGAACTCCAGCCACAGAAAACTAATCCCATCCCGGAAAGCCAGAGAAAAGATCAGACCTAAACAAATCCACCTGCAATCTTGGCTAGAGTGCACATTCTGGAATCAGACTTGGAGCTACCACAGAACTGTAGACATTAAAGGAATCTCCCTATCCTTATTTTTCTCTGTCTGATAGGCTTTCCTCTTGTTAGTCAGCTGGGTTAGTTTGTTTTGTTTTTTGCTTTTGTTTTCCTATTCTTTTCTCTTTTTCTCTGTTCTGTTTTGCCACATTTTGTTTTTCTTTCTTTTTTGTGATTGACTCTTAAAAAGATTTATTTTCTCTTTTTGCCTGAATGTACAAAGGCAAAAAGAGAGTACAATTTGTGTGTGTGTATGTGTGTGTGTGTATGTATGTGTGTGTGTGTGTATATATATATATAAACAAGGAACTTGGTAATGCACACTTTACAAAAGGGAAGAATCAGGAAGACTGAAATTAAACCCAACAGAGCAACTCCCATGGAACAAAAGCTATGAACAGCAACGTGCCCTTCCAACCGGGGCCTCCAGCTTGCCCCAACCTACTCCCCAGGGGAGGGCTGAGCACCAAGTCAAGCGTGTCGGCTGGGGCAGGAGGGGCGGGGACAGGGCTGGGAGGGGCTTGATCCCAGGAGAGGCCCACAGCGGGAATCACTGGAAAGTTTCCTGGGATGCCCACGCAATAAAACAAATAACAGATGCCCAGAATTATGGGGCCAACTAGCTGCCCAGTTGAACCTTGGCATCAGAGCAGACACTGGGATGATAATAGGGTATGTGGTGGTAGTAAATGATGTGAGGAGGCCACAAAGCCTGTATCCAATTTTTAGCCCTTCTTCAGTCTTCACCCCCAACTCCTGAAGCTAAGTCCCACCCCTGCCCTGGAGCCTGGACAGGAGATTCAAGGAAGGACCACTTCATTTCCCAGGGCACCCTCTTAGCCATGTGTGTGTGGTCCTCTGACCTTGAGGTGTGTGGGGAGTGGAATGAGAGCAGAAAGCTTCATACATGTACACATCCATGTATAAGGCAAGGCCAGGGTAATGGGAACTCTCACACCTTAAATACGAAGTAGCAGGTGTAGACCCTAAAAAGCAGCTCCCTCAGCCCAACTTTCTGGGAGGACCTGGCAAGGGTGGCTCAGAGAGGGGCTCAGTCTGTATGTTTGCTCTGTGGTTATTTTTCTTTCTTGTTTTTTTCCTCTGTTTTTTCTTTTCTACCTTTTTTCTTCTCTCATTCATGATTCAGATCTCTAAACTTTCTCTTTGTATTGTCGTACTCATCCTCTTACCTTCTTTAGTCACCTATCTCACTTTATTTTATGAGACTTTCATGTGAGCAAACACTGTCCTTTCTCTTTCTGTCTCTTTCATTGTCCTTTCAATACTCCTAGGCTTTCTCTTCCAATCCCTCTCTCTTGTATCCTACAATTACCCAAAAGTTGGATGATCATCCTATGCACAACAAACTTGCTCATACTATATTTAACCTCATCCATGTTTTCTTCCACCCCCAAACCCTGTTAAGCCCCCACCCACAACAGGGTAAAATCACTCTGAATGGAAAAACATTGCATACAAGTTCTTGCTATAAGTTGAATTGTATTATATAACTGTAGAATTTTCTCCTACAGTTAAAGATATCAAACTAATAGTTACCACAGTGTCAGTAGCAAGGCTGTGCTTGGGTCTACTGTTATTGCTAACTGTACTACATTAAGCAGGATGCCATACCTGTTATAATAGGTTTTTTCCCCTGTATGACAGCATTATGATTACAATGGGTCATAACCACCACTATGGTTCCGTTAACAAAGGGATGGTGCTTGAATCACATTGATAGTAACTCCACATTCTTAATATATTGGGAAGATAAGTTCAAAAGACATCCTGAGGAACAGACATCTCCTAGGAAAACCTAGACACCAGGGATAAAACTATCTAACGTAAGACATCTATAAGCATCAACATAGAAAAAAAATAAAATTAAAAATAGAAAATGACAACAAGAAGAAGCAAAATGCAACCCCAAATGCCCAGCCCACACAGGACAAGTCCAGAGCACAAAGAGATAGGATAAATCAGAAGCTGGTAATCTCTGAAAGGATAGCAGTAAAAGTGAAAAAACAAGTGGTAGTGGTTATAGAAAAAATAGTATCTAAGGTGAAGAAAGAAATGACAATCAAAATGAAAAACATTAATGCAGATAGAGATAAAAAATAGCAGCTTAGAAAAATGATGAAAACTATGAATTTCCAATACAGAAAGCAAATGGAATCAATGAAACAGATCCAAACAGAAATCCAGGAGATTAAAAGCTCCATTGAAAGGATATGCAACAGAGTGAATGAAGGTGAGGATAGACTATCAGACCTAGAGGACAGGAATATGACTAGTAACCAGGAAAATAAAGATGCCTTAAAAATAGCAAGAGACCATGAAAAAATCAATCCACCAGCTACAAAAAGAATCAAAGAAGAACATGATTGATTGAAATCAGTGAGGAAGCTGGATACAACACAGAAGCCATTAAAAAACGTCTTCATAGAAATAATGGCAGAAAACAACCCAAACGTGGATAAAGAATTTTACATACAAATTAGCAAAGCATATAGAATCCCAGATACCAATGACCAAAATAAATATACACCAAGATATATAATAATAAAATTTTCAGTAATCCAGCACAAGAACAAAATATTGAAAGGAGCTAGAGAAAGAAATAAATCACATATAAAAGAAAGCCCATCAGAATCACAGCAGACATCTCAACAAAAGCCCTCAAATCAAGCACAGCCTTAAGTGAGGTATTTCAAGTCCTAAAAGCAAACAGTCTTCAACCCAGATTGTTGTACCCTGCAAAACTTTCAAAGTAAATGGAAAATAAGGTATTGGCATGACAAAGATCTGAAGAAATTTATGACCACCAACCCAGCTCTATAGAATGTTTTGAAGGCCATACAGTGATCCCTCACCTATTGTGGGAATTACATTCCAGAGACCCCCACAGTAGGTGAAAATCCACAAGGTAGTGGTGTTATATTTATTATATATATATGTGTGTGT
>NW_004955417.1:2845061-2845992 GCF_000276665.1 Chinchilla lanigera
AACACTTTCTACACTCTTAAACCTACGTTATTTTTAACAACATGTAAAATTCTATATGGGTACTCACCAGTGTAGTATACTACAACTTGAATGATGAAGATCATGAATTATGTAGCTGTGCAGTACTGTGGTTGATTGCCTTCCATTCCATCAGCCAATAATGTGCCACGTACAATCTCAGGTTGAAAAACTTGAGCAAGTGGTAGTGGCGTACTGTATTTCCATTGTGTACAGTACGATATTCATCTGCTGATGAAATACATACTGTATTTTACTTTAATTTAATAATCTCTTAATATGTGTAAATTAATATTTTTATACTGTTTTAAATATTTTAGGCAAAAACAATTAAAATCATAAATATTATATAAATACCTATATACTGCAAAATCCCATGATATAGTGAAAACTCCACAATATGGAATTAGATATTTTCTTTAAAAATCCACAATACAGTGAAGCTGTAATAAGTGAACCATGATATAGCAGGGGATGACTATATTATAAAGACATAATGAAGAGCACAAATCATGAACACCAATAGAAAGAAGCCATGAACCAGTGCAAACTGTAAAACAGAGGAGAAAGAAAAGGAACCAACAACAGGAAAATAAGATGAAAAAGATAAGCCAATACTTATCAGTTATAAACATCAATGTAAATGGTCTCAACTCACCAATCTAAAGCAACAGACAAGCACAGTGGATCAAGAAACAAAATCCAACAGTATGCTGCATTCAAGAAGTATATATAACCCAATAAAACTTCATAGACTAAAAGTCAAAGGATGAGAAACAATTCTCTGTGCTACAGGAACCCAGAAAAAAGCAGGGGTAGCTATTCTACTTGCAGATAATGTAAACTTTAAGCCAAGCTGATCAAAAGAGATAAGAAAGTTCACTACAACCTCATTAAGGGAAAACTACAAGAA
>NW_004955417.1:2850463-2855806 GCF_000276665.1 Chinchilla lanigera
CTTAATTTTGGGCATCAGGTATTTTGTCGCAGCAATGAGAGAAAAGTAACCAAGACAGATAGATGTCTGGAAAATGAAGGTGTATGCAGAGACTTCATTAACAAAATCCAGACTGCATGGGAAATACTACAAAGAATCAACAAATAGGATTTTACTTCATTAAAAAGCATCTGCACAACAAAAGACCTCACCAATAGAGTGAAAAGATAGCCCATAGAGTGGACAAAATTATGGCCAGTTGTCCCTTAGGAAAGGACTTTTATTTAAAATGTATGAAGAATTGAAAAAAATCAGGCCCTCAAACTTCAAAGACCTAATCCAAAAATGGGCTTCTGAGATGAATACACACTTTTCAGATGAAGAAATACAATAAATATATTGTATTTTCACAATAATTCACAAAATATATTTTCAGATGAAGAAATATATATATAGTATATCCATGCAATATTTAAACTTGTGTTTGACTTATTTTACTTAACATTATGTTCTCAAATTATATCCATTTGCCTAGGAGTGCCTCAAGTATATATTTTTTCATGGCACAGTAGCACTAATTTGCTTCATTTATACTACTTGTTTAGTTTATTGAGAAGAAAGTTTTGTACTATTATCTGTTTCTTTTTCATAAGAGACAGTTTTGTCTATGGCTGTACTCTGAGTATCTGTAGCTATTCTTTTAAGATTATGGTACAGTTTATCCACTATAGCTATTCTTTTTATATGTTGTTGAGAAATTTTGCTATATTTTCTCAGAGAAGTAAGAAGAGTACTTTCTTATCTTCACTTTATTAATATCACCTTGTATAACTTTAAAATGAATAGTTATTTGATATCAATCACAATCATAATAATACTAAACTAGGTTTTTATAAGAAAAACAAGACTGCCACTCTGGTCTCTGGCTTGCTGTCTCACCAAGCAACTGCTCTCATGTGCACTCCCAGAGTTGTGATGTCGTCCACCACAAGGTGTTCACCAGTGCTGAGAGAAGCTGGCACCACACTTTTGGACTTCCAGAGCTGTGACTGTCTGTATCTTTTTTTCTTGTAAAGTACCTAGTATAAAGTATTTTGTTATAGAAAAAGAAAACAGGCTAATACAATAAGGAAGGTGACAGCTAGGGTGATAGCTGAGGAGAGAAAAGGTCAAGGGAAGTTGCTCTTTCCTTGGCTAAGAAAAGCATATACGTTCATAGAAGGAAAATGTTAGTTGAGCTTCACCAAAAAGAAAAAATAAATGTCAGCAGTAATAAATATGCTAGTTATTGTAATTTGAGCCTTACACAATAAAAGACATATCAAAACATCACACTGTATCCTATAAATATTTACAGTCATCATATGTCAATTAAACATAAAATAAAATTTTATGTCAAAATTTTTTTTGTTTTTTTTTGTTTGTTTTATCTTTTTGAGGCAGGGTTTCACTATGCAGTTCGGGTTGGCCTTGAGCACACTTTGTAGTCCAGGCTGATCTCGTATTCACAATGAGCCTCTTGTCTCAGCCTCCTCAGTGCTGGGATTACATGTGTACCCCACCATACCTGATGTGAAGTTATTTTTTTTTTTTTGTATCAGGAATTGAATGTATAACCTCACACTTGCCAAGCAGGCCCTGTGCTGCTGAACTGTATCTCCAGCTTTAAAATAAAACTTTAAAAAAGGATAGGAAAATATTTGAGATGAGAGATATAACTTAAAGAGTCAAATTTCAAAAGACAAAGGCCAATATATCAGAACACAGCTAGTGACTTTCTATTTGAAAAGGTAAAACAATGGTTCTCCTTGCAGTAATAAATTATCACAAGAAGGAGACACCAAAATGTAAGTTTGTGAAAGAGAAAAGAGAGGGTCCAAGATATCACTTAGATGCTTAATCTCAGTGAATAAGATGAGTCTACACAGGGTGGCCACTCATCTCAGCTAACTGAACACTTTTCTAGTTTAGCACTAATGCCCTAAATCCAGGGGGTTTCTCAGTTAACTGCAAACAGGAACAACTGGCAATCATAACTGTGAGGGAAAAGAGAAAAACAAAAAAGGGGAAAAAATTTTATATATATACACACACACAGGATAGCTGAGAGAGTCATACTACTGACTTCCATTGCTTTATTGAAAGGAATAGTTAATGTTTAATTGTTTGATCAATCTTGCATGCCACCTATATTTGTTTAACTGAGTAACCAGTTTGAAGATAACAATATGTAATACACTAGCCATGGTTAATTTCCTATCACCTTGTCTGAAATTCTATAATGCTTCTATTCTTTGGGTGTTGTTTTGTTTATGTCTGTTTGTTTGTTAATGTGTTTTCATTCTTTATCCTTGAAAATGAAAAAGAACCCCAGGTAACACTTTTATTGTCGTATCAGAAAGATTTATTGAATAGTATTTCATTTCCACCAGTATATATTAGATCAAATGTGTACAATAAAAATTCAGCTGTCACAGTAAAACAAAAAATTGTATATCAACTTAGTTTTGCTAATATGTGCTTGGGTAGCCTAATGCATTAATGACATAGATTTAGAATAATTTTCATAGGGAAATCTGACAGGAATTAATCAGAAATGGATACATAAATTGCTGGTAAACATTGATATGCATCTTATTAGATAATAAGAGTTTAGAATGTTTATAATAGAGTCCGTGGCAGGCACACCCAAGACATGCCAGGAGCCATAGTTCTCCTGCGGGGCGCTGGGCAACTCAGGACCTTTCTTGGGGTTCCTGGCCCTGCTACAATGGCCAGTGTGGGGTTGCGGAGCTCGCAACCACTTCTCAAGGGCCGTGGAGGGAGACAGTGCCTTTCCATGAGTCTATGACCTTCAGGGATGTGGCTGTGCTCTTCAGCCAGGATGAGTGGCTGCAGCTGGACCCTGGTCAGAGCAGCTTGGACAAAGAGGTCATGATAGAGAACTACAGCAACCTGGTTTCCCTGGGAATTCTAGTTTCAACACCTACAGTGATTTGCCAGTTGCAGCAAGGAGAAGATCCCTGCTCAGAGGAAAGAGAAATGACTCAAGAAACGTGTCTCGATTTCAAGACTTGGCCTGACATAGAAGTAGTGCCTGTCAGAAAGGACATTTTTATTGAAGAAACATCTCATGGAATCATAAAGAAAAAATTCTCTAAGTATGGTCCTTGGGACATCAACTTTGGAAACTGTGGATTCTAAGGGAAGGATACTGCAGGAGAAACAAAAGAAACCCCTTATGCAGATGGCTGCCTCACCCAAGAAAACTGTCAGTGAGGATGGAAACCCCACAAGTCTAGAATTGGGAAGGGCTCATTTATAAACACAGTTCTTATTTCACAACAGTGTGTTCCCATGGAAATGGTACCAAATATGTATTACACTTTCAGGGAAGATTTTACACAGAAGTTTGACCTAATGAGATGCTTCCAGATTTACCCAGGAGGAAATCCTCTTGTCTGTCATGAGTGTGGGAAGAGCTTCAGCCAGGGTATTCATCTTCTGGAAACCAGAGAATCCATACTGGTGTGAAGACCTTCAGCCACCAGTCATCCCTTCTCACACATCAGAGAATCCACACTGGGGAGAAGCCATAAGAGTGTAATGAGTGTGCAAAAGCATTCAGTAGCAGTTCCACCCTCATCAAACATCTGAGAGTTCACGTGGGAGAGAAGCCCTACCACTGCAGGGAGTGTGGGAAAGCCTTTAGCCAGTGTTCCACGCTCACTGCACACCAGAGGAGTCACACTGGAGAGATGCTCTACAAATGTGCTGAGTATGAGAAGACCTTCAACTGTAAAGAAAGCTTCACAGGTATCAAAGAATCCACACAGGTGAGAAATCTTATAAATGTAGAAAGTGTGGGAAATGTTACAGCCAGTTTCCATCCCTCATGGAATACCAGATACTCCATACTAGAGAACAGTTGTGCCAGTATTTGGAGTGTGAGAAAACCTTCACATGCATCTCCACATTTATTGAACACCAGCAAATCCATACCTGACAGAAACCCTGCCCATGTAATGAATGAGGGAAAACCTTCAGCCAGTATTCATCATTTAATGAGCATCAGAAAATCCATACTGGGGAAAAGCTTTACACATGTCAAGAATATAGTAAACCCTTTGGCTACAAATCCAACCTTTATAGGCATCAGAGAATCCACACTGGAGAGAAACCCTAGAATCCACACTGGAGAGAAACCCTATCTATCAGTGTAACCAATGTGGAAAGGCATTCAGCCAGTATTCATTCCTAACTGAGCATGAGAGAATCCATACTGGAGAGAAACTCTATAAGTGTATGGAATGTGGGAAAGCCTATAGTTGCAGATCAAGCCTTTGTAGACAGAAAAAAGTCCACAATAAAGAGAGACTCTACAAATGGAAGGAATATGGGAAACAGTTCATCTATGGCTCCTCTTTTACTCAGTATCAGAAATTTCTGAGAAGAGATAAACCTATGAGCTTTAATTTATCTCTCTAATAATCCAAGTGTGACTCTTCTTGTGCAGAGTGAGCGTGGAACACTTCTCACTAGACAGTGATTAGTAAAATAATAAATAGAGCAAAAATTCCTAATAGATTTAATCTTTTTTACTTCTACAGGAAAAAAGTTAGTTAGTATTAAGATAAGTTTATCAGTAAAAATATGAAGAGCACTTATGTCAGATTTTATAAGCACTATTACATTCTAAAAACAGTTTTAAATCAATAGAAAAAGCATGAAAGGCCTCACTTTGTAGAAACGTGTAAATAGTTGGATGTGTTTTACTTCAGACTCTAATCTCTAAGAGCAAGGTTCAATATGTGAATTTTCTTCTATAAGTAGTCACTGAATTAATAATGTAAATAAATGTGGGGCCTTATTTCCTAAATTGGCAGGCTGACTTAGGAAATGCTTTTTCACATAGAGATGATAAAGATACAAAAGAGTTCTTTAAATTTAACTATTTATATCAAAATAATAAAGCTGTGTGATAAGTGCCCTGTAATAATATCTACACACACATACCTATACACATATACAGTCATGTGTCACTCAGAGATGCTTCTTGAAAAGGTGACATTGGGCACTTTGAGCATTGTGCAAACGTGCTCAAACGTGCACTTGGATGGTCTGCGTCATCACTACACGTGGCCTCTTGATGCCACCAAGAGGTGTGGCAAGCACAGAATGTAGGGCTGCTGCCCGTGAAATGCAGCAGTGTTTTGTTGTAAGCTTTATTTGGTATGTAGAAGACGTGCTCTACCATAATCATAAAAATGTAGTATAGTAAATACACCAGTAACAGTTTTTTATCATCATTCTCAAGTATTGTGTGCTGTGCTTTTACCTGATTGGCATCACAGTAGATCTGTT
>NW_004955417.1:2861272-2863301 GCF_000276665.1 Chinchilla lanigera
TGGTTTTTGTCTTTGGCCCTATTGATATGGTATATAACATTAATTGATTTGTGAATATTGAACCATCCCTGCATTCCTGGAATGAATCTGACTTGGTCGTGGTGCATGATTTTTGATGATTTGCTGCATTCTATTTGCTAGTATCTTATTGAGTATCTTTGTATCTGTATTCATTAGGGAGATTGGTCTGTAGTTCTCCTTCTTGGTTGGGTCTATCTTTGGTTTAGGTATCAGTGTAATACTTGCCTGAAGAAATGAGTTAGGGAGGATTGCTTTCTTTTCAATTTCATTGAAGAGTTTGAGGAGGGTTGGTTTTAAATCTTCTCTGAATGTCTCGTAAAATTCTGCTGTGAATCCATCAAGGCCTTGGTTTTTCTTTGTCAGTAAGTTTTTAATCGTATTTTCAGTCTCATTAATTGATATTGGGTTGTTCATGAATTTATATCTTCTTTACTCAAGCTTGGTAATTCATACATATTTAGGAATCTGTCCATTTCTTCTGAGTTTTCTATCCTGTGGGAGTAAAGATTTTCAAAGTAGGTATTAATTATCTTCTGAATTTCTGTGGAATCTGTAATAATTTCATCCTTTTCATTCCTTATTGCATTAATTTGAGTTCTTTCCTTTCTTTTTTTAATAAGGTTGGCTCAGGGTTTATCAATTTTATTTATTCTTTCAAAGAACCAACTCTTTGATTCATTTATTTTTTGGAGGGTTTTTTCATCTCAATTGCATTAATTTCTGCCTGGATCTTTATAATCTCTTCTCTTCTTTGGGCTTTGGTCTTGGCTTGTTCTTCTTTTTCTAAAAGTTTGAGGTGCAACATTAGGCTATTTATTTGTTCTCTTTCTGTTTTCCCTATGTGTGAGTTCACCACTATTAATTTCCCTCTGAGGACTGTTTTCATTGCATCCGACAGATTCCAGTAAGTTGTACTGACATTTCCATTTATTTGTAGATATCTTTTAATTTCTCCTTTAATTTCTTCTGTGACCCATTGGTTATTCATGAGGTTATTATTTAATTTCCAGAGTGTTTATGGAGTTTTTTGAGTTCCTTTTGTCATTAATTTCCAATTTCATTGCACTGTGGTCTGATAATATGCATGGGATAATTTCAATTGTTTGGATTTTGGTAGGTGTGCTCTATGGTCTAGAATGTGGTCTATTTTAGAGAAAGTTCTATGTGCAGCTGAGAAAAATGTGTATTCTAATGTTGTGGGGTAGAACACTGTATACATCTACTAACTCCATTTTTTTTGCAGCTTTGGTTCAGATCTGTTATTTCCTTGCTGATTTTTTGTCCACTTGACCTATCTCTTTGTTGCATAGGGGTGTTGACACCCCCTATTACAATAGTGTTATTAATTATATGGCTTTTCCTGTCTGTTAAGATTTGTCTTATATAGTTTGGTGCTCTAATATTTGGTGCATACATGTTTATGATTGGTATCTCTTCCTCTTGCAGTTTTCCCCTAGCAATTATATATTTACCTTCTTTATCTGTTTTGATTGTTCTCTGTATGAAGTTCGCATTGTCTGCAAACATAATAGCTACACCCACTTTTTTCTGGGTTCCTGTTGCATGGAGGATTGTTTTCCATCCTTTGATTTTCAGTCTATGGATTTCCCTTTGAGTAAAATGTGTTTCCTGTATACAGCATATTGTTGGGTTTTGTTTCTTAATCCACTCTGCCAGTTTGTTTCTTTTGACCAGTGAATTGAGGCCATTTACATTTATGGTTATAACTGATATGTGTTGGCTTATGATTGTCATGTTATTTACTTGCATTGCTTTCCTACATTTCCTACCTGTTTATTGTTTGCTCTTCTTGATGGTTCATTTCTTTTTTTGTTCTGGAAGTTGCACTCATTTTTTCTCTATCTAAAATATCTTTTAGTATTTTTTGCAATGATGTTTTGCCACTCATGAAGTTCTTCATTTACTCTTTGTTGTGGAAATATTTTATTTCTACATTGAATTTTAAAGATAGTTTGGCAGAGTACATCAGTCTTGGTTGGAAGCTGTT
>NW_004955417.1:2863401-2866620 GCF_000276665.1 Chinchilla lanigera
ATCAAAATAATAAAGCTGTGTGATAAGTGCCCTGTAATAATATCTACACACACATACCTATACACATATACAGTCATGTGTCACTCAGAGATGCTTCTTGAAAAGGTGACATTGGGCACTTTGAGCATTGTGCAAACGTGCTCAAACGTGCACTTGGATGGTCTGCGTCATCACTACACGTGGCCTCTTGATGCCACCAAGAGGTGTGGCAAGCACAGAATGTAGGGCTGCTGCCCGTGAAATGCAGCAGTGTTTTGTTGTAAGCTTTATTTGGTATGTAGAAGACGTGCTCTACCATAATCATAAAAATGTAGTATAGTAAATACACCAGTAACAGTTTTTTATCATCATTCTCAAGTATTGTGTGCTGTGCTTTTACCTGACTGGCATCACAGTAGATCTGTTTGTACGAGTGTCACCACAAATGCATGATGTGCTGTGCTGAGACATTGTGACAGCTGTGTCATGATGCCTATAATGTCACTAGACAATGGGAATTTTTCAGTTCCATTACTGTCCAAAACACTGTTACATAGACCATGATTGAACACATACATGCATGTATGTGTATGTGTATATGTGTACATACATGTACATAGAGCTGTGCAAAAATTGCTCACAAGTCCTTGATTCAAAAATATAGTTATAGAAATTTAAGCCAGGCATGGTGGCACATGCCTGTAATCCCAGCACTTGGGAGGGTGAAGCAGGAGGATCATTGCTAGTCCAAGACCAACCTGGGCTACAAAGTGAGCTTAAGGGCAGTCTGAACTCCATAGCGAGACCCTGTCTCAAAACGACCAAAAAAAAATAGTTATAGAAATTTGTAAATTAGTTTTTAAAATTAAAATTTTGCCAAGGGGAGCCTGTTCCTTTTGCTTTTCTATATTATTTCCTAGTTTGATGTAGTGCTATATCGCTGAATAGAGTCTTACAGTATTAGAGAGAGTGAAGTGAAGGAAGTGGAAAGACTCATGCAAATACTTTGTCATCTGCTGCAGAAGGTAAATATTTAATAGAATAGACTATATATACACCTGGTAGCTCATTAGAGCCAAGAGAGTTTTAGTTTAATTATAGCCTTTCATTTTATTAGTGAAGTTGAGTTCAGTGGCAGAATTATCTTTAGCTCCGGTGCACTGTGACAGTTACAGGTTTACATTATCATGTTTCAAGAGCACTATTTGTTTTGTAACCTGGTTAGCTTCAATTGCAGTAGTTTAAACAATTATCATTTGATCTTTGAGGGCTCCCCCCCTTTAATCTCAATTGACTTACAGTCATATTCCTTTTTCTTACAAGTCTCTGACTACCTGTGCTCGTAACAACTACTTAAATCCTCAAACCTAGCTAAGGCCCAGATGGTGTAGTTGCTTTAAGGCATTTCCCATCTATAAAGCTGCCTTTCAAATTACACATCTTTTAAGAATTCTTATATGTAAGGTTATTTGTTGATATTTTGTTATTAAACCTTCTGTTTATCACTTTAACATTTATCTCCCCACACATGCTTACTTCAATTCTATATTTGACTTTCATGGTATGTAGAATATTGTTCTAATACAATTAGCTAGACCCTTCTGTCTGAGAAAAGCTTTAGAATTAATCTCAAGCATTCAACACAAAATATTGCTTATTGACTTGTATTAGCTCATCAAAATATGTGGTACTTCTGTTCATGATACAATTTTGGGGGAAGATGGTTAACTTTGTTTGTGTGGGGACGATGGCTGCCTTTGTGTGGGGAAGACGGCTCTGTTGTGTTTGTCACCTGAAGGAGAATTCATGTAGGGAAGTAAAATTTTGTCAAGCACTAAAATAACCATAGTAGTAGTAGTAGGAGGAGTAGGAGTAGTAGGAGTAGAGTCCCCTTTGCATGGGTTTATGCTCAGCAGCACAGTAATGTGAACCTAGAAATGCAAGTGACCTTTCCCTCCTGTATCCTATGATAGCAGAGGTCTTTCCTGACCACTTCATGGCACAAGCTCTTGAAATATCACTTGTGACTTCCTACCTATTAAAAAAATAGTTGCTCCCATGCTTCAGCCATTTGTGTCATTTGTCACAGTTGTCCATTACCTTTAATTACATCAGAGTTTGCTTTCCCTAAAGATTAACCAGCTTCATGGTTGAAGTCCTTCTCCATCTTGTATACCAAATTTGACAGCTCTAAAACCAAATGCATTATTTATTCTAAAACCCAAATATACACTTACTATCCCAGTAAAAAACCTTACATTTGTCTTCAATTCATCTTTCCCCACCTTTCTACAGTATCAAATTGATCACTAAATTCTTTTAAACTGATTAGCTTGATTTCTGTCTTTTCTCCCCTTTTCTTTTTATACCTACTTGTGTTGCCAACATTAGTTTTTCCTCATGTCACTTTTGAATTGTCATAGGCAAGATTCTGAGGCAAGAAATGAAATGCTGATTCTTGGTTAAGGAGATGCAAACCAAAGCAGGTGAAGATGGAGAAAAATAGAAGTCCAGGGAAGAGAGATTTGACACAGTGCGCTGTGTAACTCTGCCAGCCAGCCTTTTCCACAAACTGCAAAGACGCATTTTCTTTCTCAGCAGTGTGTTTCTCAACAACCAGGACTGTCTAGAAGACTGAGAAAAAGTCAGATCCTATACAGAAAGAAAAAGCAGACGGTAATCTGCTTGGCTCTTTTTTTTCTCCCATTTCTCACTGATCAAGTTGCATTTCACAAAACTTTACTCTTTACATTCCAGGTTGTGTAATCTAGCTACTTGAAAGGCATTTAATCCACGTCTGAAAGTTCAAGGTGACTCAACACAGATAGAACTAAACATGGTAGGGGAAGCAAGGATATGGAAGCCATGGAAGTTCAGGCCTTTATTTTCATTTCTGCCACTTCTGGAAGACACTGAAGGGCTGGCATAGTCTGTGAGGCACGCAGTGCCCTGAGTAAAGAACAAAGTATCTGCAGGAATCTGTGAAGATACCCAAGCTAGAAATACAAAATTATTGGTACAAAATTTGAAATAAAAACTAATATTTCTAACCTGAGAAAAAATTTCCACAAAACTTCAATTTTTTTTATTTAAAAAAATAAAAGAAGGAAAACATATTAACAAACAGACAAACATTTACAAAATAGCATGAGACCAATACAAACAAAAGAGGGTTACAGACAAAGTTGTAGGAAATTAACAATGGTTGTTGTATTACTTACTGATATTTTCAAAGTGGCT
>NW_004955417.1:2866720-2912391 GCF_000276665.1 Chinchilla lanigera
TTCTATATTTTTCATTTAATGTTTCCATCCATTGCCTATGTTCTTCTATTTTCTTATATGTTTCTTCTTCAGATGTCCTGAGCAGTTCTTTCATTATTATTGTCATTTCATTTTTTGCCTGAGAGATTATTTCTGATCTGATCTCTTCTGTGGCCTGATTAAGTTGTTTCTTCACTTCCACTGCAACCATTTCAGCAATTTCAGGTGTGTGTTTACCAATTTCTCCTATGTTGATGTCTCCTGAACTTGTTCTGAGTAGCGTGGAGTTCTGAGATTGTGTTTTAGTCCATCGTCTTGTCATGTTTAGTCCCAGATGAAGAATGCTCTCTCTTCCCTGGAAGTTCAGCAAAGGCCCCTCATGTCCCTAGTTTTCCTGGTGGTCAGGCTTACACCTCAGTGTTCATTGAGATGCACTGCTTAGTCTGGGGATTTTTCAGCAGATGGTGAAGTGTATCTAGTTCTCCCAGGTCTCAGATGCAGAATGTGATGCCAGCTGATGGCAGTCATCTGATCCAGTGACCCCTTGTAGTTCAGGGCATGTGTATGCACCAGGATCGTGTTGCACTGGTGGCTCAATCCCTGACCAGTAGACCAGTGACACCAGGCAGTTCAGGGTACAGGCAAAACTAGACATGAACTACAGGGCTGACAGTTTGTGGACCACCTGATTCTGAGTGTCCAGTCAACATAGGGGTTAGACACACGATTCACCAACAGTGCTCACAGACTGCCAGTTTCTGCCACCTCCAGGAGGTTGGGGCACAGGCAAAGTCAAAACATGAGCCACAGTGCCACAGCTCCCAGCGCCCCTGGTCCAGTACCTTACTCTGTGCTAGGCATGTGCAGAAAGGGCCAACACATGAACCCCAGTGAAAGCAGTTCACGGGCATTCTGAGTGAGGATTTCTGGTCTCCACCGGGTCCATGGAAGGCAGAGACTCAGATTAAAAGTTCAAATTTTAAAAGCTGACAAATACCATAAATGCAAAAACAACAACCAAAAAAACATCTGAAGTATTTTCCTTTCTTAACATACCTCTGTAATATTCTATTCTATATTTTCTGTCTGGGTACATTGGTTAACATTTCACATGCCATTGTTTGATAGATACAAGAGAAAGAAATGTCAGCCGTTCATCCACATAGTTGTTTGAGCAGATTTTTAAACATTGTTGATCTAGGGAGTTTATTCCAGCTTGTTGTAGGTAATGCACATGGATTGTTAAGAATGTTTTCAAATTGGAGAAAATGTCAAGTTTTTGTTGCATATAAGAGATTTTAAAGAATTTCTGATCAGCTGGTTTCTTGGAGTGAACATTTCTCAGTTGTTCCTCTTCATTACTCTCCTTCATAGGGCTGGACAAGGACACATTCACTGCAGTTTGTCTCCAGGCCTTCCATCTTGACATAGACAAATCAGTACAGTAGATCTTAATGTTCTTGGAAGTTATTCAGAGATGGCTAGAAAAACTTTAACTACTCATGGCAGTATCTGTGAACCATGTTTTATTATTCCACTGGAGTCAAAATAAAAGAATTTCAGCTTATTTTCCCCAAATTGTCTTCTACCTTCCCTTGCTCCTTTTATGAGAAATGTAACAGTGGTAAGTCAGGATGGAGAGTTACTCAACTCTAGTTAAAATATCTTACATTCAGAAAAACAAATTACCCTCTAGACACATTCACAGAGCTTTGCCTCAGTTCTTGCACCAGAGGGGTCCTAAGAATTTATTAGCTCACCTTCAAAAATCTGCATCAGCACATCAGGTTTCAGCAAAAAGTTGGAGCATGGTTACTCTGCATACACATACCAAATATACTTTTTGCCTATATTAAAATCTTAATGTTCTTAAAAGCACTTCACCCTTGCATGTTTTACATATGCTTCTGCCTCTCTTATTGAAAAACCCTCTTTATCCTTGCTTACAATTGTCTAGTTTATTTTCCTTCTCCATGAAGCTTTCTCTGACCACTCTGAACAAAGCTCATTTTCTTGTGCCCCTAACGTGCCTAGTGTGCACCATTAATCTCATACTTTCCCATTCAGTCATCTGGTGGAGTGCTTTCCTAGCATACGCAAGGCCCTGAGTTCAATTTCTAGAAGGAATGAAAGAATAAATAAATAAATAAATAAATACTGAGCATCTTCTAAGTGGCAGACACTGTGCTGAGGTACAGCAGTAAAACTGAAACAAAACCAAAAAAAAAAAACAAACAAAAAAAAAACAGTCTTAATGGAGCTTAAATTCTAGTGGATATAGCCAACTAATAAGCATAAAAGTAAATGTATACTTTGTGGTTTTTCAGAGGAGAGAGGAGAGATGAAAAGTTCTGGGGAAAGATTCAAAGGAAGAAAACTTTAAATCATTTGATATCTAAGAGTTATCCAGGTAGAAGGAATAGTAACATATAAATATCCTTGGTGAGTGTGTGGCTGGTAGCTTCTGGGTTCAAGGAATAGCAAAGAGGTCAGTGTTGTTTGAGAAGAACAACAATCGCTCTATAACTACATGGAATCAAACAAATGACCAGGGACAGCAAGCCCTTGAAGTCCTGTGGGTCCTGCAAAGACCTCAGCTCTGACTTTCAGTGAGTTTGGAAGCTATGGATAAATTGTGAGAGGGGCAATGGCTATGCAGAAGTTGTGACCAATTGACTCAATTTAAAAGCACCACTGTGTTGAAAATAAAATGTTTACATGAGAAAAATTTATACATCATTTGCTTTGAATTAAGGGCACTGAGGGAGTATTATGCTAAAGTTAGCAGCAGTCATTTAGGGCTGTTCAGAGAAATAAAGCCCTCACAAATGGGCAAAAAGGGCTAAGTCAAAGAAAGAGAGAATTGAGTTGCTGTGTGTATGAAGACTGGTAAACCAGATAGATGGGGACACATGGTAATGTTTTCATTTGACAGAAATTGTCATTAGTGTTTGACCAACGCTAGTGTTTGATCAAAAAGTGATAAAACATTAATTTTTTAAAATTTACTATAGTAAAAGATATTTTGCCATTTACTGCCCTCAAAATGCCCTCAGTCACTTTGAACACACCTATCCCATCATTTTGGGCAATGTTTCTTTTACTCTGTAAGTTTTTAAACATGTAAATATCATATATTTTATCACCCACTTTCCATCGGTATGGACATGAGCCTTATGTGAGCAGTGCTTTGAGGTAATCAAAGAGATGGAACTGGACCATTTGACCTTGGCTCAAGTGAAGAAAAGAGAAAGGAATAGAGGCTCAGATGTGAGCACAGCCAACAACTCTGTGAGGCGGGGGGGCACAGACGGAAGAGAAGAGTGTTGAAAATTTGCATGAGAAAGTGTTGGATGTCTCATTATAGTATGAAGGAGTCCAACACAGTTTCTAAACTAAGGAAGAGTAACTGTAACACTGGAGTGAATGGAAGCTGACAATAATTCAGTCTAACCACCAGCATTACCTCCATCATAATAAAGGACATGGGTATGTATATGTGCTTCACATATACAGTGTGATTTCACTGTGCTTTTGCTTTCAAATTAATCTTATTTTGTGTCCACTCTTCTTCAACTCTTTTACTATATGCTTCAAATGTCAAAACACAGTCTTGACTAAAGCAATTTAATCAAGGAGTTTCTACCAGAATAGATCAGAGCCAGAGTTTGAACTCTGGCAGCAAATTCCAGAGCACATGCTCTTAACAGTGGCCCTGTATGCTTCTCTTGAATAACATGCACCCATCTTCCCATGTCAGCTTACAGATATGTCACTAACTTGTAACACCAAAGAACTGAATGTCCTGTAGGGGAGCCTTTCCTTTAAGGGGAAAAGTCCCTGATAGACACTACAATATATGATATTCAAATCCTGTGCCAAAAAATTAACAAGTGTTTGTATTAGAGGTTATCTTACCATTGTAAAACAGAAGAAAAATGAAGAAACTGGCTTTATGTGTTACAAGTAAAAACAAAAAAAAACAGTCATTGGAATTTTGAAGAAAGACATTTTCTAAACGTTTGTTTTTTACCAGTCTAATTCAGGCACTGATGTCACATTAGGGTATCATGGAAACAGGGCAACTGGAGATTGAACAGTTCATGAGGTAATAGAGTAAACAGGAAATAGAAGTAAACAGAAACTTCCACCAACCCGACATGGACAAGGGTGGTGTGTATGTCTGTGTGTGTATGTGTCTGTGTGTGATTTCTTATAGCTGCTTCTGAGAAAAATTCATAACGATAGTGTAGCCAGGCTGGCCTTGTGGGAGACTCATAATCACAGCATGGTGATTAGATAATCAGGAAAGGACAAATTGTCAAGGAGAGATTAAGAAAGGAGAATGCAGAGATGCCGATAAGATTCAGCCCTCCATTGCCTTCTTTTTTTAACTTTTACTGGAAAATACCACAGCTTAGAAGTTGGAAGAAATGAGTCGTTTTGCCCTTGAAATGTTTTTTAAAGGAAAATATGTAAAATTAAAGTAGTTCACATTATATGGTATAACTGACTCTCTAAGGAAAGAATAAAAAGATCTTTGGAAATTCAGGAATGCCCAGTGTCTTACGTTGTTTTTTTAACTATTACTAAGTCATTCACAACTCTTCTTATATTATTCTAATGCAGTGATGTGTTAGAGCAGTAATACATTTCTACAAAAACATTTCTTCTATAAATTTAGCAGTATGTATGTTCTCTGAATATCACAAAATATTCTGATTATTGTCCAACATTGCCTTACAACATCATCTATGAAGTAAAACAAGTGTTCCCCACGTAGGCTCTTCGTAAGATTTAATAGGGGTGTTTCTTAATGACCAGATTTTCAGGTCTTCCCTCTCCTTAGTTACTGAACAAGAAAGAGAGCTAGAAGTAAGTATTTCTTCATGAGTGGCCTACATGATTTTTTCTGGTCTGGCAAAATAGGAAGTGGTAAATTACAGCAATGTTGAAAATAGTAAAGCAGTTGAATGTAGTTTTAAATATTCTTCAATTAACAATGTTCAATTGAACTTCTATTTAAGCCAAGATCTTTATTAAGCCCTTTTTACAATAGTATATTTATGACCATTATCGTTTCTCAGGTTTGTGTTTATATTTTGCCAAGGTATAAGCATTGATAGTATCTGAAACACATTCCTTTGAAGTTTCAAAGGACCCTACTCTCTCTGTATTGTCCTCATTTCATGTAAAGTTGTAGAAACAGCATCCTTTGAACTATCTAAGTTAATATTAAAATGTGGCATAGTGAAAAAAAAGCGATAAACTGATGCCAACCACCAAGAATAGTAAAGATAGCTAATTCACCAACACCCAAAAGTTAGTACATGAGGCAAAGGTTTGATAATGAGTCAAACTGACAGCTAAATTAAAAAGCAAATTTACAATCAAATTATGCACGAGTGTGCAAATGGGGAAAAGAAAAAGTTTAAGGAAACTAATACAGTAGATACTTAGAAATTCCCCAGAAAGCATTCTTCAAAGAGAAAGACTCTGTATCATTATAATAATAACTGAATCTCAGCCAGCTCACACACTGCACTGAAATATTTCTTCAGTATTTACTGAATGATTCCTATCGGGTTTTTTGGAAAGGATTTTATGATGCCTTCAAAATTTTCCACTGAAGATTTTCTGACTATACAGAATATGCTTTTATAGCGCCATCTGGTGTCCATTTGTTTAGTGACACTAAATATTAAATAAGGCCAGGAAACCTGCAATATTCTTGGCGGTGAAAAATGCATAACTCCCACCTTGCAGTAGAATGCAGGAATGACGTTTATTCTGAGCTTCCTCTGCCCTTCTCCATACAGCCATTGAATTAGTTATTTTAAAATTCTGGTAACTGAAACTGTGATAATAGATCTCTAATGTAACATATTAATATGTTGCTACTTGCTCCCTTATGAAGCCCACAAGAACGACAGTAAAGCAATAGCATATACCAAGCATAGGAGGATAAAGGGAATATAGATAGAAACAACAGTAGACAAAAGACATAGTATTTTCGAATTTGGAAAGAATGAATGGAAACTGACATCACCTTAGAGATATTTGAAAGGTAAGGAAGACTGTGAAGGATGCCAGCATGAAAACAAAACTCATACATGAAAGATACCAGCTCTTCTAAAGCTTCATTTCATTTCAGAAATGAAAGATACGAGCTCTTCTAAAGCTTCAGCCCACGTATAAAACAAGAACGAATGAAACATGGTATCGAGGTGGGAACACGGAGGAAAGAGGTAAAGGCAATTCTCAGGTTGACGGTGGTGAGATTCTCAAGAATCTACCTGTGAAACATAGAAACCACCTAGTCAGCATATAGGGAAGGAGAATTTGGAGAACTTCAGTAGACATTTGAAAAGGTAAACAAACAAAAATTTTGTCTCAGTAAGGGGGAGAAGAGATTTAAGTTCAACCAGAACATTTGAGAATGAATTTATCATAAGTATAAGGATAAATTAGAAAATGAAAAATCAGAAAAAACATAAGAATATAATTTACTCACCTGTGAAAATTTAAAGAATAACAGTGATGGAATAACCTGAATATTGATTTGATCATTTGTAATATAACTATTTTGGGCTGGGGATATAGCTCATTGGCATAAGGGCCTGCCTGGCAAGAGCAAGGTCGTGAGTTTGATCCCTGGTCCCACAAAAAAAAAAAAAAAGAGCTGTAATATAACTATTTTGCTATGCTGTGAAGAACAAAAAGAAGAGAGGTGGTGAATACATGTGAAAGTCCTAAAGTGCCTTAGTTAACTGTCATATTATCTAAACTGAAAAATTAAAAATTGCAGTAAAATTTTATCACTTATAAGGACAAAATCTGAAAACAAGAGAAAATGGTTTCCTCTGAGAGAATCAAGAGTATAAGTTGAGGCAGATAGTTTATTAGGTTCTAATTTTTAAATTGTGTATAATTTTTAAATTAAAAAGTAGCTATCTTATATGTCTCTTCCCCATCACATACTTCTGCACCAAGACACACTGTGCAGCGATGCATCTTCATTCTGTATAAAATGCACCAGTGTTGACAGCCTTATTTCATCTCATTTAAAACTGTAGTCACATAAAAGTTCTTGTAAGCGAGAACTCTTTATTTCAGTAAACGAGATATGCAAAAAGAAATACTTCACTACTTTTGTAAAATGCCCCTCCTTATATTGTTTTCTTAAATATAATACCTGATTTGTTCTTTCTGGATGGGGAGAGATTTTTTTCACTGTCTGACTTTACAAAGCACATATCCTGAAAGCACCAGAGAGCAGCTATATCCAGTTTCTTACCAGGCATTTTCCCCAGTAGTTCGTTATATTTGAGGTCAAAGCCTAGTATGTTATAGTTCCTTTGAACCTCTCAAAATGTTCAGCTTCTTATAGTATTGTGTGGTCAGTACTTTGATAAGGGTTACCTGTCTTCCATGACTAGTTAACAGCTAGAGCAATTCTTATAGCCTTTCTGTTTAGATCCATACTTTATATGCTAGCTAGGAAAGTATTAAAGCACTAAGAAGTTTTTAAATGAGTTTATCATTTTAATTAGGAATCCTACAAAAGTTCAAAAAGTAATTTTTCCAACAATTCAAAATCATGGGCTACTCCAAAGGCACACCTTCTAGGAGTGTATAAATTAATTCTATTTTCATTTGCTAATTGGCAGGCTCTGGTATGCATGTTTTGTTTTGTTTTTTGTTTTTGTTTTTTTCCGGTACCGGGAATCGAACTCACGACCTTGCGCTTGCCAGGCAGGCGCTGTGCCACTGAGCTAAATCCCCAGCCCCTAATGGCATGCATGTTAATTGTGACAAAAATCATCTGGGATGGTTTCAGCTTTGAAAAGAAGTTGCGTTCTAGACAACAATCAGTCAGACATTTTACTTGTATATCTCAAGATCTTGGAACCCTCCCCCCCCCAAGCTAATTGTAGAGCTGCCATTTGCTTTTACTTGAAAAATATGTATTTGAACTTTTAAGCACACAAAAATTTTACAGAAATTACTTCCCAGAGCTAGACCTTCATAGGTAAATTAAAATAGATATGGCTAAAGCTTTCTGAAGATTTTTCAATAAATGACCAAAGCCAAAAATACATTTGAAGAATGGTATTCCAAGGAGAAATCTCCTGAATTCCTGAATCCCTACAGTTTCAAGATTGACTTGAAGAACAGACTTAGGACAGTCCTTGTACATCCTCCTTTCCATGAGTTTCCTCTGGTGAAAGTACAAGAAATAATGACAAGGATAAATGCATAAATAGCATATTGGCAGATTTCCAACAAAAAAAAAACTTTCAAAGGTGATCATATAATTACAAGATTCTTAAAAGTGACCTAATGTCTTAGGATAAAAATAAATTCAACTTTTGGGAAATAAATTCAGAATTTGGGAAATCCACTCAAGCAAGTGAAAGGTCAAACCCAAGAGAAACTTATTCCACTGTCGGATTCCATTAACTGGAGGTAACTCCAAGGGATACTCCCAAAATACACCCCATGTATCGGAGGTGACAGCAGGCCAAGGGAACCCTGCTGAAGCACACTGTTTTCCAGTTGAAGGTCTTGGAGTGTGGCAATGCAAAATTCTTGAATCAATCTAGGTAGAACTTCCATATCATTGAATTCTCAAAACTACCACCCAAACTTAATCAAGCATAGCTACATTTATAGGAATATTTATCACAGAATTTCACTGGAATATTTCTAAGTATCAAATATATTTAAAAGAGTTATACGCTTTAAAGATCTCTGATTTGTTAACCTCTGATACTAATTCCCCCTCTCCATCTCTGTCTGTCTGTCTCTCTCTCTCTCTCAGAATCTTGAGAAATTCTCTTGTCACAGTTCAATAAAAGGGGAAATCACCAATTGATGGTAAAAGTGAAGATAGAGCTGTTGGACTAATTGAAAGAGAAAGGAAGCCAGAAATAATCATGTTGGTAAGAGGAAGATAGAAGGACCGTGCCAGCAGCTCTCAACGAGTTTTCGGTGAGCAGCTGATGTTACTCAAGACCCTTCCAGGCATGTGGGATAAACACAATATTCATAATAGTACTAAGATCTTATTCACCTTTCTCTTAATAGTTTTAAGATCTTATTTACCTTTTCACTGTTAACATTTTCACAATGTTTCAAAAGTTACTAAGGAAAAACTGCTCATGGTTAGCACAAATCAAGGGAGTGGAACCAAATTCATTGTATTTTCATATTTATGCCCTTGAAGAAAAAAATACCAGTTTTGCTCATGTCCTTGTTGAGGAAATAAAAAAAATATTAGTTATATTAAGTCTGGACCCTTTAACTACCTTTTAATATTATTGGTAGCTATAAGGAAAGTATGTGTAAATTACCTCTTCTGCATTGCAGAAAACAATTACTTTCTGGAAAGAAACATTTTGTGCAGCTACTGAGTTGCAAGTTAGACTAGATATTTTTTCCATGGACTACTATTGTAATTTAAAAGAATAACTGATAAAAAATGTATGGTTTTTTAGACTTGCATGTTTGGCAGATATTTTTTGAAATGAAAGAAGTAAATCTGTCACTCTCAGGGAAAATGATGCTAATGATAAAGTTAGAATTTGGGAAAATTATGTCACAATGCTAACTTGATTTTTAGGAGAGCAGTGGTGATTTTGAAGAATGTGGTTTTTCAATGAGTCAATTTAGATCTGCCTAGGTCACTGAGCCTTGTTTTGATTTGAAACTAACAATTTATGATATGCATACAAAACTATTCATAGTTATACAATGCATTCAAAGTACAAGACAGATCATTGAATTTTGATGTAATTTTATGTGAAAAGTTCTGGTGCCCTTGCAATCAACCTTTAAAAAAACTACAATATGGTAAAGTATCAAAAAAGAATCCACAACTAAGGGTAAAGATTATTATAACAGTCTATTTTTCCCAACTACATATCCATATATTTTTCTCCTTATACTTTAATTATGATAACAGGTCATTTCCAATTAAATAGAAAAACAGTATGGGAATACAAATATTAATGTAGACAGTAAGATTTGAAAAAACTACAAAACAATGTCATTCTTTGTACTATTTCTTGTTCTGTATTGGAAAAATGTATTTTTGTTTCATTAAATACACTTTATTTTACCTAATATAATTAGTCATATGTAATTTAAAATGAATTATTACATAAATGTCCTAATCTCTTTATTTTAATTGTTGTTATAATAAACATTGATGTAGTTCACTTAAGGAAAAACTCTGCAGGATACTCTAAAAAAATTTTTGTTGTTGTTTTTATTCCAGTACCAGGAATCAAACTCATGACCTTGAGCTTGCCAGGCAGGCACTTTGCCACTGAGCTAAATCCCCAGCCCCCACTCTAAAAATTTTAAAGCATAAATAAAGGGTTCTTGAAATCAACAATATTGAAGACTGATGGACTTGAGTAATATAATATGATTATAAAAATTTATAAGCAATACTCAACACTTTCCATAATCTGACAGAAAGATATTTAGATCTATTTAATGTATCATATTAGTATAATATTATACCTGATAATTATAGGCATTAGTAATGGTAAATTTAAGAATGTAAAGATGCAATTAGAGACTACCTAAAGTTTCTAAACCATTTTCCACATGAGCCTAGAAGCTCTGGTCTTAATGCACAATTTTATGTTACCTTAAACCTGTTATTTTTCTTATATCCATGATTTGTATCATGGATGCCTTAGGATAACAGCCTTAACAATTGTAAACTTGATTTGCCTTATTATAATTCAGTATTTTTCAAGTTCCACTCTTTTTGAGGTAAAGCAGTTATACAATAACAAATGTACTTGAGTTATATACCCTGTTTTTTTTTTTTTTTAAATCTACTGTCTTAGTTACTTGTCTCGTATTGCTGACACAAAATATCCCATACCCAAAGTTAGAGGAGGAAAGGTTTATTTAGCTCACAGTTGTGGAGGTTTTAGTCCATATACTTTGCTGGCTCCCAAGCAGGGTGGCCTGTCAGAGGGGCAACACTTCATGGCAACAGAAGATGGCAAAAGCAACAAGAGCAAAAGGGATGAGAAAGGCTCTTTTTTTCCTTATACACAGCATACTTCCCCTAGGGTGCACATAGCATTCACATTCCTAATCCCAGCACTAGACAATGAACAAATTGCAAACTCTAGATTCAGCCACCTCCAAAACACCTGCCTAACCCCCATGACCACAAGAGGCTTTAAGGGATCATCCAGACACAAACCATAACATCTATCTCAGTTAAAACTATCAAATTCTTACAGAAAGTGATTGTAAGGCTTTCTATAGGATCCCCCAAGCACATTCTATGAAAATATAAGAGGTACATTTTTAGTTTCAAACTGCAAGACTCAATACCCTTCGTATAATTAAATATTATATAATGGCTTTTTCTTGCCTGGGCTAGAAAACTGATAAATTTACCTGTATGAGTAAGTTAAAAACAAAAATGTAATTATTAATAGTAATATTAGAATAATTCATAATAAACTCATTGTTTTATAATTGAATGTAATAAGAGAAAAAAAGGACATTAGTTTAAATAGAAGTAGTATGCCAAGTTATGATTTATCAAAATGGAACAAATAAGTATGATAATATGGACCCTATTTATAAATAAAATATCAAAAAATCTCCCTTTGTAGGCTATGAGATAGGTGGTAAAGAAGTGTGTATCACATACCACATTTTTCTATATAGAAAATGTACTACATGTCAAAGTATGCAAATATTAATTTCAGTCTTTAAAACAACTTTGGACACCACATCCTATTTGGCATGGAGAATGAAAAGTAAAGATTGTGAGTCTCTAAGGAAGACTTCAAGTAGGACAAAAGAAATAAAAATTAGCACTGAATTTGAGAAACACGTCAATAGGTATTGCTGTGAAGGACATTCTTTGATTAGAAAGCACTGAGAACACACAATGATTTGTTTACTGTTTGTTAGGCTTTCTAAAGATAAGGCTTCATTATACAGCCTGGCCAGCTCAGTCGGTAAAAAATTATAAATATGTAACTGTTATATTAATGTAAATGTGAATAGACTAAGACATATTAACTCTTCACAAATCTGCCACTAGAGACCATTTGGATTAAGGAAATGTGTATGGTTATCAAGTTGACCAGAGGTGGATTGTAGTGGATTGATAACTAGTGGTCCACTTATAACCCCCAACTGAGCTGAGTAAGGGTGGTGCTGGATGTGGAGGGTCCACCTGGGGATTGTTACCAGCAGCATAAGAGGCAGAATTGGAGAAGGATAATCTTTTAATTATTAAAACGTTTGGTATCCGCCCATTTGTATGAGCTACACCCTTGGTTCTTGCTCAATAAAAGGTGACATTGGTAATTGAGGGTGCCGTCCGAGAGGCCATAAACCCTCTGATCCCAGACTTTTACCTCTCTTGTTTTTCTTGTCTCTCTTACTTTTCTTTTCATCCACAGGCACCTCATTCTCAGGACCTGTCACTCTGAATAAAACAACAATTGCAAAAGTAAAGAGGCTATCAGACCAATATAGGAGTAGTGAAATATGGGGAACACATCTTTACAGCAAGGCCAGCAAGAATTATGTATAGAAAATTCATGGAGGACATGTTACCAGAGGGTGAGACTGAGAAACGGTAGAGCTTGGGATGCATAAGAACTTGGGCTTTATCTGATAGGCTAGGGGCTGACAAACAGCAAACTGCAAGCCAAATTTGGCCAGCTGCTTTCTCTTGTAAATAGTTTCTGAACACAGCTGCATCTATTCATTCATGTAGTAGCTATGGATGCTTTAACATTATTTGAGCAGGTCTAACAGACACTATACGATCCATAAAACCAAAAATATTTTCCTCCATCCCTTTGGAGAAGTGTGATATCCCTACTAGAGAGGCACTTAAGGAATTTAAGCTGAAGGATAAAATCAGACTTTCAATGGTGTAGAGAGGGAAATGCAAAATGAAGCAGGATGCAAGCCCTGAATAAATCTTGCTTTTCTTCATGGTAAAATGGGAGTAATAGAACTTCAAGGGATTTTTATAAAGATTTGATGATCAAACTGGAAAAAATTAGCATAGTATGAGGCACATAGTTGGTAATTTTAAAAGCAAATATTTTAATGGGTACACTGCTTATTAAATATTCTATAATTTATTTGATTCCTTGTTTAAATTTTTCCAATATTATAAATAAAGATATTGAAAAACATCTGTTCATATGTGGATTTTGCCCATTGAGAGGGTGCAGGCTAGAAGTAGACCCCCTGAGAAGTTCATCTCAGATTGGGAAGGATACAAGGGTCCTGCACTCTGCAATAAGAAGCCAAGCCTGGCATGTTTGGCTTTCAGAGGAAGCTAGGTCTGCTTGCTTTTCTCATCTAGACATGGCTTGGCTTGGATGATTTCCACATGTAGAAGTGGACAAATTGAGTGCTTTCTGGTAGGTGGAGAGCCTCACAAACCTACAGGCCATAAAGCTAAGTGGAGAAAACTGTGATTAGGGTGCACAGAAAAACACAAAATGTGGTAGTTGCCAGAGTGACTATAGCCTGAGGAGAGGCATCACTGACCAAGTAGGCCCATCATAAAAGGTGGGGCAGAGTTCACCATTCACACACAAAAACTTGAGTGAGGAAATAAAATGGATCTTAGCACGGACTCATTGTCACTACCTCATTTCTGCTGGATTCTGAGATTGATGACACTGGAAAGAAACACAAAAAAATTTTTCAAAGTACAAAGGAATCATTTTTGGATACATAACCCTTTTTTTAGGTTTTTTTTTTTACTATTAATTTTTTTCTCTTTTTATTTCACTGTTTTTAATTTTTTTGTTCTTCTTTTGCCCCATTCTCTTACTTTTTTCTAGTTCTATTAATTATCATTTACTTCTTAATAGGATCCTTTATATCATTTTCCCTCTCCATCTCATCTTTCATTGCTTAATTTTTCAAATTTTACTTCTTGTATTCTCCCATTAAGCAACGCCTTTATTTTAAATATCATAATTAGAAAGTTGTGTGAATCTTTAGATAATTAACTTTATGCTATTACTTTTGTCTTCATCTCTATTGATAGTGGAAGTATAATTGCTGTATTTAGTAGATATTTATTATAAACAATATTTGGTTTCTTGGTGTTGATATCATAAATACAGAAACTTTTTCTATGGCTAAGGGGGGTATATTATTGCTTCTTATGGTATAGCAATATTCAGTTTGTCACTGACACTATTCTGTTCCTACTTCTGTTGTTATTGGCATGCTGGCATAATTATAGCTGTTAATTTATTTTCTCTATATGCCAATATCAGGACTGCATTTTTTGTCATTAACAATATTGCAGTCCTTTTCTGGAGAACTGGGTGGTGAGCCCATTACATTGCATTCTCCATTCACAAATTGACAGAGGTAGTTTGATTTTGGGTGAGAATACATCAGTGAAAATGAAGTGCTAACTAAATAGATCTCTTTATTAGCAACAAAGCCTCTCCATTGATACATGGGGCATTTAGTAGGGGGGGATAAAAAACCACACAGCAGAAGAATAACTCAAAATAATAAAAGAAGAGATTAAAAAAACTAATAAATTGCTCAATGAGCTCAAAGGAGATGAAATAAACGGATAAATTCAGTGAATTTACAGAAGACCCTACTAAAAGTTAACAGAGGTAAATAAAATGGTACAGAACAGGAATGACCAGTTTAATGAAGAATTAGAGTACATGACAAGGGACAAGACAGAAATCCAGGAGATAAAAGCATTTATACTGAAGGAATGTGCAGCAAAGTGGCAATGTGAGTCCAGAGTGCCACAACTACAAGATAAGGCTGATACCTGTGACCATATGTACACTCTCAGAAGTACCTTCAAAATCACAAAAGAGTACGAAAACTTGGTAAAACAAAGATGACAAATCTAAGATTAATTGGAATTACTGAAAAATCAGAAGACAGCACAAAAGAATAAATAAGTAATAGCCAAAAACTTTCCACATATGGGAAAAGAATTTGACATATACATATTTGAGACATACAACAGCCATGACTAGAAAAGAAATTCTCCATGACACTCTAGTCAAAATCCAAGAATTGCAACACAAAGACATAATCTTGTAAGCTGTTAGAGAAAGGTAACAAAGCACTAATAAAAAGAAATCCCATAGAATTACAACATATTTCTCAGTACAAACCTATAACCACAAGATCTTGAAGTGAAGAGATTCAGGAGGCTAAAGGAATTCAAGCACTAAAAGAAAACAATTTCCAACCTATACTAATTGTAGTAGATTGATAACTGGTGGTCAACTTGTAATCCCCAGCTGAACTGAGTGAGTGGTGCTGGGTGTGGGAGACCCACCTGAGGACTGTTGCCAGCAGCATAAGAGGCAGACCTGGCGAAGAAGCAGCAGGCTGTTGGGAGGTGAGAGAGGCTGTCGGGAGCTGGCTTTCCTGATGAACTTGGCTGTTTTCATCCTCGAGGAGCTCGGGACCTCGCTGGCACTGAGAATGGCTTCAGTTCACTTTGGAGAGCTCTGGTCCTCACTTTGAGCATCGCTTCCTGGTTCCGAAGGGGAAGATGGTGCATTGCCGGCCTCCTGGAAAAGCTTGCTGCGTTGGCTTCCCTGATTGGAACTCGGCCATCCTGATCATCGGAGGAGCTCGGGACCTCAGTGTTGTCAAGGATGGCTGTGGTACATTTTGGGGGAGCTCTGGTTCTTCTGAGCATCACTTCCTGGCTCCAGTGTAGATCCCTCAGCCTGCTAGCACAGGTCCTTCATCCTGCTGGCACAGACTTTGTAGATTCCACCACTGACCTTTGGGCCTTCCCAGCAGATCCGTGAAACAGGCCTGCATGAGACGTTGTCATGGGCTCTAGGCCTCCAGTTGGATTCATGGGAGGCACTGTTATGAGCTCTGGGTATTCAGCTCAACTCATGTAGGACATTGTTGCGGGGTCCAGGCCCTCAGCTGGATTCCTTGGTCTTAGTGTGTGGACAGATTTCCTGCACTCTTTTGTATGCTGTTCTTTGGGTGACTATTATAAATAATCATATAAAGTATGTGTCCTGTATTTTATTGTTCCTCTTGCAAAATAAGCCCCAAACCAACACACTAATATACCCTGAAAAATTATTTTTTGAACATTGATGGAGAAATAAGTTCCTTCCAAGGAATAAGAGCACATTAAGAAATTCATGGCCACCAGAAAACAAGCAATGAAAACAATTCTCAAGGATATCCTAGACAGAGAAAATAAGACAGACAATACCCAAAAGTCTATTGGAACAGATGCAGCAGGTAGGTGGAAGGAAAAAGAGACAAAGAATCAGCAGCAGAAAAGTAGTGCAATGACTGGAATAAGACAATACCTTTTAGTAATGACTCCCAATGTGAATAGTCTAAATTGCCCAATCAAAAGACACAGATTGGCAGACTATCATGAAGCAACATGAAAAAACCACATTTAATCCAAAAAGAAATTCATAGGCTAAAAAGTTAAAGAAAGGAAAAGAATATCCCATGAAATACAAAGACAATAACAAGGAGTAGCTATCATATTTTCTTTCTTTCTTTTTATTTCAAAGGAGAGAAAAAACAATAAATGTGATACAGAATTTCAAAACAAGATGATAGGAAATTAGCAATGGTTTTTATATTGCATATTGCTATCTTCAAAGTTCTAACAAAGTGAATGTTGAGCCAAAACAAATCAGAACAGGCAAAGAAGTTCACTACATATTGGTTAAGGGAACATTTCAACAGGAAAAGACAATTATAAATACATATGTACTGAACACTATTACACCTACCTTCAAAAAAATGCAACTGAAAATAAAAGGTTAGATAAACATGAACACAATTATGGGGACAGAACTTAGTACCCCACTGTCACAAATATATCAGTTAGACTGAAAATTAACAAAGGGTTATCAGAGTTAAACCAAACCTTTGAACAACTGGACCTCATACATATCTACAAAATATTTGATCAAACAACAGAATACAACTTTTTTCTCAGCATCTCGTGTAACTTTCCCCAAAACAGACCACATATTAACCTACTAAAGCATGCTTAAATAAATGCAAAACAATCCAATTAATCTCATACATACTTTCAAATCACAGCAAACCAAGGACACCATAGAAATTATGTAAACACATGCAAATTAAACAATACAATATTAAACAATCAATGGCTTAAAGTAGAAATCAAGAAAGAAATTAGAGAACTCATAGAATAAAGTAATACCAGTACAACATAGCAGAACTTATTGGGCACAATGAAAATAGTCCTAAAATAGGTTACAACTGTGAATGTCACTACAAAAACCCATACTATGATAAATTGAAAAATCCAGAAGAAAAGAATCAATTTCTAGATACATAAAAATTACCAAAGTTGAACTAAAAAGCTTTAAGAACCCTGAATAATCCAATAATAGGCAATGAAACTGAAGCATTAATAAAAACCTACCAACTAAGAAAAGCTCAGAACTCAGGGCATTCTTCATTAAATTATGCAGGAACTTTAGGAGAAACCTAACATCAATACTCCTCAAAAAGTTTTAATGATATTGAAAAGGAAAGCATACTCTAAATGACATTCCAGAAGCTCTTATTACCTTGATTCCAAATCCAGGCAAAGGCCCAAGGGGAAAAAAAAGGCAACTACAGGCCCATCTCTTTATAGACACAAAAATCCTCAACAAGATACTGGTAAACAGAATGCAACAAATCATCAAAAATATCATGCATCACAACCACGTAGGCTGCATCCCAATGAAATAAGGATGGTTTAACATAAACAAGTGAATAAATTTAATATATCATATGAATGGAAGCACAATCATCTCAACTGACACAAAAAGCCTCTAATGAAAAATACAACATCCCTTCATGATTTAAAAAAAAAACAAGAAGATTGGCATATAAATACTTTATTTAAATCTGATAAAAAGCCATTCATGACAAGCCAACCATGAAAATTATATTAAAATAAGGAAAAACTAAAATCTTTACCTCTAAAATCAGAAACAAGAAAAAGATATCCAGTATCACCACTCCTTATCAATATACTACTCATGATTTTAGCCAAAGCAATCAAGCCAGAGAATAAAATAAATGAGATATGTTTGGAAAAGAAGAAATAAAATTGTCATTATTTACAGATGACTTGAACATCTATTTAGAAGACCAAAAAATTCTACCAAAAGATTCTTGGAATTAGTAATGAAATTCAGTAGCATATCAGGATACAAAATCAACACAGAAAATCAGTAGCATTTTGTACCACAATAATAAACTGACAGAGAAAGAAATAAGGAAAACAATACCATTTACAATAGCTTCTTGAAAAAATTAAATCATTAAAATGAACTTAATCTCTACAATGAAAACTGAAGTACTCTGCAGAATAAGATCAAAGAGAATATCAGAAAACAGGCAGAATAAATATTGTCAAAATAGTCATACTTTTAAAACTTATATAAACATTTGATGAAATTTCAGTCAACATACCAACAACATTCCTCCTGGAACTGAGAAAAGATTCCTAAAATTTTTATGGAAAGAGATGAGACCAAGAATAGCAAAATAAATCAAAGGTCTAAATGTTAAAAAAGAAACACTTAATCTGATGGAAGATAAAATAGGTAAAACTCTTGAAGATAGAGATGTAGGCAACGACTTTCTGAGCAGAACTCCAATTGAATAGGAAATAACATCAAGAATCAATAAGTGGAATCATATCAAATTAGAAAATTTTGTACAGTGAGGGAATCAAATGATAAAGTGATGAGGCAATTTACAGAATGGGAAACAATTGCTAACTACTCTATGGACAGAGGACTAATATCTAGAATATATAAAGAATTTGAAAATTTGGAACTCCCAAAATAAAAGACCCAATAAAAAACTGACCACCAAAATGAACAGACGCTTTTCAGAAGAAATACAAACTACCAATAAATACATGAAAAAAATGGTCAACATCTCTGGCCATTAGAGAAATGCAATTTGAAACACTACTGAGATTCTGTCTTATTCCACAATACATAACTGTCATTAAGAAAGCAAATAAAAACAAACACTGGCCAGGGCGAGGGGGAAAAGGAAGCTTACATTGTTGGTGGGGATGTAAACTAGTACCAACTATGGAAATCATTATGGAGATTCCTCAAAAAACTGAAAATAGAAATTGCATTATACCTAGGTATTCTTCTAGGTTTCTTCTTAAAAGAGTTAAAGACATCATATTATTCGGCACATGCATAGCCATGTTACTAGCAGCACAATTCACAATAGCTAAATTTTGGAAGTTCTGTAAAAAGTAATTGAGGAAAATAATCAAAGTACTAACAGTTGTAAACTGAAATCATGACTGCCACCACTTTCAGTTAGATTTCAGGGACAGCAGCAATACTGATCATAGTCCAACAGAGTCTGGGACTTTAAGGATAATGGGGATAGGCCCCAGACTTTCTTCAAAGATTGCTTCTTTGAATGCAGTGCATTAGGCACTCCTCAGAGAGACAACCACATCACCTAAGTGGCCCAGACTGGTGGGGAGGCATTGCTGCTGTTACCACACCATAGCCTTTGTCAGAGCTGCAGGAACAAGCACAATACTACAGGTTCATTTCCAAAGTGAATGTAGACATGGATGGAAGAGATCAGAGCTAGTCTTTCTGGGCCAGCCTCAGCACAATGAAGAGGAGGGGCAGGATTGCCTTCAATGAAATTAGGCCCCCTCTGTCTGTCAAAGAGAAAGAAGGGCTAGGCCTCACGTTTATATCTCATTATCATGTCTCTTTTTCAAAGAAAGGATAGCACAAGGAATATATCCTGATCTCGGTGATTTCCTTATTCCAGAGGGCCTATAATACCAAATATTTGTAGTTCCATGATTGCAGTAGAGTTAGGTTTTTCTAGCAAATGAAAACCACAATGTTTGTGCTTTGTAACAATGCATGTAGCAATATATTTGGTAGAGGTGGGAGGTCTAGGATTTGAAACATAGAATATTATTACAGCATTTCTGCCAAAGAATGAAAATAATTTGCACTAGGGCAATAGCTAAGACAAAGAAAGAGAATTAATGCAAGAACTAGTATTAAAGCTAAGACAATTTTTTCTATCATAGTGGTCTAGAGGAAACAGCACTTACCAGTCAATCTAAGACACTTATTCTGACACTCACTCAGCTTAATAGTTGCATGGCATAGAAGATAGTAAGTGCCCCCACCGGAATACAACCTAAACAGGATAGGAAATAGAAAAACTATAAAAATAGAAGAGCCAGAATATTAACCAAAGCTGTCATTATTCCTTAGCACTGCTCAGGGTGCAGGTTTATAGAAATGCCCAAAATCTTCCCGAGGAAGAAGCCGCAGAAGGGGAAGCCAACTTAGTGCTCACCCTAGCTACCATTGACCTCAGTTCAGGCCAAACCTTATACAAATCCTCTTGTGGTACTGGTGTAAAGGAGGGTTTTCTTGATTAGAAATGCCCAGAGCCGGAGAGAAACATGGAGGGATGTGGCAGTACTAGAAGTCACTGTGGCCAAACAGGACAGCAAAGCTGGGCCTTCATCTCCACGGCATGGGGCACTGAGGTAAACACAAGCCTGGGAAAACCTCAGGAGACAATGGTAAAGCTAGAAGTAGTGGCACTAGGCATGATAAGAGACAGTCTCAGTAGTTCTGGCTCAGGCTTTTGTTCCCCATTGGCGCCAATTATGGCAGAAAGAACAAGCCTGGGTTTCAAGAACAGAAAGAGCATTCAGGGTGGAGGGAAAATTCCCGATTTGTTCTATGTGAATCTGTTCCTCTCCTGGCCTCTAGATGGTACTAAAGTCACAGGGCAGTTCTAGACATGGGAGACTAGCACTGGATCATACCAGGGATGAAAGTGAAGGAAAATATGAGGCTTGCTACATAGGACATAGCAGAAATACAACCTGGGAACACAAGACTGAGGGACATCAGAAAGCAGTGCAGAGCTTGCTGTGGAGGCCGTAGTAGATGAAAGCCTGAGAGCCCAAGGCCAAGACACACCAGAGAAAGTGGCTTTGATTCAGTTTTATCGTCCATGAGAACACTAGAGGTTCCTGAACATAGTGGTCTAAAGACAGAAAAATTAAGAAACTCTTCAGGGATATTCATCCTATGCAACAGAAGAGACCAATATTCCTCTTTTTGCCCTTATTTTTATATGTGTACATAGTTTTCCTCCTTGTTCATCTCTCCATCTTTTTTCTCTCTCTCTTTCTCTCCCTGTCCCTCTCTCTCTCTCCCTTTCTCCATTTTTCTCTCCCTCTCATCTATTGGTACTTTGTTGTATGTTCTAAGGTTTGGTTTTCTTATATATGTATATGAGTGTGTGGTTATGTGTATTAGTTCTGTGGTTTAGTAACATAAACTTTATGTTACTGAGTCACGGATTTCCACACCAAGGATTTCTTTTTAGAAAAGTGCTGAAACATTCAGGCAAGATTATAGAACGAAGAATAAGCAGTACTGAACAGAGTATTTAAAAGTAAAAAGTTTTTTTTACCACATTTTTCTGTTTTAAACATGTTTACTCCTGCAGAAAAAGAAGTACAGTTATTCAGAAAATTCATGTAATAAGAACAATTAACTTTTCAAATATTCCACATGAATTCCAATCTATTCATCATCAAAAGCACAACCTGAAAGAAGCAGATATACCAGTATACACAGAGGAATAAGACCATGAACCAACACAGAGAAAAGTGAACAGATATATAATGTTCCATTATTCAAAAAGTCAAAAGGTGGTTCCAACAATTTCCAAGGGAATAGCATGAAAACATATGGATTATAAAATAAGAAGACAATTATAAGTTTAAAAAGGAAACACAAAAACACACATTATCATTATCAATTCCCAACTTCTTTTGTTTTTTTTTTTTTGTTTGTTTGTTTGTTTTTCTGGTATGGGGAATCTAACTCACGACCTTGCGCTTCCCAGGCAGGCACTATGCTGCTGAGCTAAATCCCCAGCCCACCAATTTCCAACTTTTGATGTCATAGGAATGCTGAAATCCACTAAAGGATAGAATTTAATTAATGAAAAGAAGGAAGAAATATTAATTTCTCTTATACTCCAGCTGGAATCCAGCTGGCAAATTCTATACAATTCAACCTCACTGCATTTCAAGTATTTGCCCCTCATCATCCCCACTTTTCATGCCTTGGTCCAGAGCCTCCTTGTTCTTGCCTGGTTTATGGCAACAGTCTCTTAATTTATGGAATTCTTCCAATCGAGCCTCCTTTCCATTTCTACAGATAACTTTATAACACACAAACTTACTCGAGCCGCTTCCCTGCTTAAACACTGCTGTCATTTTTCTTGCCTGTCCTCCTAATCTCTCTCTCTCACAGGGAATGCTAGGATCACATCATCACTACAACACTTTCTTCCTTCAAACCAAATGGTCACCTCTCAGCTGGACACAGCGGTTCTGAAGCAAGACCTTCTCCACATCTAATTGCTTGTGCTCATCCACCGCGTGCTTCTGCATGGTACTCTGCTCACTGCATCCTCCAGGATAACCCTGAATGCCTGCAACCAGACATAACTGGCAACCTCATATTGACAGTAAAATTGATTCCAAGTGAAGTACTCTAGAGCCCAAGGGCCTCATTCAACATAAACATGAGTCTGACAAACACATTTTAAAACATGAAATGAAACATACCCAAAAAATTTAGACTATTATGGCAATGATCTTTCAGCAGGTGTTAGCCCTTTAAAACCTGTTCCTATTTGAGAACATACATTGCTTCTAGAAGAAATTATAGTACTTAATATCACAAATATAAATATACAATTAAGTAGTTGGTGTTGAAAATTGACATGAAATAATTCATGTGTTAGTTCATGCAATGCTCATTGGAAAATACTATGATCTCATACCTAACAAGACAACAGAATTATATCACACAATTGTCTCCACTTGAACTGTAACTACAGCAGAATAATATTCAACCATTGTGCAACATGCCTGATGTATATACACCATATCCTACTATTTTAATGTGTTATTTCATTTAGTTAGAATACAGTATCCATCCCCGTGGAAAATAGTTCCAATTTTATTTTTATTTGATAATAATACAGATGACAATATGCATTATTCATTGTTTTCTAGCAAAGTTCCAGAAGTGTAGTGACATAGAGCAAACATTTTAGAGCAGAATTCTAGAGGTTCTCATTTTATGATAGGATCAGGTGAGCATACTGTGGTATTTCTGAGTCTTCAAATTTCTGCATTATTGGAAAGTGTTTACCATGAGGCTTGCCATGCTCTTTGGGTTCCCACAAGGATGACTTTTGAAAGTTTTCAGATGCCAATTCAACAACAATGTTACATATTCCAGAATTTTATTAAGGCAAAGGCCTGTGTTAAGTCAACCAGGCAGGAAACTAGGAGAGAATTGGGACAATAATGCAAGTTTGGGCCAAAGTAAAGGGAATAAGAAAGGGTAGAGGGATAAAAATCTCTCAGAGAGCCCACAGAATATAAGAAAGTTCTATCAAGTGTATAATTAGCCTTTTAGCCATCATTGGCCATCAAGGAAATCATTTTTCATGTTTCTCTCCCACACAAACTCATTAGCAGAGAGTACTGTATGAGGACTGCTGCTTTAAAAGGTGGGTCATACCATGTTTCACAAAGCAATAGAAGTTCTAGGCCAATATTGTTTCTAAAATGGTGAACTCATGCGTTCCCACATCTCCAGAGATACCTCGGCTTGCATGGGCTCTGTCCTGTGATAATTAAGGTTGAGCTTATTAATATGGTAGCTAGACAACAGAGCAAGCAAATGCCTGTAATACCTCTCAAGAAGTAGCTGAAAATTCACAGTTCACAATTTCCATTTTGTAGTTAAAACATAAAGGAGGCTAAAACTGATTCAAGGAGTTGAGGACACTTCCTCCATGTAAGGAGCAGTCAACTCACATCACAAAAGGATCAGATTCAGGAAGCATGAAGTATTGTCCTGTGAATTTGCAAAAATGCCAAAGTGACTATGACCTTTGAATTTTCTTTAATGTTTGTAGATTCTGTTGCTGTCACATGGATGGACAGAGTGTTCCCTTCTATGCAATGGGTCATTTCACTGGGGATTTTAATTTCAATAATTGATACCAGTTCTTGTGGCATACTTTCTGGATCAAGGATTCTTTACACAGCTGGCCAAGAAGGACAAGGGCCTCTCATGTCCTCTATGCTTAATGAGTACCTCTCTCCAGCTGCAGCGGTGATCCAGTTAATCATTTTAATTGCTATTGCTGTTATACCATCAAATGTGGTCAATTTAATAATTTTACCTTCATGGGGTTTAGTGGGATAAATATGACTGCTGTACTTAAATTAAGGTACCAAAATCCAGATCGAACAAGACCTTACAAGGTAAATCAAAATTGAAAAGTTAGCATTAATTTAGTACTATCCCTCTATAAATAAAGTTTGTTACAGGTATATGAATGTTATAAACAATTGCTGGCTCTATTTATAAAACATTTGCTATGGGCTTGCATTTACTAATTTTCTGTTATGGACCAATTTTGACCTCATTCCTTTATATTAACTTTCAGTGTAAATGTTGAAATTTTATATTTTTACAAGGAAGATAGGTGTTGTTTTCATGAATTTCTGGAATTGGCAGTAAGATTTTACCAAAAACATATTTTGTTTGTATAAGAATTTAAGGCCCATAGTAAAACTGTGAACTTTAACTATCAAATTTCAACCACTGTGCTATATGAATTTTGTGACAAAACTATGAGAATTTGTAAGAGTTTATTCTATGATATCGTGTGTGTATAGAACTGAGGTTTGATCTGAAGACCTCATGCGTGTTAAGTGGTGGTCTGCAGAGCCATACTGAAGTCATTACAATATACTAGTAAAAAGCAGTGCTTCACTGGAGGGACATACCCCATGCACAGACACAGAGTGGGGTGCACAGAGAACAGCTAAACGAGTGGTTCACATTTTTGGAACTAGGAACCAGTTTTGTAGAAGATAAATTTATGACAGATTGGAGGCAGGAGGTTGATGTTTTCCACATTATTCAAGCACGTTATATTGAATATAAATTTTTTCCATTAGTATTATATTACAATATATAACAATATCATGATACAACGCCCTATAACCCAAGATCAGTGCCAAGGCTGACCTTGTGTTCCAGCAACTATATGGTCACATCAACTCACTTACTATTGTAAAGGCTTTCACTAGATGCATTTAAATTGTAAATTGCCTGTCAATAATGGGGTTTTAATAGGGTTCTGCACGTTTATTATTTAGTATGATCTCTGTGCAGTCAAACCTCTCTGCTAAGGTTAACCTGCATTTGCAGCTGCCCCCCAGCGCTAGCATCACCGCTGCTGTCCAGTTCAGATCTTCAGGCACTAGGTTTTCATAAAAGGCACACAATCTAGATCCTCACAGTTGTACTTCACAGGAGAATTCATGCTCCTATGAGAATTTCACGCCACTGCTGATCTGACAGGACATGGTGCTCAGGTGGTAATGTGAGCAACAGGGAAGGTCTGTAAATTCAGAAGAGGCTTTTCTCTCTGGTCCACTGTTCACATTCTGCTGTGCTGAGCAGTTGCTATGACTCTGTGGACAGGAGTGTGGGAATCTTGCAGTACATGATAGCCCCCGCTTGTACCACTTTATGGATACATGTGCACCTTGTGAAAGCACAAAGACTTCCAATGCAGGAGAAATAATAGCAGATTCTTCTTTAAAAAGGCTACTGTGACAAGGGCACGGATAGTGAGTGAGGCCAAGGTGTGAGTAGAGTCAGGCCAAAGAGGTGGCCTGCATTCTTGAAATAACTGGGCTCTACTCAAGAGATTCCCAAGGCTCAGAATGATTAACCTAGATAAATGGAGCTGACCTGGAATTGAAAACCGGCATTCTGATGGAGGAACACATTTTCCTAATATTTACTATAGCAAAGAATGTATTATTTTATCAAGAACACATCCGTGAGATGGTCTGTGATCTTGACATCAGAAATACTGTGGCTTCTCCTAAACTACTGAACTGTGTATTCTTTGTGGTTTCCTGCCTGCAGAATTGTTATAAACTTGCTGGCGTGCATTTTTATGCACCACATTTTTATATTGTTTATGTGTATTTATCTCCCTCATATGTTCTTATTTTCACTTGTCTTTGTACGAAGTAAGCTATAACTTGCTATAATGCAAATTAAAGAGGTTCCAGAGTATGATACTTTCTTAATCAGGCTATAAATATAATCAAGAGCACTCATCCTTTCAGAAACTTCCTGCTTATAGATGTGGTAGGAATGTAAATGGAAACCCATACTTCATGCAGTCACTAAAATTAACACTTGAGTGTAGTTACTTTCATTGGTATGCACATGTTCATCCCTGAAATTCTCATTTATTCAGTCTCCTTTGGGCACTAGCAATCTCTATAATTACCAATTATTCAGCTTTATTCATTGAAACCTCAGTTTTTGTATTTAGGGACATTCTCTTTATGCTCAGAGGTCCACTAGTTATATTTTAAGAAACATGAACCTGTCGTCCTCCACTCTCTTTTACTCACAAATAGGTTCTTCCTTACCTATGAGCATTGTGAAAAATGTGAACCAAGCTAACTTTTGTTTGAGATGTTCATTTATTAAACAAATATGCAGTGAGTACCTGTTATGTCTCCCGGTGGCTTCTAGGCAGTTCAGACAAATCACTCAATCTTTCCCTAGAGGATATTATGAGCCTCATAGCAGATTAAGAAATGTCCACAAATACATTTGAAAAGTTCATCGCTGAATTTGTTTCTTCAACAAGGTCTACTGAAATGTACTGAATGCAGTTCTCAAATATCCTTAAAGATCAACATTATCCCAGATACCATTTTACAAATGAAGTTCGGATCAGGAATAGTAACCTTTTAAAGCTGGACAGTGATAGTAAGCTACCCTAAAGGAGCATTTTCTCATCTGTACCATGAAGCATGCCAAGGTGGATTAGGAAGAAACTGAGCGATTATTTCTTGAAGATATAAATTCCAACACACTAATTTTTGAACTTCAATGCAGGTTTTTCAGAATCAAATGTTTCTTTTTTTCAAGTGATGCTGTTGTTCTACCACAAATTTATACATACTAGTTAAACGACATATGACAAACAAACGATAGCTTGGCTTCCTAAATAGAAAAACTGAGTATGTTTCAAGTTCTAAAGCTGAAATAACATAATTAATTCTTCATGTATTACATGACACACAATAATGTTTTTTAATTACTAAAAGCACAAATTTTCAGGAATTTTAGTAAATAAATGATACAATCTATTAAGAAATGATTTCCTTAAAAATTCAGTACATGTTTAATGTGCGTTAGTCTCTTTTTCAGTACAATAAAACATAGACTATCCATAAGAATATCCATCTAAACCTATTTGAAAACATGGATGCAATTACCTATCCTTTGTTATCTCTCACTTATAAAATCCTATGTCTGTAAAAACTTGTGAGAAGAAATCACCACTAACATTGATTTCTTTCTTATTTCAGGTCCGGCTGCCAATGATATTTGTATTTTTAGCTTCTTCTGCCTTTCTAATTTTTATGCCAATCATTCAGTCTCCTAAAAAGGAGCATATTTACCAAGTTGTCTTTGTTTTAAGTGGAGTTCTGTATTACCCGCTCCATGTTCACTTTAATCAAAGTTCTGTTTATTGTGAGAAAATCACTTGTTATTTACAATTATTATTTAATATGTCACCTTCAGATGATCAAGAAAATTGTATTTCTAAAGAAAAACATTGATTATAAACAAATATTTGTGAAAATAAGAGGCATTAAATTTTGAAATTGAAGTGAACAAATAGACCTCTGTAAATCTCCAAAATATGTAGAACAAAGTCATACACTCCTCTACATACATTTATTAATACATAAGGAGATAAAAGCTCCAATTTCCGTACAAATCAATGAAAAGCACATGTGCTATAATTTGCATGTAGAACATTTCCCATAGGCTCAAGAGTTGAAGGGCCAACCCTGAAGGTGATTTTGATGGGAGTGATGGACACTAGGAAGAGAGCCCCAGGCAGAAAATTTAAGTCATGTGGGACCTGCCTTTGAAGGTTGTTGTTCTCCTGGTGCTTTCTTTAGTCTTTCTCTCTGCCATGACGGTAGATCCACACCTCTACCACAAACTTTCTGACATGGTACTCAGCCTCACCGCAGGCCCACAGGCAACAAAGCCAACCATTGGAACTTCTCAAACCATGAGAAAAAATAATTCTTTCCTCCCTTCTAAGCATTTTCTGTGTAACTGAAAAATAACACAAATAATGAGGTTCACAGTTTATATTTGGTGAATGGAAGAATTTAGCAAAACTTGGAGAAGAAAACAACAACTGAAACTGTTGCTGAGTCCATTACCCATTTTCCCATCCCTAAAACAAGATACCCACCCTCACCAATTTAAATGAGAAGAGGTTTGCCTTGCCTTTTGGCTGAGTGGGTTCAGTCCATGGTTGACAGGCTCCATGGAAGAAAAATATACTAGAAAGGTATGCAGTAGAAATCTGATCAGATCAAGGAATCCAGAAAGTAAAGAGAGAAAAGAGAGGACGTGAAAAAGAAAACACACCATTCTGGGCCATGGACTCAGTGACTAACCTTCCTAAAAAAGGCCCCAGCATATAAACAGCAGCTTCACCTCTAAACTCATCAGTGGAAGAATGCACTGAGAAGAATGGCACATTTATGAAACAGTGAATCCAAAAGCTCCACTTATGTACAAATGAGACATTTAGAGGACACTTTAGATTTGAACAATTACATTCTCCCTTGCCATCTAAAATGCTTATGTACCTCTCAGCATTCAAAATATATTTTAGTCTTTCTGGAGCAATTATCAGAATTTCAACAGTTCCAGCATTGCTCAGTAGGCAAAGTCCAGAATGTCCTGTCAGAATCAAGGAAAACTCATGCATGGGATGCCCTAAAATAATCCAGTATAAAATGGCACAAATAAACTGGCTCAAACAACACAATTTGCACATTGTTTAACTCTGCTCTTTTAATCTTTTCTTCTCAAGTCTGATTAAAAGCACTCAGAAGTTCCACTTCCACAGACTAAAACTTGGTGTGCCTTGGAAATTCCTGTTAGAGTAGTTTGCCACTTTTATATTCAACCTCACACAAAACCTTGGCACATGGACAAAATGCAGATAAATTCTTTGGCAAATGAAAACATGCATGGCCTGTTGTCTAGTTTTAAACAGAGTCTTCATTTCCTACTGAAACCCCATTAGCCTGTCCACTACTGTTCACAGTCCCATTAGCGTTCTGGAATTCTGAGCATGGTCCAGTACCATAATGTTCTTCTTGCAGCATTCTATGTCGTCTCTTGGTCTCATCTCCAAAACTTTCCAAATGCTTTCCACAAAAAAGCTTCAAAAACTGCTGTGTCACATGGTTATGCACAGTAACAATGACCCCAACCATGTAACAATTTATTAATAGCAATTTTCTATATCTGTGTCAAAATTTCAACCACTGACTTTTCAATGAAGGAGAAGATTTTTTTTTCTTGGTTTTTCTCTGGTACCAGGAACTGAACTCATGACCTTGCACTTGCCAGGCAGGCGCTTGTGCCATTAAACTAAGTCCCCAGCCCCAGGAGAAGATTTTTTTGGTTTATCATCTCATATTTCATGGTTTGCTAGCTCCAATGCAGAATGGTGCCTTGGTACATTGGTGTAGCAGAAAATAGCTATTCATGTGTACAGTGCAATGAGAGAGACAGAGACAGAGAGAGACAGAGAGGGAGAGAGAGAGACAGACAGAGAAACAGAGAGACAGAGAAAGACAGAGACAGAGACACAGTCAGAGATAAATTGCATCATTCAAGGTCACAACATAGGTGATCTATCTCCTCTACCAAGACCCCACACCCTCAAGTACTTTGAGCCAGGATACATTCACGTACTCATCAAAAGAACTGAGCAGTATAGTACTGTATTAGTCATAATTTCATTGCAGACATGTGATACCAAAAACACACATGTGGAGAAGGTTTATTTGCTCATAGTTTGAGTCCACCATCAGCTAGTTCTAAGATGAGATATCATGGCAGATGGGCATGGATGGGCAAATCTGCTCATTTCATGGCAGTCAATGAGCAGAGCAGGGGAAGAGTGCCAGAGTGGACAGGGTGAGGGACCAGATATATGACCCAAGACCATCACCCTAGGATACACTCAAACACACTTGAACATATAATTCATCAATCCCTGGTGATAGATCTCAAGGACAATCAAGTTAATAGTCAATCTTTAACAACTGAAACACCTTTATAAACTGGTCAACCTCTAAAACACTCACCTTTGAATACATAAGGTTTGAGGGGACACTTTAGATCTAAACCATAACAGAAGTTTCAGGGACAGTTCTACTATGAGCTCAGATGAATACTGATAAGACTGCATAAAGTAATACCCGTGGCTTTGATGTTACCAAGGACTATGAGGACTGTATTGAGAATTGGTGTGGAGGCCATTCATGTTACATTCTGGAAATGAACTCATCTCATGTTTGTAGATGTGCTGAGAGTTTGGACAAGATGGAATGTAAGGGAGACAGACTGCCTTTGCTGGTACAGGATATTTCAAGACAGACACTGTACTCAGTTGTGGGATGGGTGTTGATGGCAGTTTAACCAGATTTACAGAGGAAATGAAGTGCAAGAAGAAAGCAGAAAGTTTTGAAAAACTTGCATTTGGCCAGGAAATAAATTTCGGTGTAGCCTATGAAGCTATGGCTACTGGATGGATTAACATCATTGAAAGTAGACAAGCACTTACCCAGAAGTGTATAGGACAGTGGTATTCAGAGGTTGGAGGGGGCCAAGAAAATGGAGAGATGCTGATTGAAGAGTACAACCTGTGGTTATAAGGTGAATAAGTTTCAAGTCCTAATATGCAGCCTGGGGACAAGAGTTAATAATGTACTGGCTACTTCATATTTTATAAATAGTGTGGACTTTTCATAGTCTCTAGATACGTAAGTCATATATCATATGATACAGACATTTAAAGCATAGAATGTCTTTGATTTACTGTTAATTTTCTAAATGGTGGTAAATATATAACATGTAAATAGATAACATGAACTTTGTGTATTATGTTTAGCAGGTTTTCTGTATACAATTCTATAACATTAAATATCTTTCACAATTTACTTCATTAACACTGTCTACTTCAACATAGTTTCATTCCCCAAAATCTGAAGTTGCAAAGAGAAACACAGCATCTGCCTCCTGTTCAGCCACTGACAATCTCTGGTGAATTTTCTATGCCTAGCTACAAGAGACATGAGAAATAAAATAATGAGGAGGTATAATTTCACACCATCAGATAAACAAAATTTCAAGAGTCACAGTATGAATCCATGATAGTATCATGCCATTTGAAATTCTCTAATAAAAACAGCAACTGCAAAATTTTAATGAATGTTTCATTTAACTTTGAACTGAATGGAAAAACATTGAGATTAACAAGGAGGCTATGAACAAGGCAATAGGTGAATAACTGTGTCATGTTAAAACAGTAGAAATGCTGAAGGTACCAGCCCTACTCTGAGTTCCCTGGCCCTCACACATTTTTTGACATTTATGCCTGTTTTCGTCTCACAAACACACATGAAATCCATCAGCAAAGTCAGTATTCTCTATTTGCAAAACATATTAAGAACACACAGACTCAAATCTCCAATGTTAGCTCTTAATATAGGCTGGGAACCTGACATCTTCCAAGATGAATGTCTAATGATCATTCTTCTGCACATTCTCAGTCCACAAATTAAAAGCTAATAGAAGAAATACACCAGATACCAAGAGAATTACGTGTAGGAATATCTTTTCATAAGAAATCCATAAATAAAACCACAAATGGGTAACACTGTTTCCCGGAGGATGTGATCTTTCAACTGATATTAAGATTAAACTCTTCTCAACTGTTCCTGTGGTTGGGCGACATAGTTATCTGGGAACAGTAATACTACAACTTCCCTGATTAAACCCACCACACTCACCGTCAATCATCATTTGCCACATGACATATACCTGGGTGTTTGTGTGATTACTTATCTCTCCCTTGATTAAGTTATAAAAGTAGATTGTCCTTCCTTACTATAACAAACAGTCTTTATGTTGTTCCTTCATACAGTGGAGGACAATAACTATTTGCTGAACCACGGTGGTTGAAGGGACTGAGGGGCTGAACATGGGAAAAGTATGTAAGAGCCAAATCAAAGCAGGAAAGGAGCTTTACTGTAACTGTGCTTCCACTGACTTGCATGCAGAAATCCTCACACTATGACACTACCTACAGGCAACAGCAGGGCCACCATTCTGAGAGCAGAAAGTTAATGGAACTTCCGGGATGAGGAGCATCCAGAAAGTGTTCTGTGTCTAGGTGCTGTGAGGCAGCAGCACTGTGGAGAGTCTCTCAGTCACACAGCTCACAAGGGCAGCAGTAATTTCTGGCCTTCTGTATACCAAGTAGGTTGAGGGCAGATTTGTAGGGAATGTAACCCCAGCTGGCTCTATCTAAAAACTTAAAAGTCTGTTTAATCTGCTTAGTAAGGCTATATTTAAAGAAATGCATATATTAATATTTGAGTTTGGTGCTGTTACTTTAGAGCTAATGAGTCTCAAACTACTCTGAAGTAAAGAATTTAGGAAGAGTATCAGTAATGGGAATACCTACAAACCTATTTTACAAAATAGATTTACTATGGCCACATGGAGTTCCAGCTGTAGAAGAATGCAACAGGGATATATGCAGTCTAGAAAACTAGGTGATCCAGTCAAAGGCAGAAGACCAGGAGGTCACTCCAGAGTCACATGCTAGGCCATATCAGGAATAAGAAGGGTCTCAGTTGGACGGCTGAAGAGTGTACTGGAGAGTCTAAATGTCTGCGCTGGATGCCTGGGGATGGACCTGCAAGAGCAAGAGTGAAGACAGGGATTTCTGAAAAGAAACATAAGTGAGACTTCCTTCTTCTGTCTGATTTTACATGATCCAGGATACAAATCAATTAGTTGGGGACACCCAAACCCAAGTGGGTCTTCCTTCTTCAGTAAGTCTATCATGAAGACATACCCAAAACCATGCTAAACCAATCAGGTAGGCATTACTCCTCCATCCTGACTCCACAGTAACTATCACAGGGGGCAAGGAGCAAAGCCAACCTGGCTCTTTTATAAAACACTGTGTAATAAATAAACAACAAAGTACCTAAATAAAGTTAATTTCCCCACATTACATGTCTTTTAATATAAATTGTCAATAAATTTATGCATTAATGAGTATTCACACAATACCTGGAATAAAATCTATAGATTTTGAAAAATTGGGAAAAAATATTGGCCTGCATACATTTAGCCCTAATCAGCTTGCACATGATGTCTGGGTCAACATAGAAATACCAGTGAAAATGAAATGACAAAGAAGTCACTTATTAATGTGAACTGATACTTCATTCATTATCAGGCAACTAGTCCTATAAAATAAAGTTATTGCAAGGTATGATAGCACACACCTGTAATCTCAGCACTCAGAGGGCTGACGCAAAAGGATCACTGCAAGTTTGAAGCCAGCCTGAACTGCATAGTGAAACCCTGTTTCAAAAAGACAAAAATAAAATAAAATAATAAAAATTAAATAAAATAAATAAAATAAAACAATTATTGTTTTTGAAATATGAGAAAATGTGCAATTCAAAAAACATCATGTCCAGGCCAGGAATATAGCTGAGTGGCATAGGCACCTGCCTGGAAAGTGCAAGGTCCTGAGTGTGATCCTGGTACCAAAAATAAAACAAAACAAAACAAAACAAAACAAAACAAAAAATCCTCATCATGTCCTAAAAATCATATCAACTGAACGGCAATGTAAAATTAAAATTTTCTACTTCAATAAAAAAGTATACATTTTGCCTAATAAATGTCAATGTGGTCTCTTGGTACAAATCCATAGAGTAATACTTCACACTGAACTAATAATGGTATAGTAATATTGATCACTCCTTTGGTAAATGTCCCTGGCAAAAATATACTCACACTTGGCCCAGTATTCCAAAGTATAAGAAACACTACATGTAAATGACTATGATGGTCATGCTTAAAATATTTTAGTTTAGATTCACAGAAACAAGAACACATGGTTACTCTCAGATAACATCAGAATTTCTAATAACATTTCTTATTCTTTAGATGTATGTGACAACTAAACCAAAACTGTAAATTCCTGTGATACTTAATTGCAGAAAATAATGTTTATCAACAGGATACAAGAACCAGTGCCAAGATGTCATTTTACATCACCATATCCAACCAGAAGTACCAGAATAAGGGCTGGAAACCTCATGCACTGTAGACAACCTGTCCAGTACGCAGCCTTCGCTCCCATTGCACCAAGTCTTTTTCTTCCCTGTACAAATGCTATCTCAAATTTATGTTCCCAAAGAAAGTCTTTTCTTACAGATGCAATAGCTCCTTCATCCTCTCAAAGATCCAGTTCTTTAATAAACGTGATGTGACTTAGTCCAGTAACAGTGTTCTAACTCTAAAGGAGACTTCAGACCTCCAGAAACTTCTGCAACCTCACATTCCTAACTAGGAGTGACTAACTTGTTCAGTGGCGTATGTGATTTTAAAACAATAAGTAACATGTAAGTCATTCTCACTCTGGTTTTAAGAAGAGAACACAAAATCACAGAAAAAAGGTCAACAATTTTGAAAACCAAGTGAAGTTAAATAATAAACACCACCACACTCGGACAAGCTGAGTTAAATAATAAAAGAACTTGCATAAGGATGAGATGGGTTAGTGTTGACAGAATATCTCTTCTGGGAGAGGCTTACTAAATCAACAGAAACTACAAAAGAAACCCTTGTGAAGACTCATGTTTAGAGTTTAGGACTGAAAAAACAGGAAAAGACAAAGACATGCAACTCTCAAGGGCAATAGGGTTTTTCCATGGAAACATCTTCTTATTTAGTACCACAATAGGGGCAGGAATATTTATATCCCCTAAGGGGGTGCTGAAATCCTCCTCGGGGAACATTCCTGTCTCCCTGAGTATTTGGGCACTTTGCGGCATACTGAATATCGTCAATGGCCTCTGTGCCGCGGAGACAGGTGCCACCTTCCCTAGAAGTGCAGCGGTTTATTTTCTCCTCAAAAGAACTCTTGGATCCTGTGTTGCTTTCCTTCATGTTTGGATCAAACTTTTTGGTTATTTCATAGGACTAGCCGCACAAAGCTTGTTGGTAGCAAGCTCTCTAATTCAGCCTTTCTATGCTGGGTGCTCCCCTCCAGAGCTACCAAAGAAATGCCTAGCTTTGGCCATTTTGTGGTCACTGGGACTTCTGAATATTCGAGGAGTGAAAACAGTGTCCTGGTTTCAGACTCTCAGTTCTTTGGTGAAGGTGGCTATTCTCTGTTTCATTTCCCTAGCAGGGATAGTGCTGTTAGTGATGGGGAGAAAGGAGAATGTTTCCAGATTTGAGAGTGCTTTGGATGCTGAACTTCCTGATGCCTCACAAATTGCTGAAGCCATTCTCCAAGGATTCTACCCATATGTGGGATCTACAGTCCTGGTAAACATTGCAGGTAATCCCCTTTGTTTAAATATTATGTAGCATGATAAAAGCTTTAACCAGCAGAGATGGGGGTGGTTAAATCTGGTACTCTTAATTTCTAGAGTAGAATTTAATCTGTTCTGTACTACATGATTATCGTTGAACTCCCATATATAAACACTCACGTAGACTATGTAGAGTTCAGTGTTCTTCTTCAATGTTTGTTATACTGCAAATTGTTGTTGTCGCATAAGTTGCTCAGATTAGCAGATATAAGCATGCAAAATTGATCTAAATTTTTAAAAAATCTTTTAATCACTAGTTGTTCCTCTCAACAAACCATCAGACACCAGCAGTACAGTTATGCCACTGATATATATATCTATATAGATATATAGATATATATATGATGCCTTAGTACTTTCGTTTTCTTCTTTCCCTCATCCCAAGTGTTCCTTCCTTTGAATAATTTCTTTCCCTTTCTTATTATACTGTACATGTGGGTTCTATTTACTCTTTCCTCTGTCATGTTATTACACCAGGGAGATAATGTGAGTGTTCTTCAGTTTATGCCCCTACATAAACTTGAGAATTTCAAAAAGGTGTTAAAAGACAGTAAGGATTGTTTGTTCTCCTAGACATTGTTAGATTTAATTCTGGCATTCTGAGGCACTTTGACTGCAATACAAGTAATACATCTATATAATCATTTTTCAAGACAATTATAAGAGGTTTAACACTTTAGTACTATTTTACTATTGCCACAAAATCTAGTTCCATATGCAATACTAACTCAAGGTCATTGATGTAGGTCCTCTTCCTTATTTATACTTTTTATTTGAAAGACTATATTACCGCGCCTGCCTGGCAAGCTCAAGGTCATGAGTTCGGTTCCCGGTACCAGAGAAAAACCAAAACAAAACAAAACAAAAAAAAAAAAAAAAAATGAAAGACTATATTACCAGTAGTTATAAAATACTACCTCCTAATTTTGACATCATACTATGTTTTAACCATATTTCCTATGTTAGTACCTGGTTATGTTGCACATTCTTTCATATACTGCATTTCACTGTATTAATTATGGAAATTCTTTCTGAGACTGGTACATTTAATATTCTCCTACGTGAATATATGCTTGTATCTCTGTACCAGTGAGCTTTCTGCTGATAATATTGTTCCAAAAGTATTATCACAATTGAGTGATTTGCTAATAAATGTACAGCATTCTGGAATAAATAAAAGATTGAGTAGAAAGAAATTATTTTATTCCATTCATAAATTCTATATTAACACATTAGGGAGACATTAAACATTGTAGCATCAAACAATATCTTTGGAAATTTTCTTCTGAAAAATAAGCCTACTATCCTGGTATAATACTCCCATAAATTTTATGCTTGAAATTTGTGTAATATTTTATTAAAACTTCAAATGCTGATTTCTAGAAAGATGATCAGGTAAATAAGACACATTATTTACTCTTACATATTATGAAACACTTAGAAATAATTTGATATTTAAAGGTATTTTAACATTGTTCTTCCTTCAAATGAAAATTTTAGTTGAAATTCCTTATAATGCAATGAGCTAATTTTAATGCAATATGAACTTTTCCAAATAATAAAACAGCTTGTATTTATCTAGTAAAAGAATTTTTTAACACCGTCATTAGCACTTAGTTTGAACAATAGTTTTATGGGTCAAAAATAGAAATATAGGATGTGTGTAAATATGGAGTGCAACAGATGGAACTTAAATATACCCCAAATGTCCAAGCACTAAATGCTTGCTTCCTAACTGTGTCACCCAACTTTCCCATTACTGGTGTAATATATAAGAAGCCCCCCCAGTTTAAAAGAGAGGTTTAATTTAACTCTGCTTCAGAGGGTTCAGTCCATAACTGTGAAATCCAACACAGAATGATCAAGGCAGAAGCGCAAAGCAGTTCAAAGCTGTTCATTTTATGGCACTTGGGATCCAGGGCATGGAAACCACACCAGACAAGAAGGAGTCAAGGACCACAGAGTCTACCCAAGATGATTACCCCTTGTCGCATCAAACTAAACATAAAGTACACTTTCCAATCCCTAAACACATTCTAAGTCAAGTTGCCATTGAAACTTAATCATTACACCAACTTATAGCACTATTGGTTGGTGGTGATGAGTTATCATGGTGTGGTCCATTAAAAAAAAAAGTATTAGATCACTGAGGACATGGCCTCAGAGGTGTTCAGGGGTCTTTGTCTCTTGTTCCTAAGTGTTTCTAAGTGTCATGAGGTGAATGGACGCTATTCACTACTCACCTGAACTGACACACCATAGCACCTGCTGATTCTAAACAGCAGGGTGAATCAGTCTTGAATTAATTCTCCAAAACTGAGCAAAATAAAACCTTCCTCTTTGTAAGTTGTTTATCTCATATATTTGCTGTTGTATTACAAAGCTAACCATGAGACACTCACAAATTACTACTGGGAATGCTCCAGTTGCAAATATATTTTCACCTTCACCACATTGTGCTGTCTTTTGATTATTTCCTTTGCTGTAGATATCGTGTTTAAGTCACGATTTTATTTTTAAATACATTCAGATATTTTACATATCAGTCAGTTTATTTTGACTGTCTTCCTAGTGGCCATTTCAGTAACAAGAGCTCTGATTCTCCTTTGGAAAATCTATAGGAGCTCTTGTTTTGGTTTGGAAAACTTTTGCAGAAAGCCTACTTCAATGTTTCAAATAAATACTACTATATTTGTCTGAATATTTCTTATAGTGGAAATTATTGTCATAATGCAAATACTTGCATAGTAGTGACAAGTGATCAAACTGCTTTTACCAGGTAACGTCAGGAAGTTACGATTTTCCACTACTGTTTATGCAGCCAACACTTCATCAGAATTTTAAAATTTCTCTACCAGAGAAACCTGGATAATTTATTCATATAGCATCCATTTTTCCTGAGTATGACTTCAATTTGTATTTCCTTGTATAGCAGAGAGGTTGTGCATGTGCTCTTCACCCTCTGGCCATTTTATGTCACCATCTATGAACTGCTGACTGCATCATTGTCTTATTTCTGGTAACACTATAGATTCAGGATTTAATTCTTTGCATTTATGGACATATCACATATTGTATCCCTATCCCTGTTAGTTTCCACTTTATTTTGGGAATTTCCTTGTGTGTGTGTGTGTGTTTTTGGTACACAAATAGAGTAACATCCTATTCTCAAACAAATATATTTATTTGGCATAAGTACTATATATCATATATATTTTCTCTTCAATAAATCTGTTCTATTACCCTGAATACATTCCATTTTTAAAAATTTTATAGTTGTGTACTTTAAAATTTCAGTCTTCAACACAAGAAGAATTTATTTACCTGTGAGAAAGTAATTCTTTGTTCAAGCATATAGTTATCTCTCCCAAGTCCAGAGAGGACAGCATTTAAATACTGATTATTTATTCATTGTCACACAAAAAGTCATTTCTTAGAACAATAATCCACTCACATATTCTATATGTTTGATGCCTTTGAAATACATGGGTTTCTTAAATATTGGAAATACCAGAATGGAAATGTATTGGACAAAAATACGCGCTCATATAAAATCTATACACTAATGAGAGCAGAGGAAATAAGTTCATTATGTGAAAAAACAAGCACACTTAAAAAGCAAAAAATGTTGTCTATCATTTACAAATTATAAAGCAATATGGAGGCATACATGTGAGATAAACACATGACAAGAAAAATGTGGAATAAAGAAAGTCAAGCAGGAGGAGGATTTAACGTATTCCACAATGATCATGGAAAATTTTATTGACATTCTAGGATTAAAATACGCATGACAAAAAATAAATCTATACCAAGTCATACAATAGTGAAGATTACAGAAATTCAGCAAAAAACTAAAATATTAAAAGCAGGTAGAGGAATACAATAAAGGAAAGCAAGTCAGAATCACAGCAGACTTCTTAACACAAACCCTCAAGTCAAGATTTTGCAGTGAAGTATTTCAAACCTTAAGAGAAAACAACCTCCAACCAAGATTGATGTACCCTGCAAAACTGTCTTTCAAAATCAAGAGATGAATAAAATACTCAAATGAGAGAGAAGAGCTGAAGAAATTCATGACTACCAAGCCAGCCATCTAAAATGCTCTGAAGGGTATTTTAGAAAGAGATAGTGAAGACAATAGATCCAAGAACACTAATAGAAGAAGCCAACAGGCAGGGCAAGCAATTAAATATAGGGAAAGACAGGGTACCCACAACAGGAAAATAATATGAAAAGGAAAAGCCAATACATATCAGTTACAATTGTGAATAAAAATGTTCTCAATTCACCAAAGGAAACAGACAGAGAAAATGGATGAACAAACAAGATCCAACAGTATGTGACATACAAGAAACATATTTAATTAATAAAGAAATTCATGGACTAAAAGGCAAAGGATTGAAGACAATACTCCATGCAACAGGAATGCAGAAATACACAGTCATAGCTATTATATTTGCAGATAATGTGAACCTCAAGTGAAGACTGATCAAAAGAGACAAAGAAGGTCACTACATATTTCAAGAGAGGAAATGCCAAAGATAAGATTCAACAATCATAAATATATATGCACTGAATACCAGTACACTTACTTATATAAAACAGACATGAAAAATAAAATAGACTCCCCATAGCTCTAGTGTGCCTGTGGACACCAGGCTGAACCCTGGACATCTTCAGGAACCCTGTTGAGCCACCTTCTGCCTCCTCAAGCAGTGTGTGATGTATGCGGACACCTGGACATATTCTGGGACCTTGGTGGCCACTCCCCACACCCCTAGTCTCCCCATAGGAGCCAGGCTGAACACTGGAAATCTTCAGAAACCCCAGTGAGGCACCCCTGGGCCTCTACCATCAGTGTTCAAGGCAGGTGGAGCTCTGGACACTTTCTTGAGCCACAGGGACTAAGCCCAGCACCATCCACAATCCCATGGGAGCTGAGCTGAAACCCAGACAGAATCAGGGGCTTTGGGGACTCCACCCTCACCCATCCAGGGAGGGAACTGGGCTGGGTCCAGGGCAACATCTGAAGCCTTGGTATCATGACCTACACCTCCCAAACCTTGTGGATACTGGGTTGAACCCTAGAAAGCTTCAGGAACTCAATGAAGCCAGCCCTGTCCCTCCGCCACCGTCCTGGGAGCCAGCTGAATGCAAGAAAATTTCGGGAGCATCTTCTTTCCACCACACGCAAGCACAGGAGCCATGCTAAATACTGGGGATCTTCGGATCCTCACCCCACCACTCCCATACCATCTTGGGAGTGAGGCTGAGCTCCAGGAAATGTCTGGATCTTCAAAAATGACAAAATGAAGGAGTAAAATGCAATCTTAGGCTAGCCCACCCAGAACTGGTCCAGGAGACATCAACACAGAAGAGCCTGGAAGTCATACACCTGAAATTTCTGAAATAACAGCAACTGAAGCAAAGAAACAATTCCATCAGGCCATACAAGACATCAGATCAGAAATAATGTCTCAGGTAATAAAAGTAATGACAACACTAATGAGAGTATTGCTCAGTACATCCAAAGAGGAGATTGATAAGAAAAAGAGGAATATTCCTCAATGAAACCTTGAGGAAACAATACAGAAAAGAACTAGAATGCATGAAACACACTCAAACAGATATCCAGGAAATTAAAAATAACATCAAAAGCTGGTAAAACCACCTGAACAAGCTAAAGACAGATTTTCAGACCTTGAAAACAGCATTGCCACTAACAATTGTGTTTTTGGGTTTTTTTCTTTTTTTCTTTTTTTTTTTTCTGGTACCAGGAATTGAACTCATGACCTTGCTCTTGCCAGGCAGGCACTGTGCCACTGAGCTAAATCCCCAGCCCCCTTGCCACTAACAAATGTGAAAGGAAAGATCTCTTAAAAATAACAATGAACCAGGAAATAACAATTCAACAACTGCAAGACAAAGCAAAGAACAAAAATGCAAAATTAATAGATATCAATGAAACAGCAGGTGTCAACACAATTGATATAAAAATAATATTTCCAGAAATAAAAGTAGAAAATTTCCCAGGCATGGAAAAAGAATTGCACATACTGTGACGCATATAAAATTGCAATTCACCATAATAAAAATGAATCTACATCCAGACATATACTGATCAAAATCCCAGAAACTCAACAAAAAATCAAAATATTGAAAGCAGTTAGAGAAAAGAAACATATCACCTATAAAGGAAAACCCATCAGAATCACAGATTTCTCAACACAAACCATCAATTCAAGAAGAGCTTGGAATAAAGTGTTTCAGGAACTAAAAGAAAACCACTTTCAACTCAGATTGATGTAATCTGCAAAACTATCCTTAAAATTTAATGGAGAAATAAATTTTTTCCACACTAAAGAACACCTGAAGAAATTCATGAATGACAAGCCAGTCCTACAAAGAGTACTAAAACATATTCTAGAAAGGGATAAAACAGACCATAACTTCAAGAACAACAAATAAAGACAACAGATTGAAAACAATACTCCATGCAACAAGAATACAAAAACTTGCCAATAAAGAAAAGCCAGATCCTGATGCATTCACAGCTGAATTCTACATGAAATTTAGAGAAGATTCAACACCAATTCTTCTCAAACTTTTTAATGAAATTGAAAGGGAAGGAATTTTCCCTGATTCATCCCCAGAGGCAAGTATTACACTAATACCAAAACCAGAGAAAGACTCAACCAAAAAAGAGAACAACAGGCCAATCTCCCTAATGAGTATAGATGCAAAAATTCTCAATAAAGTACTAGCAAACAGGATATAACAAATCATAAAGAAGAATATACACTGTGATCAAGTTGAATTCACTCCAGGAATGCATGGATGGTTCAATATTCACAAATCAATAAATGTTTTACACCATATTGATGGAGCCAAAGACAAAAACCACATGATCATCTCAATAGATGAAGAAAAAGCTTTGTGCATCTTTCCAACACTCATTCACGTTAAAAGAAAAACCTACAGAAAATAGGAAATAATGATTTTTACCTCAATCTGATCAAAGCCATCTATGACAAACCAATGGCTAACATCATTCTAAATGCACAAAAATCGAAAGCTTTCACTTTAAAATCAGGAACAAGACAATGATGTTCACTTCATGACTCCTACTCAATATAGTTCTGGAAATATTAGCTAAAGCAATTAGACAAGAGAGAGAAAAAAGTATAAGGATAGTCAAGGAAGAAGTGAAATTATCAGTATTTCCAGATGACATGATACTCTACATAGAAGACCCACAAAACTCCACCAAAAAAAGTATAGGTTTAATAACAAAATTCAGTAGCCCATCTGGATTCAAAGTCAACACTCAAAAATCAATAACATTTCTGTACACAAACAACAAACAGACTGAGAGAAATTAGGGAAATCAATCTTTCACAGTAGCATCTAAAAACGAAATACTTAGGAACCAATCTAACAAAGGATGTAAAAGATCTATACAGTGAAAATTATAGTACTCTGAAAAAAAGAGATTGAAGAGGATATCAGAAAATGGAAAGATATTCTTTCCACATGGATAGGAAAAACTAAAATTGTGAAAATGGCCATACTCTCAAAATCGTTGTACATATTCAATGCAATCCAAATTAAAAGTATGCAAATTAATGTATACCATTAGTATACCTCACAGATCTAGAGCAAACCTAAAAGTCTTCTGGAACCAGAAGAGGCCTAGAATAGCAAAAGCAATCCTGAGAAACAAAGGAAAGGATGGAGGCATCACAATTCCTGACTTGAAATTATATTATATAGCTAGTGTGATAAAATCTGCATGGTACTGTCACAGTACCAGAAACAGACCTGAAGATCAAAGGAACAGATTAGAAGATACAGACACATCAACAAAAACACCCAACCACCTTATCTTTTACAAAGGTATCAAACATATTCAATGGAAGAAAGATAGCCTCTTTAATAATGATGCTGGAAAAACTGACTTTCCACATGTCCAAGACTAAAACTAGACTCATGTCTATCATCATGCACTAAACTAAAGTCAAAATAGATCAAAGATCTAAATATTAAAACAGAAACACTAAACCTATTGGAAGAAAAAGTAGGTAAAAGTCTTGAAGACATAGAGGTAGGCAGAGAGTACACGAATAAAAGCCAAACTGCACAAGAATCAACAGCTAAGAAGCCAAACTTCAAAGAATCAACAGCTAAGATTTCATTTTATTGAAAAGTTTTTGCACATCAAAAGAAATCACCAATACTACAAAAAGAAAACCTATGAATTGGGAAAAAATTTTAACCAACTGCCTCTCAGACAAAGGATTTCTATCTAGAACATATAAAGAATTAAAAGAAATCAGGCCCTCCAAATTCAAAGACTCAATCTAAAAATGGGCTTCTGGGTTGAATACACTATTCTCAGATGAAGAATTACTAATGGTGAAAAAATATCTGAAAAAATATTCAACATTGTTAGTCATTGGAGAAATGCAAATAAAAACAAAACTGAGATTCCACCTCACCCCAGAAAGAGTGGCTGTATCAAGAAATTAAACAATAACAAATGCTGGAGAGACTGTGGGTAAAAGGAATCCTACTCCACTGCTGGTGGGAGTGTAGACTGGTGAAACCACTGTGAAAATCAGTGTAGAGATTCCTCACAAAACTAGAATTAGAAGTCCCACTTAACCCAGCAGTTCCGCTTCTGGATATTTTCCAGAAGGATTGAAAACATCATACCACAGTGATATATGTGCACCCATGTTTACAGCAGCACAATTTGTTATAACTAAATCTTGGAAACATCCCAAATGCCCATCAACTGAGGAATGGTAAAAAGATGTGGTATTTTTATACAATGAGGAATTACTCAGCTATAAAAAGATAAACTTGAGGCTTTATAGGTAAATAGATGCAACTATCATACTCATAATTGAAATAAATAAGACCCACATGTGAAAATATCATATTGTCACCCTGGTATAAGAATCTGAAAGAGTAAGTAAAACTCAAAAGTACAGTAGATTATATGAAAGAGAAAGACACTGTTCAAAGGATGGAACAACTGGGATGAAGGAAAGAAGAAAAAAGGAAGAAGGAAGGCAAAATATATATAATATGAATAGCTGGGACAACTGTACTGTTGATGTCTGATGGTGTATTGAAAGGAACAGTTAATGCTTACCTTTTTTTATATTTTGACCAATTTTGCATGCTTACATCTGGTAACCTGAGTAACTGATTTGAAGACAATAATATGCAATGGAAAAACCATTGGTGAATTCCTACAATCTGGTCTAGTGAAACCCTATATTATCTCTAATGTTTTCTTTAACATTTATTCTTTTTAATGGTTTAAACAATCTTCCATTCTTACATCTAGTAATCTGAACAACATAGGTGAAGATAAAAATATGTAATATAACAAACACTGTTAATTCCTATCATTTTGTTTTGAAACCCTGTATCACTTTTAATGTTCTTGCTGTGTTTCGTTTATGTCTGTGTTGGAATTTTGCTATTGTTCTTTTTTCTTACTACTTTCTTTAAAATGAAAAAAGAAGTATCAAATAAACACTAACACAATTGTAAAAGGAAATGCAATACACAGTTTGCACAACTAGATCAACTACATAAAAAATTCAACCAAGTAACATCAGAAATAAACCAAACCTAGGAACAAATGGACTTAGTAGATATCTACAGAGTGACCCACTCCAGAATACCAGAACGCAAATTCTTCTCAGGGAGAATATGGTGAAGTAAATGAAAAGGAATGAAAATTATGTGATACATGTTATCTGATGAGAGTGCAATGAAAATGGAAATGAATAACAAGAGAAATCACAGAAAATACACAAACACATATAAATTAAATTACACCCTCCTGAGGAAACAATAGGTTACACATGAAATTGAAGAAGAAATTAAACGGTATCTAAAATTAAACAATTGTTATGGTTTG
>NW_004955417.1:2912931-2954398 GCF_000276665.1 Chinchilla lanigera
AAAAAAAATAAAAAGAATCAATGAATCACAGAATTCATTCTTTGGAACATTCTTCAAAATTGATACACTCATAGCCAAACTTATCAAAAAGAGGAAATAAAAGATTCAAACTTATGCAATTAGAAACGAAATGGGTGAAATCACAGTGATATTTGCACAAATCCAACAGGTCAAATATCTGCATTGAGAACCTGTAGTCTAATAATATGGAAAACATATAAGAAATGGACAGAATCATAGTTTCATATGGATTCAGAAAACTGAGTCAAGAAGATGTAAATGTTTGAAATAACCAAATATCAATTAAAGAAATTACAAAGTAATTAAAACCCTTCCAACAAATAAAAGCTAAGTTCCTGATGGATTTATTGCTGAATTTATAAGACATTTAGAGAAAATCTAATGCCACCACTACTGATAATATTCAATAAATCAGAAAGAGATGCAATGCTCACACCTAAAGGAAAGTATTAGCCAGATACCAAAGCCAAAAAATGACCAAACTAACACAGAATAGTATAGGCCAATCTCCCTAAGGAACATAGGTCCAAAAATCCTCAATAATATATTGGCAAGCAGCATGCAACAAATCATCAAAAAGACTAAACATCATGACCAAGGAATATTCATCCCAGTGATGCAGAGATGGTTCAACATATGCAAATCAATAAATGTAATAGTCATGTGAACACACACAGAGAAGAAAAATCCCATGATCACCTCAATAGCTGTAGAAAAAGCAATTGACAATGTCCAATACTCATTGATAACAATTTCCCTACAGAAAATTAGAAGAAATGGCTTCATCTCAATCTGATAAAGGGCAAATATAACAATCCAGCAGCCAACATCATACTAATTGGTATGTTAAACTGTAAACTATCACTGCAGTATCAAGAACAAGAAGAGGATGTCCACAATAACCACTCTTATTCAATGGAATTGAATAAGTTGTGGAAACACTAGCCAAGGCAATTAGACAAGAAAAAAATAAAAGGAATAGGAATATGAAAGGAAGTTAAGTCATCATTATTTAAGATGACATTATACACTACATAGAAGACCCAAATACTCCAATAAAATATGTGTTGATTTAATAACCAAACTCAGTAGTTTAGCTAGATACAAAATCAGCACTTAGAAATCAATAGCCTTCTTCTACACAAACAACAAACACACTGAGGAAGAAATTAGAGAAACAACACATTTCACAATAGCATCAAAAAAAAAAGAAAACACTTAGAAATCAATCTAACAAAAGAACTCAAGGATCTATACATTGAAAATTACAGTACTCCAAAAATGAATGTGGAAAACGATATCAAAAACGGGAAAGTTATCTCTTTCTCATGAATAAGAGGAAACAACATAGTGAAAAAGGTCACACTCCCAAAATTGTTATACAAGGTTTTTTTGTTATACAGTTTTAATGCTACTCCATTCATATTACCATTAGTATACCCCACAGAACTAGAGAAAGCACTCCTAAAATTCATTTGGAACCAGAAGAGACTGAGAATTGCAAAAGCATCTCTAGGCAACAAAGAAAGACCAGGTGTAACACAATCCCTGACTTGAAATTATACTACAAAACTACTGTGATAAAAGCAGTATACAACTAGTGAAAAAGAACCAGCAATGAGGACCAATGTAACACATTAGAAGACGAAAAACAACTTCACATACAACAGCCACCTTATCTTTGACAAAAGATCAAAACATGGTCCCTGGAACAAAGAGAGCCTGTTTCAAAATACAGCCAGAAAAAATTGGTGTTCCACATGTCAAGACTAAAACTAAACCCAATTCTATCAAAATGTACTAAATTAATATAAAGTGAATCAAAGATATGTGTTCAAACAGAAACATTAAAACTGCTGGAAGAAGAAATAGGTAAGACATAGCTGTAGGCAAAGACTTCATGAACAAAACACTGATCACACGGAAATACTACAAGGAATCAGCAACTTGAATCTCATCCTATTAAAAATCTTTTGCATAACCAAATAAATCTTTAACAGGATGAGAAGACAATCCAGAGTGGAAAAAATTTTAGGCAGTTATCCCTCAAAAGAGTAAGATCTACAACATATACAGATCTCAAAAATATCAGATCCCCTGAATTTAAAGACCTAATGCAAAATGGGCATCTGAGATGAATACACACTTCTCAAATGAATAAATACAGATGCTAGGTAAATAGTTGAAAAGTTGTTCAACATCACCGGTCATTCAAGTGATGCAAAATAAAACAATGCTGAGATTCCATCTTACTCAACAAATAATGGTTATTATCAAGAAATCAACCAAAATCAAATCGTAGTAAGGCTTGGGGAATGGAACCCTTTTCGTTCGTTTGTTTCAGTGCAGATTGGTGCAACCATATGGAAATCAGGGAGGAAACTGCTCCATAACCTGGGGTTAGAAGTTCCATTTGACCCAGATTTCCCCTTCTGGGTGTATTCCAGAATGAATGAAAGACATCATACCACAGTGGTATTTGTGCACCCATGTTTATAGCAGCACAGTTTGTCATAGCAAAACCTAGAAAACAACCCAAATGCCCATCATCTGAGGAATGGATAGAAAAGATACATCTTTTTTTTATACAATGGTGTACTACAAGTCCATAAAACAGGATAAACTTGAGATATTTCTAGGTAAATGGATGTACCTTGAGATCATACTTAAGTGAAATAAATTAACCACACATGTATAAATATTGCATTTTCTCTATAGAGTGAGAAACTGAAAGAGTAAATAACAACCAAAATGTAGAATAGGTATTAGGAGATATGAAGAAATTGTTCAGAATGAGAGGAACGAGAGAGGGGGAGAAGGAAAGAAAGGAAAGAAGGAAGGGAAAATAAAAAAAGATAAAGAAAGATAAAATAGAAACAAAATTTTCTAAATAAAAAGGAAACAGGGGTTGTAGGGAGGGGAGAGATTGTTAAAAAAAAGAGAGAGAGAAGAATCAAGATGTCATATACAGGTACATATTCCCTATGAAGACTATGGTCATTACGTACATCTAAACTACGCCAATAAACTTAACTTTTCTATAAAGGAAAGACTAAAAGCGGTAAGGGGGCAATTACTGTGCACATTCAGGGAAGATTATTGGATGTGGAGGACCGGCAAGCTCCAAAACCATTAAAGCAGGAACAAGACACAGCTTAATTTCTGCAAGAATAAAAACAGGACAAAAGATAGAAGAACCAGATAGAGAAGTAGATGTTTGGACAGGAAGGTCTCTTTTTTCTTATTAAAATCTTATATGATTTTCAGTACTCAGTGAGAGTTCTCTGTCTTACTTTTTAGAGTAAATTTGCATATTTTACTTCATATGCTTTGCAGGGACGTGTGTTGAGAAGGGTACATAGCATGCACTTTTCACTGTTTCAAATGTAGTTTAGAATTTATAAAAGTCCCACTTACTTTCTGTAGCTCCAGAGAATTCTACAGTTAAACTGGCTTCTCACTCATGCCACACAGAAAAAAAAATATTATTTTTTAATAATTAAGTTTATTAGTACATTTTACATTTACATAATGATCATATACATCGTAGGGAATTGGTACCTGTAAATGATTTATTATGATTTCTTATTTATTCCCAAACCCCTCTCCTCCCTTCAATCCATCACCTCCTCTCTATTTACATTGTTTCCATTTTATCCTTTTTTTAAAAAGTTTGTGGAAAGGAATGACTGTAAAAAACTCTTCTGCAAATATTTTTCATGGCCACCTTCACATTTTTTGGAATTTAGCTACTAAATCCTGTGTAACAATATTCACTTTTAATATTTTGCCTTAACTTTTATCTTAAGTAGCAAAATAATTTTCAGAAAAGTAAATAACATTTTTCCTGCTGGATAATAGTAATACAAAAACATTAAGGCTGTATTTGAAATATTCCACATTTGGGAATGTGGAATACATTTATCATATCTCATTCCTTTTCAATCTTATAACCTCCTCTTTATTCTCTGTAGTCTTTTTCCCACCCCAAAAAATACAGTTTCTAATTTCCTATCATGTTTTCTTTTATTCATCCATTTGTTTATATTTGACAGTCTGTTCCTAATTTATTTTGTGTATCGTGACAGCTGTCAGTTCCATGCATTTCCACCCAATTGTCTTGATTTCATTTCTATTTATGATTGAATAATATTCCATCATGTATATATGGCAACTTTCTGTATCCATTCATCCATTGACAGCCATCTAAACTATTTCACTAGCTCAGCTATTGTAAATTGGGTTTCTGTAAATTGGGGCATTCAGGTGGCAAATTAATATGCTGTTCTTACTTTTTTTGTAACTATACATAGGAGGAGTTGAGGTGATCAAATGATTTTTTTATTATAACTTCTCTCAGGAATTTTCATACACATATTCATACTACCTCTAATACTTTACTTTGCCAGCAACAATACAGTAGAGTTCCTGTTTACAAAATCTTGGCAGTATTTGTTATTCAGGGTTCTAGATAAACATTCTGAATGGGATGAGATAGTTTCTTAAAGTAATTTTGATTTGCAATTCTCAAATGACTAATGCAGTTGAGCATTTTATAAATATATATTTCTTAGGCATTTGTACATCTTATTTTATTTATTTTAAAGAGTAAAAGAAGGATAACATAATAATAAGGGAGGCTTACCAAATTACAGACAAAGTGGTAGGAAATTATCAATGGTTATTGTTTTACATATTGTTATCTACAAGATAATTTCTCAGGAAAATAGACAAATAATAGTGAGTTAAAGACAAAAGTGGTAGGAGATTATCAACGGTTATTGTACTATACTTTGGTATCTTCAAAGTGGCTTCTACAGAAAATAAATAGAGCTATACATGAGTGACCTACTGAATAATCATTAACTTTTCTCAATGGTTGTTGTAAGAAACACATAATAAAAGACATGCATCCATTTATGAAATAGGATAACAACAATACAAACACTGGAGAGTTATGGATAGATTAGTAGGAAAATATCAATGGCTGCTGTAATACATGGTGGTATCTTCAAAGTGGTTTCTCAGGAAGACAGAAATACCCAAGAAGGATCTAACAAGTAGTTACAGCCTAAGGGTTGTCAAAAATCAAGTGAACCATCTGGGGTGAAAGCCATTTTTTGTAGCATTTTCTCTCCAGCCTCCCATTGCATTGGGACCCCACAACCAGTTAGTGTCCTCTCCCCAACTGTCAGCAGAGGCAGCAGGAATCCTGCTGCAGACTTCGGAGCTCCACCACAGCCTGTGCTATCAGGGGAAGAATGGCTTCCACGGAGTTTTCGCAGGTATTGTGCAAGGTCCTCCTGGTTTACAGCTTTCAAGCGGCTCTCATGACCCCAGTCCAGAGGACCTCTGACTCCTCGGGCTTAGTCTGCATTCTCATGTTCTCTGAGTCCTTGTTCAGCAGCTGCTCCTCCACTGACTCTGGACCTTTCTGGTTCTCAGTGGCTGGAGCAAGAGTGACCCATTGCATGGCATGTATTCCCAGGGGTTTCTCCATGTTTGAATGATTCACACATGTCCATGGGTGAGCATCTGCAGCTGGTGCATGGTGGGCCAATTGTGTCATTGTTTCTCTGTGTCATGATTGTTCTCAACTGAGCGGAGGCAGCCAGCCTGAGGGCTGGTGTGCAACAGCATTCGCCGTCACGTGGCTCCCCCTGCGCCAGAGGCCCTCCCTCCAGGGGCCTACGAGGCAGGGAGCAAGCCAGCCGGAAGACCGGCGATCCCCGCCCGTGGCTCCCCATGCACCTGGGCCTTGTAACTCTTTAATTGAGATGTGTTCATTTAAATTTCCCATTTTATTGGGTTATTTGCTTGTGGATATACCCCACAACCACAAATTAAAGAGGACAATTTAATTTAGCTCAAGTTTCAGAGGCTCAGTCCATGAATGGGTGACACCAAAACAGAAACATAATGTTAGAAGGTTGTGTTAGAGCAAAGCTGCTTAGGGTTTAGCCACTTCAGTGCAGAGCAGGGGATCAATACCAGAGAGGAAGAGGTCTGGCCCCAGATACAGACAGCAGCTTCAGGCCTCCATGCCCCACCCAGACACTCTCAGAATTGTGCTTTCTGTGTTCCTTTGGCAGGCCTCAAGGTGACACATCCCACCCTATATCAGCTTGGTATCAAACATATTTCTTAAACCATTGTTTTATTTCTCTTTTTTTATTTATTTTTAATTTGGGGATATGCTTTCAGTAAATAATGAACACATTCATTATGACCAGTTGGTAAATATGCACAATACATCTTAATTCTTTTTCATTCCCTTCCCCTACAGCAGCTCTCCATCACTTGGCCATGTTCCCCTTGTTAACCTCCCAGTAAAATGAAGGTCATAATTCTCCTGAAATGATACAGCCATACTCTGTTCAGCAAAAACTCAACAACCCTTTTCCCAAAGCCTCAGCCATCCCAAATTGATAGCAGATCGAATTCCAAATTCCTTTTGGGACTCAAGACAAACTCTTATCTGTGAATCTCCATAAAATTGTTACATAATTACAGCGTAAACACTTCCATTCCAAAAAACTAGGAAGCAGAGATAGAAATTAGTAGGTTCAAAGCAAGACTGAGGCCACTAGCGTAAGTATTAAATCCTACATATCCATGACCTACATCCTTAGTACATAATGGTGAGATGTGAGTTCCAAAGGGTTTGGAGGAACCCACTCCTATGGCTTTGTAGGTTACAGCCTACACAGCCACTCTCTTGGACTGGCTCCTATCCTGCAGCTTAACTCATCACACCTTCTATAGCTCTGGAGTCCTTGACTTCTTCAGGTCTGCACTGCACCTTTATCTTCACTCCTAGCTTCACATACAAATTTTCAGAGGTACTCTAGTGGACTGACAGCTGATGTTCAACTTGTAACACACAGTGGAACTGAAGCAGCATTGTGCTGGGTGTGGAAGGTCCACCTGAGGATTGTGCCCAACTACATATAAAGGGAATCAGAGAGGAAGAGGTGGTGCTGTTGGTTCTCCTGGAGGAGCTTGTCATGCTGGCTTTACTGATGTGAACTCAGCTGTTCTCATCCTTGGAGCAGGTTGGGACCTCGTTGTCACTGAGAATGGCTGTGGTATTTTTCAGGGGGCCATGGTCCTAACTTTAAACATCTATTCCTGGCTCAAGTGCAGATCCCTCAGGCTACTGCCACAGATCCTTGCACCACTGAAATTTGGGCCTTCCCAGCATAAATCTGTGAAACAGATTTGCACAAGATGGTACTGTAGGCTCTTAGTCTCCAGTTGGCCCCTTGAAGAGAATTGTGATGGGCTCTCAGTCTTTAGCTGGACTCATGCAGGACATTCTCATGGAATCTAGGCCTCATTTGGATTTTTTGGGTCTTTAGTCTCTAGACAGATCTCCTCCACTCTTTTGTATTTGACTATTTCAATCATTATCATAAAATAATCCTATAAATCATGTGTCCTATATTAGATTGTTTCCTATGTAAACCCTGACAACAACAGTCACATTGGCCTAGCTTCTCAGATATCTCTGCACAATCTAGGTGAAAGCTCTATGACACCTTACATTTTGTAATCCAGCATCACGTGGGTGCTATTAACATCTGCTGTCAGCATAAGCTATAGTCAATCCCTCTGAAATCACTGAAGAAATGGCCTCTAAGTTTCCTGAGAACTAAGCATGGTGAAATGAATTCTGTGGAACCACTTCCCTAGAAGGCCATTCATATTTGGTCAATAAGAGAGTCTCTACTCAGATGAAAAATTTACACCATTGCACACTTAATCTGTAATAGATAAGGACTTGCTGGTTTCAGCGAGGCATCTGCTCACATTTCTCTCACATATTCCTGTCTTGTCTTTTGAAATTTTCTGGAAGGCATCTCTGATCAATCAGTGTTTCTCTTGTCCTTCATCACAAAAATTCTGCTCTGGTGGTTGGTCCATATGGTCTCATGTGAGGGTAATGAATAATGAATGAATGTGGGTGTCATATCTGCTTTAGCTACACTGAAGCAAAAAGGACCTGTAAAAGAATATGTTTTAGGCCTAACTACATCAACAGTATCAAAAATTTAGGACAGAAAAATATACAATTTTTCTATGCCTCAAACTACAGAAACTTTTTCAACTCACTAATGTCTTAGGATTTTCCCCATGTTTCCTTTTCTTCTCCTAGTAGAGCAAATTTTTGCCCTACAAACCCTTTCTGACCAAAAATATATCTTCATACTCATAAGTTTTAAATCTCCTCTATCCTGTTTGCTGGATCTCTTCTGTTCCAAGCCTATGACCAATTGGACTTTAAAAGCTTCTGTTGCACTTTTCCTTTGGCCTAAAAGGTAACCCACAGATTTTTCATGACAATTAGCACTGGCTGAATAATAGGCCTCCAAGTAACCTTGAATACTAACATTATTTTAACACAAGCAAAAAACAGTGGAAGAGCAAATTGGCTCCAGATATAACACATAGTTCAATTGTTACTGAAGTCCATGTTTCCAACTGAAAGTTTTTGAGCTTGACCTTCGCTGTACACATTCCTATAAGCATTATAAAGTTAGCATCACATATCAGCTTGCCATTCAACATTATATGGCTTCTCTAACCAGCATCATGTTTAAATTTTCCAATTTTCCCCAGAAACCAGAGCCTTCTCCACTTCGAGGACATGTATAATCACAGCAACACTACTCCTTTGGAACAAATATTCTGTTTTAATTAGCTTTCCAGCCATTCACACAAACATTACACATACACATCTCAAAGGAAAAGATGCTTAATTTGACTCACACTTGCAGAAGAATCCATGATTGGGTACCTCCAAGGCAGAAGCATTATGGTTGAAGGGTGTGGCGCTGCAAAGGTATTAATTTATCAACAGTGGGAATAATAGATTCCCAGGAGTGTGTCTTACATATCCCATGGGTATTTTCCAAACCAATCAGTTTGACAATCCACCGACATACAATCACATGAAGGTTTACAGTTTGAGTTTTTTATATATTCCTAAGAGCATTCCTGTATGAGAGGAATAGTGAGCAAAGGTTACATCCTGTTTGGTAGGTGGTGTCCTCACTGTTATTTATGCTGCTATGCAGAAACTCCCTAGGTGCAATCTGCTTTTTTTAAATTAAGTTTATTGGTACATTTTAGGTATACATAATTATCATTTTCATCATAGGGTAATTGTATCCACACAAAATGTACTTTCATACCTCGTTTTTCTCAGTCCCTTCTCCTTTTACTTCACCCCATCTTCTCTTCTCTATTCACAGAGCTTTGATTCCTTTCCGTACTATTTAAATTGCTTTTTATTTACTTTCCTTCTTCTTTCCCTTATCCCACTCTAGTTCTTCTTTCCTTTGGAACAATTTCTTCCCATTTCACAATATCAATTTTACACTGTGGTCCTTATTTACTCTTTCAGTTTCTCACACCTGGTAGACAATGCACCATTTACACATATGAGTGTGATTTATTTCACATGATAGTATGGTCTCCAGGTGTATCCATTTACCTAGAAAGCCCTCAAATTTATAGTACCTTATGGCACAGGATGACTACATTATGTAAATAAATCTTTTTTTCATTCCTGCATTGACAGCCTTTGCATGATTTCCAAAATGTAGCTATTACAAACTATCTTACTTTAAACATGGGGACATATATATCACTGGAGTGTGATGTTTTTGATGCTTCCAGGAAGATACCAAGAAGGGGAATACCTGGGTCAAATGGGCCCTCCAATCCAAATTTTTGAGCAATTTCCACATTGATTTCCACAGTGGTTGCATCAATCTACAATCCCACAAAGAGTGGAGAAGAGTTCCTTTTTTTACTGCACCCCACCAGATTTGTTATTGATTGATTTCTTGATGATAGCCATTCTTTCTGGAGTGCAATGGTATCTCAGAAATGTTTTAATTTCCATCTCCTCAGTGACCCAGGATGTCGAATATGTTCTCATATATTTATTTACCATTTGTACTTGTTCCTCAGAGAAGTGTGTATTCATCTCAGATGCCCACTTTTAGACTGGATCTTTGAATTCAGGTGATCTATTCTTTTTTCAGGTATTTATATGTTGTAGATATCAGTCTTTGAGGTCCAAATGGCTGAAATTTTTAACCTCTGTATGGATTAGCATTTCATTTCATTGGTAGTTTCTCTTGCACAAAAGGTTTTAAAAGGATGAGATTTCAGTTATTGATTCTTTATATTATTTCCTGTGTCATAGGGGTGTTGTTCATGAACTATATGCCTAAAAATATGTATTCAAGAGTTCTACAACATCTCTTTTCCAGCAAATTTACTGCCCTTATAGGTATGTGTATGGATATAGGTATAGGTACAGGGACAGGAATAGCTACAGCTATAAGATTAGGTGCAGGTATAGGTAGAGGTATATTCCTGGAATTGGTATATTTTTAATTTTAAAAGACATATGTAAATCTGACGTTTTTTCTTCAAGTATATCTGTGTGTTGTTTTCATTGATATTGCCTAAAAATACAACTGTACCATAGCTAAGTTTAGTGTTTTCCCTAAAGGAAGATAATCCTTCCATTTGTTGCAAGCCCATGTTGGTGTGTGAATGTATCCACCAAGATCAGAAAAACAGGAGAATAAAATTCATCAGAAAATATGAGCATCAGGAAGGACCACTGTGAGCAGAGATTTTCTGAATTAGAAGACATTGATACCTTTAAAAACAAACTAGTCAAAGACACTTTAAAAACATCAAGAAAAACTGAAAAATTAATCAACACCTAGTAGATGATGCAAGGAAGATTCACAATAATTAGAATAAGTCAGAGTTGATGGCAATACAAATTGCATGTAAACTCTATTCATTTAAAAAACAAAAGGACAACTTCCTAAATATAGGGAAAGACATAAATATAGAGATAAGTGAGACATATAGAACTCCAGAAGAGCCATGGCCAAAGTATACCATGCCATCTTACACTCAAAATTCCAGTGTCCATCATAGTGATAAAAATCTTAAAAGTGGTTGAAGAAAGGCCACAAGTCACATCAAAGATAAACCCTTTAGTATCACAGCAGATTTCTCCACACAAAATTTAAAAGTCAGAGAACTGAAAGTGAAGTATTTCAAGGCCTAAGTGCTAACAATTTCCAACTCTGACTTATCAATCCTCAACAAATTTTATATGAAATGATGGAGAAATAAGGTATTTCCATAATAAAAAGTACCTAAAAAATTCATGATCACTAAATCAGCTCTAAAATATTGTCAGGATATCGTAGAAAGAGATGATGAATCCAATGATGTCAAGAAGTCAAACATTGTGACTAAATCTCCTGAGATAAGCACATAATTAAGATAAAAAAAAAAAAAAAGGAAACCCGCAACAGGGAAATAAGGCAGAGAGAAAAAAAGTCAGTACTTCTCAGTAAAAGCTCTCAATCTGAATGATTTCAATTCTCCTGTCAAAAGACACAGACTGGTAGAATAGGTCAACAGAAATCTTAAATAATATACAGCATACATGAAACACATTTTAATCAAAAACAAACCACAGATTAAAAATCAAAGGGTAAAAAACAATATTCCATGCATCGAGAACCCAGAAGTAAAATCGGTGCTGCTATTCAGTTTCAGACAAGGCAGAGTTCCAGCTAAGAATGAGAAGAAAAGACAAAGAGGGACATTATATGTTAGTTACCAGAACATTCCAAAGGAGAAGATAACAATTATAAACATATATGCACCAAATACCATCACAGAAAACAGACTCTAATAGATATAAAGAAGGAGATGAATACCAATGTAATAATAATGGTGGACCTCCATTTCATATTGTCACAAGTAGAGATCAACTAAACAAAATATATCAACAAACAATGATTAGAGAACAACCAAATGTTTGAACAAATGCATTTAGTAGATATGTAGAGTTTTCTATCCAACAACAGAATATACATTCTTCTCAACAGCATATGGTACGTCATCCAAAATATAGTACATATGAGCCCATCAAACATGCCTAAGAAAATGCAAAAGAACCAAACTTAGCTGATGGACATTATACCATCATAATACAATGAAGCTAGAAAGCAATGGCAAAAGAAACCACATAACCTGTGCTGTGCAAAAACATTGACATTAAACAAAACTATCCTGAAAAATTAGTGCATCATGTTGAAAGTAAAGAAGAAATCACACAGTTTCTAAACTCTCATAATAATGCAAGCACAACATAGCAAAACTTATGAGATGCACTGAAAGCAGTCAGAACAGGGAAGTTCATAGCAGTGAATTCCAACAATAAAACAGAATGAGCTCAAATAAGTGACAGTCTAAACTCAAACCTAATGCAGGGAAGGGAAATATAAAGCCCAAGGCACAAATTATTGAAATTGGAACTTAAAAAAAAATCAATGGATCAAAGAGTCACTTCTTTGAAATTTTAAACAAAATAGGCAAACACTTAGCTAATCTTACCAAAATGAGGAAAGAAAAGATACAAATCCATGAAATTAGAAATGAAGAAAGTGAAATTACAATGGATTCTACTGAAATGCAGATTATTAGAGACTACTTTGAGAACCTGTAGTTATAAAATGAAAAATATAGAAAAAAATGCCTAAATTCCTAGATACATATAAACTACCAAAGCTGAGTCAAAGAAGTTATACAATTCCAGAATAAACCAATATTGGTGAAAGTGAAGTGATTTTAAAAAACAACTACAACCAAGGCAAGACCATACACAGATAGATTCACTGTCAAATTTTGAACAAACTTTATAGAAAATCTAATGTCAGTACTCTGCAAACTCATTAAGGAAGTAGAAAGTGAATCACATGATCATCTCAATAGATGCATCAAAAGCATTAGATAAAAATTCAACATTGAATGGTGATAAAGACACTGAAGAAAATTGTAATAGGTCTTCATCTTAACTTCACAAAAGCCAACTATGACAAACAAATGCAATCATTATAATAAATGGAGAGAAACTGAATACATCCCCTAAAACCAGGAACAAGAAAAGGATATCTTTTATCACCTCTTTGGTTAAATATATATCTTGAAACATTAGCTAGAGCTAATGAGTAAATCAAGAGAAAGAAAGAAATTCAATATAGATAGGCAAGGAAGAAATTAAATTATCTTTCTTGACTGATGACATGATATAAAGAGAATACCACTAAATTTCCACCAACAGTTGCCTAGATATCCAAATTATCCAGTATAGCAGGATAGAAAGGAAATACTAAAAAAATCACTAGCATCTCTGTACACCAAAAACAACCTCACTGAAAAGGAAATTAGGGAAAAACACCTTCACAATAGCATTAAGAAAACAAATTTCAGGAATCAAGTAACTAAGGAAGTGAATGTGCTTTATAGTGAAACTTTCAATACTCTGAAAAAGGAGACTACAGAGGACATGAGAACACAAAAACATATCCCTTGTTTCTGGATAAGCAGAAAAAATTTGGTCAAAATGGCCACAATTCAAAAACTGTTAGAGAGACAATGCAATCCCCATTAACACCAAAAATATTCCTTTCAGGCTTGAACAAATTAACCCAAAAATTCAGATGGAACAAATGCTGGAAAGGCTGTGGAAAAAATAGGAACTCTTCTCCACAGCTTGTGGGAATGCATACTGGTGAAACCACTGTGAAAATCAGTTTGGAGATTCCTTAGAAAACTAGATCTAGAGGACCCATTCAATCCAGCTCTTCTCCTTCTGGGTATTTTCTTAGAAGATCTGAAAACATCATATCACAGCGATATATGTGCACCCATGTTTGTAGCAGCACAATTTGTAATAGCTAAATTGTGGAAGCAAACCAAATGTCCATCCACTGAGGAATGGATAAAAAGTTGTGATACTTTTATATAATGGAGTATTACTCAGCAATAAAGAAAGATAAACTCAAGGTCTTTATAGGTAAATGGTCACAACTAGAGACCATACTCCTAAGTGAAATAAACCAGAGCTGCATGTGTAAACAATGCACTGTCTCACTAGTGTAAGAAGCTGAAAGAGTGAATAAAAATTAGGAGGTATGATAGACATTGTGAAATGCAAGGAAAATACTCAAAAGTAAAGAGCAACTGGGCTGAGGGAAAGGAGAAAAGAAAGAAGAGGAAATTATATATGTATGCATATACAAGATAGCTGACATAGTTGTACTATTGATTTCTATCACTTTACTGAAAGGAACAGTTAATGATTACTTATTTGATCAATCTTGCATGTCTCTATTTGTTTTCCTGAGAAACCACTTTGAAGATATCAAAACATAATACAACAACGATTGTTACTTTCCTACCACTTTGTCTGTAAATCAGTGTTGCTTGTATTGTTCTTATGCTATTTTATAAATGGATGTCTGTTTGTTGATATATTTGCCTTCTTTTATTTTTAAAATAAATTTTTAAAATAAACAGAAAAAAGAGAGAGAGACTTACAATAGCAAAAGAACTCCAGATAATAAGGGCAGGCCAGCAGGGGGCGTGAGGAAAAATCATCCCAGATTTCAAGTTACTCTACAGAGCTACAAGGAAAAACAGAATAATATTGGCAAAATATAGACTCATGAATCAATGAAAGACAGTACAAATACAGAAGCAAATACAGACACACTCAGATATTAATGTTCTTTAAATGGCCAAATCCTTTTGCTGAGGAAAGATAGCCTCTTTAACAAACAGTACCGAGAAAACTGGCTATCCACATGGTGCAGGTTAAACCTAGATGCATATATCTCACCATCCACTAATCAAAAATCAAAATAGATGAAATACCTAAACATTAGAACAGAAATAAAGTACTGGAAGACACATTAGATAAAACTCCTAAAGACATAAGTATACGCAAAGACTTTCTGAACAAAACACTGGTTGCCCAAGAAATAATATCAAGAATCAACAAATGGGATCACATTGAGTTAAAAAGCCCCCACACAGCAAAAGAAACCATTAACAGAGGAACGACATACAGAATTTGCTAACTGCACCTCAGATAAAAGACTAATATTAAAGTATACAAAGAACTCAACAAATTAGACTCTAGAAAATTAGAGACCCAATACAAAAATGGCCATCTGAACTAATAGATACTTCTCAGATTAAGAAATACAAATGGAAAATAAGTACATGAAAAAAATATTCAGTAGCACTGGCCATTTGAGTAATGCAAAGTATAACAACACAGATTCCATCCCAGTAGCAAAAATTGCTACCATCCATAAATCAACCAATGTTAAATGTTGGTAAGCTGTGGGAAGAAAGAAACACTTCATCATTGTTGGGGATACTGTAAAACTGATACAGCCACAATGGAAATTCATATGGTGATCCCTTAACTGCTTAAAAGCATAAATTACATTTGATCTAGCTATTCCACTTCTAGGTGTCTTTCCAAAAGTGTTGACACCATGGACAGTGATGCATACATAGTCATGTTTACATCCATTCAATTCATAAGAGGTAAACACTGGAAATGTCCTATCAGTCTATCAATAGATTAATAGATAAACAAAATGTGACATTTATACAATAAAGTAGTACTCTGCCATAAAAAACACAAACTTGAGCCATTGCAAGGAAAAAGAATGCACTTGAAACCATAATACTAAGTGGAGTGACTCAAGCACAGAAGCCATAGACAGATAAATGATGATAATAGTTAGGTAGATTGATAGATGATAAATAGATAGATAGATAGATACATACATAGATAGATATAGATATGATAGATAGATGACAAATAGGTAGATGATAGATAGATAGATAGATAGATAGATAGATAGATAACAGATAGACACATAGGACAGGTAATAGGAAAAAGCTGAGTTTAAAAAGGTATTGTAATCCATGTGCACAAAGTATCTAAAATTGTAAAATGACCTACTACAAACATTTTACATGGTATTTGATCTATTATTTTAGTTCTTAACCTGTCATTAATTGAAAAAGTCATAATAAGGTAAACAAATGAATCTAATGATGGAAGTATAAAACAGGGTTCATGGAGGGGAAAAATAAGGGAATTGAAATACTTTATGTAGATGTTCCAATTTCCCTTAGTTAATATATCTATTGTAAATGGCAAACATATACTAATAAAACTCAAAAAATAAACATAAAACGTCTCATTTGATAACAAGTTCTCTTTAAAAGGTGAATGATAAGAGATATTCTCCCTGCACAGATTTTGAGAAAACTATGTCTCAGATGTGCTTCTGCTAATCCAAAAATTTTTATTTGACTTTTCTAACACACCTCTTTATGCAACATTGGATCGGGAGACTGTAACATTTTATGATGATCTTTAATTCAGGATAGATCATCCTGTGAATAAAAAGAGGGTGAGATGAGTGCAGGATGTGGTAGATCACTGTTTCTGAAGAAGCTAGCTACCATAAATAATACTGCATGTACTTTACATACAAAACTATAACATTAAGCATACAGATTTGGATTCTTCTGTGTTGAGATGCAATAAATAGAACTCTCATACTTAGTATGGCTCTGATCCATCATATGCCAGACCAAGTATAAGCCACATAGACAGTTTGTGTCCTAACACTTAGGTTGAAAGCACAACGTTAATGCCCAAGCACCATTATACATTCTTTACGTTAAGTTCTGCAATAGAGATTTATACTTGCTTCAAGAAGTATCAATGCGTTCATCTCAGTAGCACATCTGACAATATTCTAAGGAGTATTTACTGGCAAAAAAAAGCAGCTGCCCTGATGTAGGTTCTACCTACTTATCAGTATAAGAATGAAATGCTTCTCTCCCAAACTTGGACGAATGGGACTTTGGAAAGCTTACATAATTTACTTTTATGAAACATTATAGAAAACACAAGCTTGTAAAACTATATGTCCTGATTCCAAGTAGCATCAGCACAGAAAAATTAAAGCATAATCACACTGGAATAATGTTTTTCTCCATTTTATTACAAGGACTCTTAAATTTAATAATATGTGCTGCTCTGATTAATATTCTTGCATTCTTAGGAGAGGTGAAGAATCCTTCTCGGACAATTCCCAGATCATTGATTTCTGCTTTGTCTATTGTGACTGTGATATACTTATTGACTAATATATCCTACCTGACAGTTTTGACACCAAAGGAAATCATCTCCTCAGGTATGATTGTGTGTGATCAAGAAGGAAATAGTCACATCTACCTACTTAAACGGGTACACCGTTATACAATAGATCTGTTTGATACACTTTTCGCCATATAAATATAATGTTTTCATGTTGTTGGCTTGCCAAAAAAATCTAAGAAAGAACAATTTTTTTTGTATCATGTGCAAAAGACAACACTGGATAAATACTAAATTCTGAGAGTAATGAAATAGCAAGAACTAAACAGAGAAGGAAGAGCGGAGAAAGGAAAATGAGTTGGAGGAAAGGAGGTGGAAATGAAGGAAATGATGGGGAAACTTGAATAAGAAAGGTACCCAGAAAAAGTTAACTGTTTTCCTGAGATGTTCCATCATTTACGGTACACATAGGTTTCTATCTTCATTGTGTGTGTTTCAAATAGGCAATACCATCCTCATTTCTTAGAAGAAGATTCTCAAATTCAGGATATTAAAGGTATGTTGTATGGATGGGCAGATTCAAGAGTCAAAACCAAGTATCAACTAACATCTTATAATTATAAAAAATTATTTCCTCTTCAGGTTATTGGTAATAATGGGTTGCAAATGTGTGCAATAATTTTGTAGGGACTGAAGTTGAAAAAATTCCACAAAGAATATTTGATTTTGCATAGTAATTGTAACAAAAACAGCACTCTAACCCAGGCTTCTAATTTTAAAACCATATTCTCATTCACTGTGCTAAAATGTGCTTTATAAACAGTATTAAAACATCACTATAATTGATTCTCAGCAACTCAGTAATAATATAAAGACATTGTTAAAGATTTATCACACAAGAAAACTTACTTATGTACAGAATCACAACACATACATATAAATGAATGAAGATTCAAAGTTCAATATAATTTATTGAGGCGGGGGATTTAGCTCAGCGGCACAGCGCCTGCCTGGCAAGCTCAAGGTGGCAAGTTTGATTCCCGGTACCGGGAACAAACAAACAAACAAAACAAAAACACAAAGTTCAATATAATTTATAATAGTAAAATAGAAATTGAAAATAAGTAAAAAATTTTACCAATCTTTTCAGTTTTAAATGTCTTTACTCCTGCAGAAAAAGAAGTGCAGTTATCCAGAAAATTCATGTAATACAAGCAATTAAGTTTCAAATATTCCCCCTAAATTCCAATCAATTCAACAGCAAAACCACAGCCTGAAATAAGCAGATATACCAATTGATATAGAGGAATAAGACCATGAACCAACACAGAGGGATGTGAACATATATATAATTTTCCATGATTGAAAAAGTCACAAGGTGGCTTCAAATAATTTCGCAGAGACTGGCACAAAAATGTATTGATTATAAAATAAGAAGACAATTATAAGTTAAAAAAGGAAACACACGAGTGTTACCATTGCCTATTCCCAACTTTTGATGTCATAGGAATGCTGAGATCCACTAAAGGATGGGGTTTTAATTAATGAAAAGAAGGAAGAAATTCTAATTTGTCTTATACTGCAGCTGGAATCCAGTCCACAAGTTCTATACAAATCTACCTCACTGCAGTTCAAGTATTTGCCCCTCACCATTCCTACTCTTCATGCTTTGGTCCAGAACCTCCTTGCTCTTCCCTGGTTTATGGCAACAACCTCTTAATTTATGGAGTTCTTCCAATCCATCCTCCTTTCAGTTTCTGCAGATAACTATATAACACACAAACTTACTCAAGCCACTTCCCTGCTTAAACCCTGCTGTCATTTTTCTTGCCTGTCCTCCTAATGTCTCTCTCTCACGGGGACTGCAACCACCACATCATCACCGCAACACTCAGTCACCTCTCAGCTGACCACAGCAGGTTCTGAGCTGAGGCCTTCTCCACATCTAACTGCCTGTGCCCATCCACCACATGCCTCTGCACTACACTCTGCTCACTGCATCCTGCAGTATAACCCTGAATGCCTGCAAGCAGACATAGTCGGCTACCTCATGTCAACAGTAAGATTGATTCCAAGTGCAGTATCCCTAGAACTCACGTGCCTCATTCCACATAAACATGAATTTGACAAATGCATTTTAAAACCATAAAATGAAACATACCCAAATATATAGACTATTATGGCAATGATCTTTCAGTAAGTGTTAACACTTTAAAACCTCTTTCTATCTGAGAACAAGCATTGCCTCCAGAAGAAATGATAGCGCTTAATATTACAAATACACACATACAATTAAGCAGTTGGTATTGAAAAATGACATGAAATAATTCATGCAATGCTCATTGGAAAATACTATGATCTCCTACATGTAAAACAACACTATTATATCACACAATTGTCTCCACTTGAACTGTAACTATAGCACGATAGCTTTCAGCCATTTAGCAGCATGCTTGATAGATACATATCATATCCTACTTTTTTAATGTTATTTGATTTAGTTAGAAAACAATATCCTTCCCCCTGGAAAATGTTTTCACTTTTAGTTTTATTTGATAATACTACAGGTGACCATATCAATATTTCACTGTTTTCTAGCAAACTTCCAGAAATGTACTGACTTAGAGCAGAGTTCTGCAATCTCCCAATTTATAATAGGATCAGGTGAGCATACTGTGGCCATTTCTAAGTCTGAAAATTTCTGCATTACTGGAAAGTGTTTATCATAAGGTTTGCCATGCTCTTTGGGGTCCCACAAGAATGTTATTTCCAGCTTTTGAGATGCACATTCCACAACAAGGTTACATGTGCAAGAATTTTATTAGGGCCAAGGCTTGTGTTAAGTCAACCAGGCAAGAAACCATTAGAGAATTGGAACAATAATGCAAGTTTGGGCCAAAGTAAAGGGAATAAGAAAGGGAAGAGAGATAAAAATACCTCAGACAGCACACAGAATATAAGAAAGTTTTAGCAAGTATGTGAGGAGCCTTTTAGCCATCATTGGTCATCAGGTAAATCAGTCTTCATGTTTCTTTGCCACATAAAATAATTAGCTAAGAGTACCCTATGAGGAGTGCTGCTTTAAAACGTGTGTCATACCAGATTTCACAAGGCAGTAGAAGCTCTAGGCCAATATTGTTTCTAAAGGTGTGACCTCTTTAATGCATTTCCACATTTCCAGAGATAGCATGATTTGCATGGGCTCTGTCCTGTGATAATTTAGGTTTTGGTTGTTAATTTGGTAGCTAGACAGGATTGCAATCAAGAGAAAAATCAGGAGCCTGCAATACCTCTCAAGAAGTAGCTGAAAACTCACAGTTAACAATTTCCATTTTTTTAGTCAAAACATAAAGGAGGCCACAACTGAGTCAAGGAGTTGAGGACATTTCCTCCATGTAAGTGGCAGTCAACTCACATCACAAAAGGAACAGATTCAGGAAGCATGAAGTATTGTCCTGTGAATTTGCAAAAATGCCAAAGTGACTACGACCTTTGAATTTTCTTCAATGTTTGCAGATTCTGTTGCTGCCACATGGGTGGACAGAGTGCTCCCTTCCATGCAATGGGTCGTTTCACTGGGGATTTCAGCTTCAGTAATTGACACCAGTTCTTGTGGAATCCTTTCTGGATCGAGGCTTCTCTACGCTGTAAGCCAAGAAGGACAATTGCCTCTGATCTTCTCTATGCTCAATGAGCACCTCTCTCCAGCTGCAGCTGTGATCCAGTTAACCCTTTTAACCTCTATTGCTGTTATACCATCAAATATGACCAATTTATTGAAATATGTGGGATTAGCTTCATGGGCTTTAACTGGACTAACTATGACTGCTTTGATTAAATTAAGGTACCAGCATCCAGATCTACCAAGACCTTACAAGGTAAATCAAACTTGAAATCTTCACATTAATTTAGTACTATCAGTCTATAAATAAAATATGTGGAAGCTATATGAATGAGTCTAAACAATTGCTGGCACTTTTCATAAAATGTCTGGTCTGGGCCTGCATTTCCTATATTTATGATATGCCTATTATGGACCTCATTCTTTTATATCAAGTTTTGGTGTAAAAGTTGAAATTTTATATTTTTACAAGGAAGATAGGTGTTGTTTCATAAATTTCAGGAATTGACAGTAAGAGAGTAATTTTTTAGAGAAAAAATATTTAGTTTGTATAAGAAGTTAAGGCCCATAATAAAATTGTGAACTTTAACTATCAAATTTTAATCATTGTGCTATATGAATTATATGAGAGAGCTGTTGGAATGTGTGAGAGTTTACTCTATGACATCTCATGTGTATAGAACAGAGGTTTGGTCTGAAGGCCTCATGCATGGTAAGCAAGTGGTTTTCTGCAGAGCCATACTGAAGGCCATCACAATATACTACTAAACAGCACTGCTTTACTAGAGGGACAAACCCCATGCATGGATTCACAGTGAGGTGCACAGAGTTCAGCTAAATTAGTGGATCACAAAATTTTTGGAAGCAGGAACCAGTTTCCCAGATGAAAAATTTATGACAGATCGGAGGCAGGAGGTTGATGTTTTCCACATTATTGAAGCACATTGTACTAATTACAAAATTTCTTGTATTAGTATCACATTACAATATATAACAATAGCATGATACAACTCCCTCTAATCTGACATCAGTGCCAAGGCTGGCCTTGTGTTCCAGCAACTACATGGTCATGTAAACCCACTTCCTATTGTAAAGGTTTTCACTAAGTGCCACTTAATTGTAATTTACCAGTTAATAGTAGAGTTTTGATAGGGTTCTGCAAGTTCCTTATTTAGTATGGCCTCCGTGCAGTCAAACCTCTCTGATAATGTAAACCTACATCAGCAGCTGCCCCCTCAGCATTAACATCACCTCCTCAAGTCCATTTTAGATCTTCAGGCATTAGATTTTCATAAGAGGCACACAACCTAGATCCTCACAACTGTGCTTCACAGGAGAATTCATGCTCCTATGAGAACCTAATACTACTGCTGATCTGACAGGAGATGGTGCTCAGGTAGTAATGTGAGCAAAAGGGAAGGTCAGTAAATACAGAGGAAGCTTTGCTCTCTAGTACATTGTCCACCTTCTACTGTGCTGAGCAGTTGCTACCATTCTGTAGCCAGGACTGTGGGAGTCCTGCAGTTCATAATAGCCCCGGTTTGCACCACTTTATGGATACATGTGCATTTTGTGAAAGGACAAAGACTTCCTATGCAGGAGAAATAATAGCAGATTCTTCTTTAAAAGACTGCGGTGACAAGAGCATGGGTAGGGAGCGAGGCCGAGGTGTGAATAGAGGCAGGCCAAAGAGTTGGTCTGCATTCTAGAAATAACTGAGCTCTACTCAAGAGAATTTCAAGGCTCAGATTGATTAATCTAGATTTATGGAGCTGACCTAGAATTGAAAACTAGCATTGTGATAGAAGAACCCAAGTTTTCCTAATATTTACTATAGCAAAGAATGCATTATTTTGTCAAGAACACATCAGTGAGATTGTCTGTGATCTTGATATCAGAGATACTGAGGCTGCTCCTAAAGTACCGGACTGCGTAGTCCTTGTGGTTTCCTGCTTGGAGAATTGTTATAAAGCTTGCTGGCATGCATTTTTGTGAACCACATTTTTATGTTGTTTATGTGTATTTATTTCCCTCATATGTCTTTCTTATTTTCACTTGTCTTTATATGAAGTAAGCTATAACTTGCTAAAATGCAAATCAAGGATGTTCCAGAGTATGTTTCTTCCCTAATCAGGTTATAAATATAATCATGTGTACTCATTTCAGATACTTCTTGCTTATAGATGTGGCATGAATGTAAATAAGGAACCCATAAATCATGCAGTCACTAAAATAAACACTTGAGTGTCCTTACTTTCATTTATATGCTCATGTTCATCCCTGGGGTTCTCATTTACTCACTCTCCATGGGACACTAGCAATCTGTGTAGTTATCAATTATACAGCTTTAGTCATTGAAACCTTCTCAGTTTTTACATTTAGGGACATACCCTTTATGCTCAGTGGTCTACTAGGCATATTTTAAGAAACATGAACCTGTGTCGTTCTCCACTCTCTTTTCCCCACAAATAGGTTCTTCCTTACCTATGAGCATTGTGAAAAATGTGAATGAAGCTGACTTTTGCTTGAAATATTCATTTATTAATTAAATATGCAGTGAGTAGCTGCTATGTCTCAGGGTCGCTTCTAGACAGTTCAGACAAATCAGTCAATCTTTCCACAGAGGATATTATGAGCCTCACAGGAGAGTAAAAATCATCTATACATACATTTAAAAAGTTAATCACTGAATGTCACTTTGTTCGGCAAGGTCTACTGAAAAGTAATGAATGCTTTACTCACCAGTACTTAAAGATCAACATTATCCAATACACCATTTTACAAATGAAGGAAGATCAAAAAGAGCCAGCTTAGAAAGCTGGACAGTGATAGCAAGCTACCCTAAAGGAGCCCTTTCTTGTCTGTCCCACAAAGCATAAATGTGAATTAGGAAGAAATTGAGTGATTATTTCTTCAAGACAATTTTTCACATACTTATCCTTGAAATTCAATGCAGATATTTTGGAATCAAATGTTTCTTTTTTTCAAGTGATTCTGTTGCTCTAGGGGAAATTTATACATATCACTTAAAAGACATGATAAAGAAATGGTAGCTTGGTTTCCTAAATAGAAAAACTGAGTATGTTTCAAATTCTAAAGCTGAAATACTACATTTAATTCTTTATTTACTGTATGCCACATAATAATGTGTCTTCTCATTACAAAAGCACAAATTTTCACTAATTTTAGAAAATAAATGATGCAATCTATTAAGAAATGAAATAATTTATTTAAAAATTGTGGTACATATTTAATGTGCATTAGTCTCTTTTTCCATACAATAAAACTGACTATCCATAGGAATATTCATCTAAACCTATTTGAAAATGTATATACAGTTACCTCTCTTTTGTTATGTCTCACTTATAAAGTCCTATGTCTGCAAAAATTTCTGAGAAGAAATCATCACTAACATTGATTTTCTTTCTTATTTCAGGCTTGGCTGCCAATGATATTTGTATCTTTAGTGTCTTCTGCCTTTCTAATTTTTATGCCAATCATTCAGTCTCCTAAGATGGAGCATATTTACCAAGTTGTCTTTGTTTTAAGTGGAGTTCTGTATTACCGGCTCCATGTTCACCTTAATCAGCATTCTGTTTTTTCTGAAAAAATCACTTGTTATTTACAATTATTATTTAATATGTCACCTTCAGAAGATCAACAAAATTGTATTTCTACAGAAAAACATGGATTATAAACAAATATTTGCTTCATGAGAAGCCACTTTGAAGATATCAATATGTAATACAACCACCATTGTTAATTCCCTACCACTTTGTTTGTAACTCTGTATTGTATGTATTGTGCTTGTGATATGTTGTAAAATGTTGTATGTCTGTTAATGTTTCCCTCCTTTTATCTTTAAAATAAAAAAAACAAATATTTGCGAAAGAAACATTAAATTTTGAACTTAAAGTGAACAAATAGACCCCAAAAATATCTCAAAATCTCAAAAATATATAGAATGTCACACATTCATCTACATGCATTTATTCATATGAAATCAGACAGGAGCTGCAATTTCCAAATACAAATCAATGGTAAGCACATGTGCTGTAATTTGCATGTGGAACGTTCCACATAAACTCAAGTGCTGAAGTGTCAACCCTGAAGGTTGATGGGAGTGATGGACACTATGAAGAGAGCCCTAGGCACAGAATGTAAGTCAGGTGGGACTGCCTTTGAAGGTTATTGTTCTCCTGATCCTTGCTTTAGTCTTTCTCTCTGCATTCTCTCTGCCATGACAAGAGACCCTTACCTCCACCACATGCTTTCTGACATAATGTTCAGCCTCACCACAGGCCCAGAGACAATAAAACCAACCACTGAAACTTCTGAAAACTTGAGCTAAAATAATTCTTCCCTCCCCTCTAGACATTTTCTGTGTAGCTGAAAAATAACACAAATAATGAGGTTTACAATTTATATTTGGTGAATGGAAAAATTTAGCAAAATTTGGAGAAGAAAACAACAGCTGAAAATATTACTGAGTCCATTAGCCATTTTCCCATCACTGAAACGAGATACTCACCCTCACCAACTTAAATGAGAAGAGGTTTACCTTGCCGCGTGGCTGGGTGGGTTCAGTCCATGGTTGACAGGCTCCAAGGAAGAAAAAGTGTACTAGAAATGTATGCAGTAGGAATCTCATCAGCTCATGGACTCCAGAAAGTAAAGAGAGCAAAGAGAGGATTGGAAGAAAAAAATACACCGTTCTCAGCCTCAGTGACTCACCTCCTCCAAAAAAGCCCCAGCATGTAAACAGAACATTCACCTCCAAACTCATCAATGGACGAATGCACTGAGGAGAACTGCACATTTGTAATACAGTGACCATCTAAAAGCTCCACTTATGTACAAAGAGACATTTAGAGGACACTTTAGATTTGAACAATTACATTCTCCCTTGACATCTAAAATTCTTATGTACCTCTCAGCATACAAAATATATTTTAGTCTTTCTGGAGCAATTATCAGAATTTCAACAGTTCCAGCATTGCTCAGTAGGCAAAGCCCAGATTGTCCTGTGAGAATCAAGGAAAGCTCATGCATGAGATGCCCTAAAATACTCTAGTATAAAATGGCACAAATAAACTGGCTTATGCAACACAATTTACACTTCATTGAGCTCTGCTCTTTTAATTCTCATTTTCACCTTAAGTCTGGTTGAAAGCACTCAGGTGTTCCCCTACTATAGCCTGAAAATTCCTGTTAGATTATTTAGTTTTCCACTATTATATTCATCTTCACACCCAACTTTAGGGCATGAACAAAGTGTAGATAAATTCTTTGCCAAAAGAAAACATGTATGTCTTCTTGTCTAGTTTTCAAAAGAGTCTTCATTTCCTACTGAAACCCCATTAGTCTGTTCATTACTCTCCACAGTCTTATTGGCACTCTGGAATTCTGAGCATGGTCCAGCACCGTAAAGATCTTCTTGCAGCATTCTACATTGTCTCTTGGTCTCATCTCCAGAACTTTCCAATGCCTTTCACAAAATGGCTTCAAAAACTGCTGTGTCACATGGTTATACACAGTAACAACAACGACCCCATAAAAGTAACAATTTGTTAATAGTAATTTTCTAACTCTGTGGCAAAGTTTCCACCACTGACTTTTCAAAAAGGATAGGATATTTTTTGTTCATGATCTCACAGTCCATGGTTTGCGAGCTCTAAGGCAGAATTGTGCCTTGGTAAATGGTGCAGCAGACAATAGCTATTCAAGTGTATAATACATTGAGAGAGAGGGAGAGAGACAGAGACAGAGACAGAGACACAAACAATCAGAGATAAATCTCATCCTTCTAGGTCACAATATAGGTGACCTATCTCCTCTACCAGACCCCACCCCTTCATAGCACATTAAGCTAGGATGTATTCAAATACTAATCAAAAGACCTTGAGGAGTACAGCACTGTATTATACATAATTTCATTGCAGACATGCAATACCGAGAACACACATGTGGAGAAGAGGCTTATTTGCTCATAGTTTGAATTCACAATCAGCTAGTTCTAAGATGAGATATCATGGAAGAAGGCCTTAGATGGGCAAATCTGCTCATTTCATGGCAGTCAATAAGCAGAGCAGGGAACAGTGCCAGAGTGGACAGGGTGAGGGGCCAGACCATATGACCCAAGACCATCACCCTGGGATACACCCAAACACACTTGCATGAGTGATTCAACAATCCCTGGTGACAGGTCCTAAGGACAATCAAGTTGAAGCTCAATCCTTATCCATTACAAGAACCCTTATAATCTGATCCATCTCCAAAAGACTCACGTTTGAATACATAAGGTTTTGAGGGGACAATTTAGATCTCAACCATAACAGAAGTTTCAGGGACAGTTCTACTATGAGCTCAGATGAATGCTGACAAGACTGCACAAAGTGATACCCGTGGCCTTCATGTTACCAAGAAGAATGAGGACTGTATTGAGATCGGGGTGGAGGCCATTCGTGTTACATTCTGGAAATAAACTTATCTCATGTTTGTAGATGTGCTGAGAGTTTGAACAAGACGAAATGTAAAGGAAACAGACTGCCTTTGCTGGTACAGGATATTTCAAGACAGACACAGTACTCAGTTGTGGGATGGGTGTTGATGGCAGTTTAACCAGATTTACAGAGAAAATGAAGTGCAAGAAGCAAAGCAGAAAGTTTTGAAAACCTCGCATTTGGCCAGGAAATAAATTTGTGTGCAACATATGAAGCTATGAATGCTGGATGAATTAACATCATTGAAAGTAGAAAAGCACTTTCATAAAAGTGTGTAGGACAATGGTATTCAGAGGTTGGAGGGGGCAAAGGAAATAGAGAGATGCTGAATGAAGAGAACAAACTTGTGGTTAGAAGGTGAATAAGAATCAAGTCCTAATATACAGCCTGGGGACAACAGTTACTAATAATATACTGGCTACTTCATATTGTAGATCTAAAGGATTCTCCAGATAAATAATTCATTTACAATATGATATAGTCATTTAAAGTGCAGAATGTCTTTGATTTACTGTTAATCTTCTAAATGGTACTAAATATATGACATGTAAATAAAATGAACTTTCTGTATTATGATTATAATCTTTTCTGTACACAATTCTATAACATTAAATATCTTTCGCAGTTTACTCCTTTAACACTGTCTACTTCAAAATAATTTCACTATCTAAATTCAGAAGTTGTTAAAAAGAAACACACCATTTGCCTCAGCCAGTAGCAATCTCTTATGAACTTTCTATAATTACTTACAAGAGAGACGAAAAATAAAATAATGAGGAAGTATAATATCATGCCATCAGGTAAATAAAATTTCAAATTTGACAATATGAATTCATGACAATATTGTGCAATTTGAAATTCCCTAATAGACACAGCAATTCCAAAATTTTAATGAAAGTTTCATTCAACTTTGAACTGAATGGCAAAACACTGAGATTAACAAGGAGGCTATGAATAAGTCAACAGATGAATATCTATGTCAGTTAAAACAATAGAAACTCTTAGGGTTCCAGTCCTACTCTGAATTCCCTGGTCCTCATACATTTTTTGGCATTTTATGCTTGTTTTCTTCTCACAAATACACATGAAATCCATCAGCAAAGTCAGTAGTCTCTATTTTCATAACATATTAAGAACACACAGCCTCAAATCTCCAGTGTTAGCTCTTAATATAGGCCAGGCCCCTGACATCTGCCAAGATGCATGTCTAATGATAATCTTCTGCACAGCCTCAGTCAACAAATTACAAGCTAATAGAAGAAATACACCAGATACCAAGAGAATTACCTGTAGGAATATCTTTTCATAAGAAATCCATAAATGAAACCACCAACAGGAAACTTACTGGTTCCTGTGGATGTGATCTTTCAACTGATATTAAGATTAAACTGTTCTCAACTGTTCCTGTGGTCTGCAAACACAGTCATCTGGGAACTGTAGTACTACAACCTCCCTGACTAAACCCACCACACTCACCCTCATGACCATTCGCAACATGACATACCTGGGTGTTCATGTGATTACTTATCTTTCCCTTGATTAAGATACAAAAGCAGCTCATCTTTCCTGACTACAACAAATAATCTTTACGTTGGTCCTTCATATAGTGGAAGACAATAAATATTTGCTGTACCACCGGTGGGTGAAGCGATTTGAGGTACTGAACAGGGGAAATGTATGTAAATGCCAAGTCAAAGCCGAAGAGGAGTTTACTAGAACTGTGCCTCCACTGACTTGCATGCAAAAATCCTCACACTGTGGACACTACCTAGAGGCAATACCAGGGCCACCATTCTGAGAGCAGAAAGGTTAGTGGAACTTCTGGGATGAAGAAAGTCCAGAAAGGGTTTTGCATCTAGGTGCTATGAGGTAGCAGCACTGTGGGGAGTCTCTCAGTCACACACCTCACAAAAGTAGCAGCAGTAGTTTGTGGGCTTCTCTATACCAAGTAGATTGAGGGCAGTTTTGTAGGTAATGTAAACCAGGTTGACTCTATGTAAATAGTTATAACTCTGCTTAATTAATCTATGTTTAAAGCAAATGCATATATTAATCTTTGGGTTTCTTGCTCTGTTATTTTGAGGTAATGAGTCTCAGCCTACTATAAAGTAAACAACTTGGGAGAGTACCAGGTAGGAAGTTATATATATATTAACAAGGTAGGTTTATTATGGGCACCCGAAGTTTCAGATGTACAAGAATGCAAAATAGATATATGCACTCTAGATAGCCAGGTGATCCAGTCAAAGGTGGAAGACTGAGGGTTCAATCCAGAGTCCCGTGCTAGCTCATATCAGGAAGAAGGGTCTCCCTTGGAGGGCTGAAGGGTGTTCTGGAATATTGAAAAGTCTGCACTGGAAGCCTGGAGATGGACCTTCAAGGGCAAACGTGAAGACAGGTGATTTTTAAGAGAAACATAGGTGAGACTTCCTTCTTCCCTCTGATTTTATTCAGTCCAAGATACAAGCCTATTCGTTGGGGCCACCTAACCCCAGAGGGGGTCTTCCTTCTTCAGTAAGTCTATCATGCAGACATACCCAGAACCATGCTAAACCAATCAGCTAGGCATTTCCATATAATTTGACTCCACAGTATTTATCACAGGGGGCAAGGGACAAAGCCACCTCAGCTCATTTATATACCATTCTGTAATGGACACACCACAAAAACAGCAAAATAAAGCAAATTTCCCCACATCTTATATCTTTTAAAATAATTGATCAATAAATTCATGCATTAGTGAATCTTTGGAAAATGTTGGGAGTAAAATCTATAGATTAGAGAAATTGGGAGAAAATATTGGCCTACATACATTTAGCCCTAAACAGCTTACATGTGATCTCTAGGTCAACATACAAATATCAATGAAAGTGAAATGAAAAAGAAGTCGCTTATTAATATGAACTGATGCCTCATTCATTATCAGGCAACTTGTCCTGTAAAATAAAGTTATTGCAAGGTGTTATAGCACACATCTGTAATCCCAGTAGTCAGAGGGCTGAGGCAAAAGGATCACTGCAAGTTTGAAACCAGCCTGGGCTACAAAGTGAGTTCAAGGCCAGTCTGAACTGAGTAGTGAAACCCTGTCTAAAAAAGACAAAAATAAATAAATAAATAAATAAATAAAACAATTGTCATGCTTTCAAATATGAGAAAATGTATAATTAAAAAATATCATGTCCTAAAAATCATATCAATCAAATGGCAATGTAAAGTTAAAATTGTTGTCTACTTCAATGAAGAGTATACAATTCGCCTAATAAATGTAAATAGACACTTGGCACAAATCCAAACAGTAATCATTCACACTGACCTAATACATGTGTAGTAATATTGGTCACTTCCTTTGTAACTTTCCCTGGCAAAAATGTGCCAAAACTTGGCCCAGTATTCCAAAGTGTAAGGAAAACTACGTGTAAGTGATTATGATGATCAAACTTAAAAAATCTTGGTTTGGGTTCACAGAAACAAGAACACTCAGATAACATCAGAATTTCTAATAACATTCCTTATTCTTTAGATGTACGTGACAACTAAACCAAAGAATGTAAATTCCTGTGATACTTAAATTGCAAAAAGGTAATGTTTATCTAAAGGATATATAAACCAGTGGCACGAAATCATAGTAGATGACCATGTCTAACCAGAGGTGCCAGGAAAGGGTAGATGACCTCATGTGCTGTAGACAACCAGCCCAGAATGCAGACTTCCTGCACATCGGCCCATCAAATCTTTTCCTTCCCTGTACAAGTCCTTGCACCATAGCTATATTCCCTAAGAAAGTCTTTCCTTACAGATGCAACAGCTCCTTCATCCTCTCAAAGATCTAGTTCTTCAATAAATGTGATGTGTTTTTCACCCACACTCTCCTGAGTGTTAGTTAGCTCTGGAGGATAAAGGAGATGGACTTAGTCAGGTAACAGTGTTCTAACTCCATAGGAGACTTCACTCTCCAAAACCTTCTGTAATCTCACATTCTTAATGAACAGTAACTAACATGTTCAGCGGCTTACATCCTTTTAAAACAACAATAGGTAACATATAAGTCATTTCAGCTGTGGTTTTAGGAAGAGGACACAAAATCATAAAAAAAATGTTAACCATTTTAGAAACCAAATGAAGTTAAATAATAAACACCACCACACTCGGACAAGCTGAGTTAAATAATAAAAAAACGTGCATAAGGATGAGATGGGTTAGTGTTGACAGAATATCTCTTCTGGGAGAGGCTTACTAAATCAACAGAAACTATAAAAGAAACTCTTGTGAAGACTCATGTTTAGAGTTTAGGACTGAAAAACAGGAAAAGGCAAAAGCATGCAACTGTCCAGGGCAATAGGGTTCTTCCATGGAAACATCTTCTTATTTAGTGCCACAATAGGGGCAGGAATATTTATATCCCCTAAGGGGGTGCTGAAATCCTCCTCGGGGAACATTCCTGTCTCCCTGAGTATTTGGGCACTTTGCGGCATACTGAATATCGTCAATGGCCTCTGTGCCGCGGAGATAGGTGCCACCTTCCCTAGAAGTGTAGCGACTTATTTTCTCCTCAAAAGATCTCTTGGATCCTGTGTTGCTTTCATTTCTACTTGGATCAAACTTGTTTCTTATGTCGTAGGAATATCTGCACAAAGCTTGTTGGTGGCGAGCTCTCTAATTCAGCCTTTCTATGCTGGGTGCTCCCCTCCAGAGCTACCAAAGAAATGCCTAGCTTTGGCCATTTTGTGGTCGCTGGGACTTCTGAATATTCGAGGAGTGAAAACAGTGTCCTGGTTTCAGACTCTCAGTTCTTTGGTGAAGGTGGCTATTCTCTGTTTCATTTCCCTAGCAGGGATAGTGCTGTTAGTGATGGGGAGAAAGGAGAATGTTTCCAGATTTGAGAGCGCTTTGGATGCTGAACTTCCTGATGCCTCACAAATTGCTGAAGCCATTCTCCAAGGATTCTATGCATATGTGGGATCTACAATGCTGGTAAACGTTGCAGGTAATCGCCTTTCTTTAAATATCATGTGGCATGATATAGCTTTCTCCAGCAGAGATGGGGATGGTTAAATCTGGTGCTCTTGATTTCTAGAGTGAAATTTAATCAGGTCTTTACTACATGATCATCATTGAACCCCCATATATAAATACTCGCATAGACTATGTAGAATTCATTGTTTTTCAGTTTATACCACTACACAAACTTGAGAATTTTAAAAAGATTTTAAAGGATAGTAAGGACTATCTGTCATCCTAGACATTGTTACATTTGATTCTGGCATTCTGAGACACTTTAATTACTACACAAGTAACACATCTGCATAATCATTTCCAAGACATTTATGAGGTTTAACGCTTTAGTGTTATTTTACCATTACCACAAAATTCAGTTCCCTATGCAGAAATAAGCCTAGTCAATAATGTAGGTCATCTTCATTATTTATACCTATGTTCTCAAATACTACATTACCAGTAGTCATAAAATACTATGTCCTAATTTTGACATCACTCTATGGCTTAAGGGTACTTCCTCTGTTTGTATGATTTTACCTAGCTCTTTCACCTGCTGCATTTTACTGTATTAATTATTGAAGTTCTTTCTGAGACTGGTACAATTAACATGATCCTGTGTGAAGATACTCTTGTATCTCTGTACCAGTGCCATTCCACTCATAATATTGTTCCTAGTGTATTATCACAATTGGGTAATTTGGTAATGTTTGTACAGCATTATAGAAAAATAAAAGATTGAATAGAAAACCAAATTTTATTCCATTCACAAATTCTATATTAACACATTAGGGAAGACATTAAATATTGTAGTATCAAACAATATCTTTGGAAATTCTCATCTGAAAAATAAACTTGCTCTCCTGGTATAACACTCCCATAAATGTTATACTAGAAATTAAAACTTCACACACGCCTGTAATCTCAGCACTCAGGAGACTGAAGCAGGAGGATCGTAGCGAGTTCAAGGCCAGCCTGGGCTACAAAGTGAGCTCAAGGTCAGCCTGAACTGCATAGTGAGGCCCTGTCTCAAAAAGACCAAAAAGAAAAAAAAAAGAAAACTTCAAATGCTGATTTCTAGAAAGATGATCAGGTCAATGAGACACTGTGATTACTCCTACATATTATGAAAAAATTAGAAATGGTCTGATTTTTTTAAAGTATTTTAACATTTTTCTTCTTTCAAATGAAAATTTTAGTTGAAATTTCTTATAATGCAGTGAGCTAATTTTAATTCAATGTGAAATTTTCACATACTAATACAGCATTTATTTATGTACTAAAAGAAATTTTTAGCTTTGTCATAAGCAGTTAGTTTGGACAAAAATTTTATGGGTCAAAAGCTGAAATATTAGATGTGTATAAATACAGAGTGCAATACATGGAACTTAAATATCTCCCAAAGGTCCAAGGGCTAAAAGCTTTCTCCCTAACTGTGTTGGTCAACATTCCCATTACCGGTGTAAAATATCAGAGACCCTTAGTTTAAAACAAGAGATGTTTAATTTGACTGTGTTTCAGAGGCTTCAGTCCACAGACTGCAGGACCCAAGACAGGATCATCAGGGCAAAAGGGCACAGGAATTCAAAGCTGTTCATTTTATGGCTGTTGGGAACCAGCTTATGGATACTATACCTGACAGGAAGGAGTCAGGGACCACAGAGAGTACCAAAGATCATGATCCCTCGTCCCATCCAACCAAACACAAAGTATGCTTTCCAATACCTAAACACCTTCTAAGTCAAGTTGACATTGAATCCTAACCATTACACCAACTTATAGCACTATTGGTTTGTGGTGATAAGTTAACAGAGTGTGGTCTATAAAAAAAAAAGTGGGTGGTCATTGAAGGCATGGCCTCAGAGGTGTTCAGGGATCTTTGTCTCTTCCTTCTCCCCCTTTGATCCTCAGTGCCATGAGGTGAATGGATGCCATTCACTCACTCACCTGCACAGACATACCTTGTTGGCACCTGCTGGGTGCAAGCAGTAGGGTAAAACAGTCATGAATTAAATCTGCAAAACTGAGCAAAATAAAACCTTCCTCTTTATAAGTTTATGTTATATGTTTGCTGCTGTAATACAAAGCTAACTGAGAGACATTCACAGATCACTACTGGGAATGCTCCAGTTGCAAATATATATTCACCTTCACCACATTGTTTATGCTTGCTTTTGATTATTTTCTTTGCTGTGCAGTTATTGTTTTTTAAATCAAGTTTTTGTTTTTAAATATATTCAGATATTTTACATATCAATCAATTTATTTTAACTATCTTCCCCGTGGTCATTTAAGTACCAAACATTTTGATTCTCCTCTACAAAATCTTGTTTTGGTTTCAAATATTTTTGAGAGCCTGCTTCAGTGTTATAAGTATAGACTCCTATATTTATCTGCATATTACTTACAGTGAAAATTGTTGTCATAATGAAAATACTTGCATGCTAGCAACAAATGGTCAAACTGCTTTCACCAGGTAATGTCAGAAAGTTAAGATTTTCCACTACTGTTTATGCTGCCAACATTTTGTCAGACGCTTAAAATTTCTGTCAGAGAAACCTGGATACTTTATTTATGTAGCATCTGCCTCTCTTGAGTATGATTTCAAGGTGTGTTTCCTTGTACAGTAGAGAGGCCATGCCCGTGCTCCTTACCTGCTGGTCATTTTATGTCACCAACTGCTGTCACCATGAACTGCGACTGCATCACTGTCTAACCTATTTCTGAGAACACTGTAGATTCAGGATTTGATTCTTTGCATTTATGGGCATTTCATATATTACATCCCTGTCTATTCCTGTTAGATTTCACTTTATTTTGGGAATCTCTTTTTTCCTTTTTTTTTTTTTTGTGGCTTTTGGTGCACAAATAGAGAAACATCCAATTTTAGACAAATTTATTGATTTTTTATATAAATACTGTATATTACATATGTTTTTATCTTCTTTAATAAATCTTTTCTATTACGCTGAATACATTCTACTTTTCAACCTTTTATAGTTGTGTACTTCAAAATTTAAGTCTTTAATACATTAAAAATTTATTTTACTGTTAGAAAGTACTTTTTGGTCAAGTGTACAGTTATCTGTCAGAAATCCAGATACTACAGTATTTCAATACTAATTATTTATACATACTCATATAAAAGTCATTCATTTGAATAATAATTCACTCATGTATTCTATATGTTTAATGCCTATGAAGTACAAGGTTTGGCTTTGGAAATTAGAAATATAGGAATGAAAATATATTAGAGAAAAATATGTACTTATACAAAATCTATAGAGTAGTGAGAGAAGAGAAATGAAATTCAATAAGTGAAAATATAAACACATTTGAAAAGCAAAATGGATTATCTATCATTTTCAAATTACAAAGCAATATGGAGGTGTCCATATGAGGTAAACACATGACAAGAAAAAAGTGTGGAAGTGGGATAAAGAAGTTTCAGTGGGCAGTAGGATTTAACTTATCCCATAGTCATCATAGAAAATTTTATTCACATACATAAGATCCAAATAGCTATGAGCAAAATAAATCTACAACATTACATACAATAATCAAGATTCCAGAAATTTGTTACAAAAACAATATTAAAAGCAGGTGGAGAAATGCAATCTATAAAGGAAAGCCCATCAGAATCACAGTAGACTTCTCAATACAAACATTCAAGTCAAGAAATATTGGAGTGAAATATTTCAATCTTTGAAAAAAAAACAACCTCCAACCAAGATTGATATACCCTGCAAAATTATCTTTCAAAATCAAAGGATAAATAAGATAGGTGAGAGAGAAGAGCTGAAGAAATTTATGACCACCAAACCAGCTATCCAAAATGCTCTGAAGGATACTTTTAGAAAGAGACAATTAAGACCACAGATCCAAGAACACTAATAGAAGAAGCCAACAAGCAGGGCAAGTGACATATGGGAAAAACAGAGCACCCACAACAGGAAAATAATATGAGAGGGATAAACCAATACATATGTTATAATTGTCAACGTAAATGTTCTCAATTCACCAGTCACAGGAAACAGACAGCAACATGGATGAACGAGCAAGGTCCAACAATATGTGGCATACAAGAAACATATCTAACTGAAAAAGAAATTCATAAACTGAAAAGCAAACAATGGAAAATAATACTCAGTGCAAAGGGAACCAGGAAATATGCAATTGTAGCTATTATATTTGCAGACAATGTGATGTTCAAGCCAAGACTGATTAAAAGAGACAAAGCAGGTCACTACATACTTAATGAGGGAAAATGACAAAAATAAGATAAAACAATCATAAATATATATGCACCAAATGCCGGTGCATTTACCTATGTAAAACAAATATCAATGGACATGAAAAATCACATAAGAACTAACACAATTGTAATGGGAAATGTAATACTCAGTTTCCACAAATAGATCAACTACATAAAATATCAACAAAGAAATATCAAAAATAAACCAAACCTATGAAATAATGACATTAGTAGATGTCTACAGAGTGATCCACCCAGAATATCAGAATGCAAATTCTTCCTAGCTAGAACATGCTGAAGTAAATGAGCAGGAATAGAAATTATCCCATACATATTACCTGACCAGACTGCAATGAAAATGGAAATCGATGGCAAAAAAAACCCACAGAAAATGTATAAACACGTGCAAATTCAATTACACCCTCCTGAAGAAACAATAAGTCAGTCACACATGAATTTAAAGAAGAAATTAAACAGTTTCTAAAGTTAAATGATAATGCTGTAACAACATACCAAACTTATGGGACACAATGAAAGCAATCCCAAGAGGGAAATTTATTGTGCTAAACTCTCACATCGTGAAAATGGGATGAGCCCAAATAAACAAATTAATGTTGAACTTCAATCCTCTAAAAAAAGAAGAACAAATCACACCCAAGATCAGTTGGGGGGCCTCTGCGGCAGTGGGTGGCACATTTGGCTGTGTGGGCACACACAGAGGCACCAGGTCTGCACCACACCCTGGCAGCTGCGGCCTGGCAGGTACCTGGAACCTGGAGCACCCCTTTGTGTGTGCCGCTGCTCTTGTCCTTGATGTGGACCCCTCGCCTCTCCTGGAGCCATGACTCCCAACTTCACACCCGGGGACCTCATCTTCACCAAGATGAAGGGTTATCCTCAATGGCCAGCTCCAGTAGTTGAAGTTCCTGATGGAGCAGTAAAGCCACCCACAAACATACTGCCCATCTTCTTTTTTGGAACTCATGAGACAGCTTTTTTAGGACCAAAGGATATATTTCCTTACTCAGAAAAGAAGGAAAAGTATGGTAAACCAGATAAAGGAAAAGGATTTAATGAAGGCTTATGGGAGATAGACAACAATCTAAAAGAGAAATTTTTAAGTCAGCAGGCATCAACTAAACAGTCAAATGCATCATCTGATGTTGAAGTTGAATAAAAAGAAACTGTGTTTCAAAGGAAGAAAGTGATCATGAAGAAAAAACAAGCAATGAGGATATGTCTTTTTTTATTTTTATTTTAAAAATAAAAGGAGGAAAATATTAACAGACAGACAACATTTTACAAAATAGCAAAGGAACAGTACAGACAGTACAGAGTTACAAACAAAGTGGTAGGCAATTAACAATGCTTGTTGTATTACATATTGATATCTTCAAAGTGGTTTCTCATGAAAACAGATATAGACATGCAGTGCTGATCAACCAAGGACTCATTGACAGTTTCTTTCAGCAAAGAAATACAAGACAGTAGAACAGCCATGTTGACTATCCTGCATATACATACATACAAAATTTCTCCTTCTTTCCCTTCTCTTTTCCCACAAACCAGTTGCCCTTTACCTTTGAGTGCTTTCCTATCAATTCACAATGTCTATCATATCTCCTAGTTTAAATTAACTTTTTCAGGTTTTACACTAGTGAAACAATATGGTTCTTGCACATGTATGTTTGATTTATTTCACTTATGAGTATGGTCTCTAGTTGTGACCATTTACCTATAAAAGCCTCGAGTTTATAATTCTTTATAGCTGTGTAATATTCCATTACATAAAAGTACCACAATTTTCTTATCCAATCCTCAGTGGATGGACATTTGGGTTGCTTCCACATTTTAGCAATTACAAATTGTGCTGCTATGAACATAGGTGCACATATATTGATTTGATATGATATTTTTAGATCATCTTGGAAAATACCCAGAAGGGGAATAGCTGGGTTGAATGGGACCTCTACACCTAGTTTTCTGAGGAATCTCCGAACAGATTTCCACAGTGGTTTCACCAGTCTGCATTCCCACCAGCAGTGGAGAAGGGTTCCTATTTCTCCACAGCCTCACCAGCATTTGTTATTGTTTGATTTCTTAATACTAGCCATTCTTACTGGGGTAAGGTGGAATCTCAGTGTTGTTTTAATTTGCATTTCTTGAATGACTAATGATGTTGAACATTTTCTCATATATTTATTTGCCATTTGTATCTCCTTGTCTGAGAAATGTGTATTCATCTCCGCTGCCCATTTTTGGATTGGGTCTTTGAATTTGGAGGCGCTGATATTTTTTAATTCTTTATATGTTCTAGATAGAAGCCCTTTGTCTGAGGGACAATCAGCTAAAATTTTTTCCAAGTTTGTGGGTTTTCTTTTTACTTTGATGGTGATTTCTTTAGATGTTCAGAAACTTTTCAGTAGGATGAGATCCCAGTAGAGGATATGTCTAAAGCAGTTGACATCAGCACTCCAAAAGCCACCAGAAAAGGGTGGAAAAGAAAGGCAGAAAAAGTAGAAACGGAGGAGGCAGGAGTATGACAACAGCAACAGCATCTGTTAAGGTACAAGTGAATCCTAAGAGAGGATGACCTGCAGCTACAGAAATCAAGATTCCAAAACCAAGAGGCAGACCCAAAATGGTAAACAGCCTTGCCCCTTAGAGAGTGACATGGTTGCTGAAGATGATAAAAGTAAGAAAAAGGAGCAAGAGGAAAAACAACCTAAAATGCAGCCTAAAAGAGATGAAGAGGGCCAGAAGGAAGAAGATAAACCAAGGAAAGAGCCAGGAGAAAAAGAGGGCAAGAAACAAGTTGAATCAAAGAGGAAAAATGTAGCTAAAATGGATTACATCAACCTCTGATTCTGAAGAAGAGGGAGATGATCCAGGTGAAAAGAAGAGAAAGGGCGGAAGAAACGGACAGACTACTCACAGGAGGAATATGCTGAGAGGCCAGCATAAGAAGAAAGCCACAGATCGAAAACACATGCAAGAGAACAAATGGAAAGTGACCAGCAGAATAAAGATGAAGGAAAGAAGCCAGAAATTTAAAAAGTGGAGAAGAAGCGAGAAATATCAATGGATTCTCGACTTCAAAGAATACATACTGAAATTAAAAATTCACTCAGAATTGATAATCTTGATGTGAACAGATGCGTTGAGGCCTTAGATGAACTTGCTTCACTTCAGGTCACAGTTCAACAAGCTCAGAAACACAGAGAGATTATTACAACCCTGAAAAAAATACGATGATTCAAAGTTAGTCAAGTTATCATGGAACAGTCTGCAATGTTGTACAACAAATTTAAGAACATGTTTTTGGTTGGTGAAGGAAATTCTGTTATCACCCAAGTATTTGACTCTTGATGAACAAAGACAGCATGAGGAAGTGAATAAAACCAAAGATCAAGGGAAGAAAGGACCAAACAAAAAGCTAGGAAAGGAACAAACAGGTTCAAAAGACTCTAAATGGAGGATCTGATACTCAAGACAGCAAGCAATCAGCCACAGTGTAACAGAGACAGCAATGAAGAAAGCAAAGACAACCACGAAGCTGGCAGTAAGAAAAAGCTATCCATTGAAGAGAGAGAGACCGGAGTATCTCTGAAGGAGTGAGTCTACGGCAGATAACTAGGATACACAGTACCTGAATAGAAAGAACATTTGAGAAGTTTGTATTAGTTTTCATTTGAGATATTTAGACTGCTGAAAGTTTTAAATTTTTGTAAGCATTAGGTTTTGATGTTTAAAACTTAAGGGAGAAAATCCCATTATCTTTGTTTAAAAGTTATTAAACATTATTGTTAATTGTGCTTGTGCAGTATTAACAGCTATGTTATACACTAAATGTGGGGTGAAATCCACTTAGAAGATATTAAACTACTTTTCCAGACATGGTTGTCGCATATTTTCAGTTAGTGTGTGTATGTTAATGTGTAATTCATAGAACAGAGTTACATTTTTAAACTTCTACTTGTACAAATATTTCCCCTTTTCTCAGATTCCATGGGTTTTGTGCAGTTTTTACACATATTGGATTTACCAGACTGTCTTTTCACTGTGGGTTTTGTAGCAGTTGAGCATTTCTCTGTTTGATAAAATGTTACTTCTATACAAGTACTCACTCTTTCCTTTTTATCAAAAGATAATTTTAATCTCATTGTGCAAGATTATCCAGCTTCTTTGTGACATTGTATGGCCTGACACTCCTTTGTATGACAATTAGATATTCAATGGACATTGAACTGATTGTTCTGTAAGGTACAAAATTCTTGCTAACTTTAAGAGGTAATTTAGTTTTGTGGTTGGGAATTCAGTGAAGACATAACACTTCCCTGCAGAGAACAGATTGGGTGCATATAGAATGAGACTGATTTTTAGGGTTCTGCCATCTGAGATCCTTTATAAGGCACTCATGCTTATCTTTGAGAAATGCCTTAAGTCACACTAAGTCACAAATAGTATTTTTAATTGGAAAAAATCAATCTGTGGTGCTTAGATGGTAAATATGAATGAATACTATATGAAAAAGTTAAGCTATTTGAAAACATGGTTATATTAGAAGGGAATTTGTATTTTCATTTCTCTATCATGTGTATAAATATAGGATTACAGGATTACAAAAAAGTAGAAACATTAGATGTTCCAAGACAACTCTGACTAGTCTGTATTTTGATGTATATGGACTAAATCAGGGTGAACCAACATTAACACAAAGTAAAGAGTTTATTAACTAAAGGATGATATTACTAAGGTATTTTAAATATTTGGTCAGTTGATAGTTTTCAATAAGTAGATTTATTCTTACATTTTAAACTTTTATGAATTTGGGAAAAAGACTTAATACCAGTGCTTGTGTGTGACATTCATTGTGTTTTGACCTCTCAGGTTTTTTCATTTGCACATAAAATACTTGAATTATTTCAGTTTTTGGATTCTCATTTTTGAGAGATCTTACAATAGAGCTAAGACTGCTCTTTGGAGGGAACTTTGCTAATATATATATATATATATATATATAAGCTATATATACATATATT
>NW_004955417.1:2954498-2972163 GCF_000276665.1 Chinchilla lanigera
TTAGGGAGATTTGCCTGTTGTATTCTGTATTGGTTTGGTCTTCCTTTGGCTTTGGTATCAGGGTAATACTTGCTTCCAGGTGTGATATAAAATATATAGTCACTCATTATCTGTCTTGCTCATAATAAGAGTTTTGGAAGATTTATTCTAGTTAAGCAATAAGTGTAGGTGTGTAAACTTGTTTTGATTAAAGAATTTTTCTATCAAAAAAAACCAACCAAATCTCACATGAGGGAAGAAATTGTAAAGATTAGAGCTGAAACTAATGCAAGTGAGACTAAAAAAAAGAAAAACAAAGAGTGCAGGAATCACAGAATTGATTATTTGAAACATTCATTAAAATTGATGTGCCCATAGCCAAACTTATCAAAAAGAGGAAAGAACAGACTCAAATTTTTGCAATTAAGAATGAAAAGAGTGAAATCAAAATAACATATGAACAAACCCATTAGCTCACCAATATCTACAATTTTTGCAATTAAGGATGAAAAGGGTGAAATCAAAATGATGTCTGAACAAATCCATCAGCTCACCAATATCTACTTTGAGAACCTATAGTCTAATACTATGGAAGTCACAGAAGAAATGCACAGATTCCTAAATGCATATGAATTAACAAAACGGAGTCAAGAACATATAAAAGTTAGAAATAACCAAAAATGAGACAGGGATATTACAATTGTAGTTAAAACATTACCAACAAATAAAGCCAAGGTCCTGATGCATTTATTGCTGAATTTTACAAGATATTTAGAGAAAATCTAATGCCACTACTATTGAAAATACTTTTTAAATTAAAAAGAAAAGAAATACTAACAAAATCACACCTGAAAGCAAGTATTACCCTGATACCAAAGCCAAAGGACGACCAAACCAATACAGAATACAACATGCAAATCTCCCTAATGAACATAGATGCCAAAATACTCAATAACATTCTGGCAAACATAATGTAAGAAATCGTCAAGAAGATTAAACATCACAGCTAAGTAAGATTCATCCCAAGGGGGGCTGGGGATTTAGCTCAGCGGCAAAAAGCGCCTGCCTGGCATGCGCAAGGTCGTGAGTTCGGTTCCCGGTCCCGGAAAAAAACAAAAAAAAAAAAAAAAAGAAAGGTTCATCCCAAGGATGCAAGGATGGTTCATCATATGCAAATCAATAAATGTAATAAACATATAAATACAGCCAAAGACAAAAAACACAAGACAATCTCAACATTTGCAGAAAAAGCAATTGACAATGTCCAGCACTCTTTCATAATAAATTCCCTGTAGATAATTAAAGAGATGGTCTTCATCTGATAAAAGCCAACTATGACAGTCCAACAGCCAACATCATACTAAGTGGTATGTTAAACTGTAAACTATCACTGAAAAATCAGGAACAAGACAAGGTTGTCCACAATAACTACTCTTATTCAATATAGCTGTGCAAACACTATGCAAAACAATTAGACAAGAGAAAAAATAAATGGAATAATAATAGGAAAGGAGGAATTTAAATTATCATTATTTGAAAGTGACACTATTCTCTACACAGAAGACCCAAATACTCCACCAAAAGATATGTTGATTTATAACCAATTCAGTAGATTAGGCAGGTAGATAATCAACAATCAGAAAGTGATACCCTTCCTGTACACAAGCAACAAACACATTGAGAGAGAAATAAGAGAAACAATATATTTCAAAACAGCATCAAGAAAAGGAAAACACTTAGGAATAAATCTAACAAAGGAAGTATGGGAACTATACACAGAAAATTACAATACTCTGAAAATAGATGTGGAAGAGGATATCAACTAATGGAATGGTATCACTTTCTCGTGAATAAAAGAAACCAACATTAGGAAAATGGTCAGACTCCCAATATTATTATACAGATTCACTGCAGTTCCAATCATAATACCATTAGTGTACCTCACAGAACTGGAGAAACCATTCCTGAAATTTATTTGGAACCAGAAGAGACCCAAAATAGCAAAAATAATTCTCAGTAAAAAAAAGCAAGGCAGGGTGCAAAATGATCCCTGACTTGAAATTATACTACATAGCTACTGTGATAAAAGCAACATAGAATTGACAAAAAATAAACCAGCACCAAGGATGAATGTAATAGATTAGAAGATGCAAAAACAACTTCACACACAACAGCCACCTTATCTTTGACAAAGGGTCAAAACAGGTTCCCTGGGACAAAAATAGCCTGTTTAGTAAATGCTGCCAAAAAAACTGGTTGGCTAAGACTAAAACTAAACACATTTCCACCAACATACCTAAACTAAAATAAAGTGGATCAAAGATCTAAGTGTTCAAACATAAACATTAAATCTGCTGGAAGAAGCAATAGGTACAACACAGGTTTAGGCAAAGACCTCATAAACAAAATGCTGATCACATGAAATACTACAAAGAATCAACAACTTGAATCTCATTCTATTAAAAATCTTTTGTACAGCAAAACAAATCTTTGACAGGATGAGAAGACAATTGAGAGTGAAAAAAATTTTAGCCAGTTGTCCCTCATAGACTAATATTTACAACTTATACAGATCTGAAAAAAAGCAGACCCCTTGAATTTAAAGATCCAATCCAAAATGGGCATCTGAGATGAATACACACTTCTCAGATAAAGAAATATAGATTCCAAATAAATAATTGAAAAGTTGCTCACCATTACTGGTCATTCAAGTGATGCAAAATAAAACAACACTGACATTCCATCTCATTCTACAAATAATGCTTATTATAAAAAAATTAACCAATAACAAATTCTGGTGAGGCTTGGGGAAACAGGAAGCCTTATCTTTTCTTTGTGGCAGTGCAAACCAGTGCAACCGCTGTGGAAATCAGTGTGGAACTTGCTCAATAACATGGAATTGGAAGTCCCATTTGACCCAGCTTTTCTCTTTTTGGTATCTACCAGGAAGAATGAAGAACCTCATTTCACAGTGATAAATGCGCACTCATGTTTATAGCAGCACAACCTGTCATAGTTAAATGTTGAAAACAACCCAAATTTCCATCAACTGCGGAATGGATAGAAAAGATATGTCTTTTTTTATACCATGGTGTACTACTCATCTATAAAATAAGACAAATTTGAGACATTTCTAGGTAAAAGGATGTACGTTGAGACCATACTGAGGTGAATAAATCACACAAGTATAAATATTGCATTGTCTCCTTGGAGTGATAAAATGAACGAGTAAATAACAACCAAAATGTAGAATATGTATTAGGAGATATGGAGACTTTTCCAGAATGAGAGAGGAACAAGAGAGGGGGAGAAGGAAAGAAAGGAAAGAAGGCAGAGAAAAGAAAAATTGATAAAACAAGGATAAAATGGAAACAAACCTTTCTAAATAAGAAGGAAAACAGGGACTGTAGGGGGAAGAGGGATTGTAAAGAAAATAGAGGGATCAAGACATGTTATATACAGGTACATATTCCCTATGATGACTGTGATCATTACATATGTCTAAACTATGCCGATAAACTTAATTATTTAAAAAAGAAAGATTAAGAGCAGTAAGAGAGGGATTATTGTGCACATTCAGGGAAGATTATTGGATGTAGAGGACTGGTAAGCTGCAAAACCATCAAAGCAGGAACAGGACACTGCTTAATTTCTGCCAGAGTAAAAACAGGACTAAGGATAGAAGAACCAGGTAGATAAGTGAAAGTTTGGACAGGGAAGTCGCTTTGGTTCCTGTTTAAATCTTATGTAATTTTCAGTACTCAGTGAGAATTCTGTCTCATTTTTTAGAGTAAATTTGCATATTTTACTGTATATGATTTGCAGGGACTTGTGATGAGAAGGGTACGTAGCTTGACTTTTCACTGTTTCAAAAATATGTACTTCAGAATTTGTAAAACTTCCACTTAACTTTGTGTAGCTCTGTAGCATTCTACAGTTAAGCTGGCATCTCACACATGACATACATAAAACATTCTTCTTTTTCAATAATTAGGTTTATTGGTACATTATAGATTTACATAATGGTAATATTCATCATAGGGAGTTTGTACCTGTATGTGATATATTATAATTTCACTTTCATTCCCGAACCCCTCTCCTCCTTCAATCCATCCTCTCCTATTTACAAAACATTGTCTCCATTTTATTCTTTTCTTAAAAACTTTGGCGAAAGGAAGTAAAGAAAAAAACCCTCTGCAAGTATTTTCATGGCCACCTTCTCATTCTTTGGAATTTAGCTACTAAATCCTGTGCAATAATATTCACTTTTAATATTTTCCCTTAACCTTTACCTTAAATACCATAGTAATTTTCAGAACAGTAAATAGCATTTTTTCTTAATAGATAAAATTAATACAAAAACTTAAGGCTTATTTTGGGAATGTGGAATAACATGCATTCTTATCTCATTCCTTTTCAGTTTTATAACCTCCTCTTTATTCTCCTTATTCATTTCCCCATCCCCAAAATTCCACCTTCTAACTTCCTATCATGTTTTCTTTCATTCATTCATTCCTTTATTTACATTTCTCATATAAGAGAAAATATGTAATATTTGACATTCTGGGCCTGATTTATTTTGTGTACCATGATGGCTGCCCATGTATTTCCATACAATTGCCTTACTTACATTTTTCTTTATGATTGATTAATAGTCCATTGAATATCTATGGCACCTTTCTGTATCCATTCATCTGTTGACAGCCATCTACACTATTTCATTAGCTCAACTATTGTAAATTCAATTTCTGTAAATTGGGGCATGCAGGTAGCAATTTAATGTACTGTGATTACTTTTTTGTTAATATACACAGGAGGAGTCAAGGTGATCAAATGATGTTTTATTATGATTTCTCTGAGGAATCTCAATACACATTTACATAGTACTTTTAACAGTTTACATTGTCAGCAATACAGTAGGGCTCTTATTTACAACATCTTGGCAAAGTCTCCACCACCCCAACTTGATAACAAGTTCAATTCCAAATTTCTTTTGGAACTCAAGACAAACTCTTATCTGTGAATCTCCACAAAAATTAAAAACATGTTACATAATTAAGGGGTAAATACTTCCACTACAAAAACCAAGGAAGTAGGGATAGAAAATAATAGGTTCAAAGCATGGCTGAAACCACTAGGCTAAGTATTAAATCCTACAGATCCATGACCTAAATCCAGGGCACATAATGGTGAGATATGACTTCCAAAGGGTTTGGAAAAGCCCATTCCTATGGCCTTGTAGGTTTCAGCCTACACAGCCACTTTGTGGCTGGCAAATATCTTGAAGCTTAATGCTCTACACCTTCCATATCCCTAGAATCCTTGACTTATTTAGGTCTCCATTTTACCTTTGTCTTCACTCCCTTAGTTTCATATACAAACTTTCAGGGGTATTGTGGTACATTGACCACTGATGTTCAACTTGTAACACCAAGTTGAAGTGAAGTAACTTGGTTCTAAGTGGGGAAGGACCACCTGAGAATTGTTGCCAACAACATAAAAAAGGAGAACTGGAAAGGAAGAGGTGGTGCCGTTAGTTCTCCTGGAGGAGCTTGTCATGCTGGCTTTCCTGATGTGAACTCAGCTGTTCTCATCCTCCAAGGAGCTCAGGACTTTATTGTCACTAAGAATGGCTGTGATATTTTTCACTGCGGCGTGGCCCTAACTTTGAGCATCTTTCTGGCTCCAGTACAGACCCCTCAGGCTGCTGACACAGGTCCTTACTTCCTTTGGCAAAGACTTTAAAGTTTCCACCACTGAATTTTGGACCTTCCCAGAATACACCTAAGAAACAGACTTGCATGAGACATTGCAGTAGGATCTTGGTCTCCAGTTGGTCTCTTGGGAAGCATTGTGATGGGCTCTCAGTCTCTAGCTGGACTCATGCATGAGCTTGTCATGGGATCCAGGCCTCAGCTGGATTCTTTGGGTCTTTAGTGTGTGGAAAGATCTCCTGCACTCTTTGTATTTGACTGTCTTGGGTGACTCTCATAAAATAATCCTATAAATTATGTGTCCTGTATTAAATTGTTTATCTTATAAACCCTGACCACAACAGGTGCACTGCCTAGCCTCCCAGATTCCTCTCTGTAATCTAGGTGAAAGCTCCAGAACCCCTCACATTCTGCATGCAGTAAATCCAGCATCACATGGGTGACAGTAACATCTGCTGTCAGAATATGCAATAGTCAGTCTCCCAGGAATCACTAAACAAATGCCTTCTCATTTTCCTGAGTACTGAGCATGATGAAATGAATTTTGTGGAGCCACTACCCTAGAAGGGCCTACAAATAAGGTGAACAAGAGAATCTCTACTCAATGCAAGTTTTACAAGCTTGCACACTTGATCTGCAATAGGTGAGGAATTGCTGGTTTCTGGGATGACATCTGGTCATATTTTTTCCTTGTCTAAATACTTGATTGCTTTTTAATGTCAAAAATATGTCCAGTACCCAGAAGTCCTAAGGCCACAACTTTACCCATGATTCATTCTGGACCAAAATTTAAGTTTTTAAAATGTTTCTGCTCTGCTTTTGTCCCATTTATCAACTATGTCATTTCCACATGGCCTGAGGGATTTCTTATGAGGCTCTTGGTACCCCAAACAGACAATTAAGCCACACACTCAAAAGTATTATGAGCAAGTTTCATGAAAAGCAAATCAAGTGAATGTACAATTCACAGTGTCTGAATGGGCCTGAGATAAGAGTTTGTGAGCCCAAAAGTGATAGGCCCTGAGTCTCATAAAGTCCTAGTGATATGGAAGGATCTGCAACTGGGGATTGCAGGACTCATGATCCAATAGCAAATGACTCAGCCCACTGCCCTAGATAGTTTGTCATCACACAGTCATAATACCTGGCACACAGCTCAAAGTAGGGGCTCACAGTTTGTGGAAGCTCCAATCTATAGAACCATGGTTCCAATGCAGAGCAGCATTAGAGAAAGGCATGAGAGAGGAGAAACAGCTCAGGTAATGGTAGTATTAAGCACAGAGAGAGGGACTGAGGGAGGAGTGTATGATGTATATCCTTCTAGGCCGTATCACCAGTGACCTACTTCTATAAACAGGCTGCACATCCAAGTAGCACACTTAGAATAATCTATTAATGAATATCACACATGCATGACTGAACCACCTCCTGAGAGCCTCATCTGTAACAATGCAAGGCTTTGCAGGGCACATGTAGATATAAACCTCAAAACTCACCCATCAGGAGAAAGAGTTTTTGACCATATAATTTTATGGCAAGTGTCATGGTATTTAAAGTTTCCCTAGAGATAAAACCATAATAAAAATGAATTTAAACAGCCCAGTGGTAGGCACTTTTTTTAACTGCATGAATGGGAATATTGCAGTGACAGAAGGAACATTATCTTTCAGAATTCTGAAATTGTGATCTAGCTCTCCTTCCTTTTTCTCACTTTATGATTCTTTATCCCAAGAATCTTTATTATTTGTATGTCTTTGGTCAATCTCCTACCTCATTGTCCTTCTGAAAGGCATGATTATCATAACTGATTGTAAGTTGTTGAAAGCCAGTGTTCTCGAATTTCCAGAAGTGCATTTATCTGAATATGGGCATACTGCCTACGTGTGTGGAAATCATGGAAACGTCAGCTTATTTTCTCCAATGGGAAAGTGAAGACTATAGGGTAAGTTAGGATTTTTTGTTGTCATTGCAGATTCAGAAATCTATGGTGAATCAGAGTTTGAAGTTTGAAAAAGAGAATTTCTGGAAGGTTCTTAAATAGGAAATGTCGATTACTGCAAATTTGTGAATAGAAGGGCAAGAAGCTCCACATGGCATGTATTCTGCTGTAATTAATGTGGCTCAGTAATTACCTAGGACTTGAATGTAATATGTCTCTCTGGAGAGCTCATCATGGACTTTGCTTCTGAGTCACTAGGAAAGTGATGCCAGTCCAGTTTCCTGAGGATCATGAGTCCAGTTTCCTGAGGATCATGAGAAAGTTGAAGGGGGCCCACTTGATCTACCTGAAAAACAAGTGTTTGTTGAAAAAGGATGTCATCCATATCACTCACTGGTTCAGAAGCCTTTTGAACAAGGCATCTCTTGGGTCTCTGTAGAGGAATGGATTTGACAATGATGCATGAAAGCCTGAGCATAAGAGATTCTGACCATTTTGACTGCCTCTTGCAAAAGATACTAAATTGGGGAATAGTGTTATAATTCAGACTATCATACCCCAAGCATATTTTTCCATTACTTAGATTTGTAGGGAAAAAAAACATTTTGCAAAACACACAATAAGCTTTTTTCCCTCTGGTTATGAGGATCAAATTGTTGCTGATAATAAGGACAAGGTTTACTGGTGAACCTCAAAGTATCAAAAAGATGTTTCCCAAGATGCTTAATGGAGATGACAGACAAGACAGAGAAAATACTAAGTCTTGTGTTCTCTGGGGTATCCCTTTAGAAGCTCTCTTTGTTTCCTAATAAATATATCTGGTGTGGCAGATGGCACAAGTATCCTTATTTCCTTGAATCCCTCCCTAGCTTATGGCCTCAGATAAGGCATTTGGAGGCTAAGTAGTTATCCTGACAAGAGTCTTTCACAAATTCAATATGTATCCACCATCTTTTATCTGATAGAGGAGTTTTTAAAGAAGGAACAATTCTGAGAGCCAGGCTAGAGGGTAAAATTGAGAACTGGGAAGGGCAAATTATCTCAACAAATGTGTTAGATATCATGCATGTTTTCCCAACCAAGAAACTCACAAACATGATGTATCAAGTACTTTAAACTTATGAGAATGAATATGGTAATTCCTCTCCACTGGCTGTTCTCGCATATCCTCCAGGTGTTTTTACAAAAAAAGTATGTAAGACACTCAGAGCTTACCATGGTACAATCTACATGATGAAACATTTCTACCATGGATGGACAGCATAACAGGCTATTGTCCTGAATTTGGGGACAGTACTTCAAAGGTTCAATGTTGTAGTTCTAAGTGAATATGAGTCATTCCTAGGAATTAGCAGCTAAAGGAATACTAGAGAAAATATTATGAAGATGTAACACAGTATGATAAGATCTCATACCTTGCATCAGTTCTTCAATCAAGACAACCAGGCTGGCTTCAGTGGAATGACGAGGGCGTACCACCATATTTAATACTCTGTAATGCATTGTCATCCTCCCTGAACCATCCAGCTCTTTTACTGGCTGAACCTGACCACTAAATGGACTGTGGCCTGGCACACAATTTCTTGCAGCAACACTTGCTATCCTTGCACCTTGATATTAATTACCCTGCATGGGCAGACAGCTGCATTAACTCCATTTACTGTTCTGTACAACATTGCCTTTACAGTCCACACTCATGTGGGATATTCTGTGATGTGAGTATATTGCCCAACAACATGTCCATCTGTACTAGAAGTTTGGTCTTCTTCACAGTGGATATTTCAAGATCTGTATTTTCTAATGATAAGTCTCTTCAATTATGTTTGAATTAATTTAGGACAAGCTTAAGATTTCAGCAGAGCCCCTTATGATAGTTATCATCCAAGGCTTACACTTAACAAAAATTCCTTTACAACCTCCTGACCCTATTTACCATTTAGAATAACTGACATGTATGACTCTATCATGAGATTTACAACTCTCATTTCTTCCTCACATTCCCCTCTGTTCTTTTGAAATTTTCTGGAAGGCATCTCTGATCTGTCAATGTTTCTATTGTCCTTCATCACAAAAATTCTGCTATGGTGGTTGGTCCATATGGTCTCATGTGAGGGTAATGACTGATGACTGAATGTGAGTGTCATAGCTGCTTTAGCCAAATTGAAGCAAAAAGGACCTGTAAAAGGAATATGTTTTAGGCCTAACAAAATCAACAGTAACAAAAGTTAGAGCAGAAAAATATACAATTTTCCTATGCACCAAACTACAGAAACGTTTTCAACTCACTGTCTTAGGATTTTCTTCATGTTCCCTTTTCTTCTTCTCCTGGTAGAGCAAATTCCTACCATACAAACTATTTCTTACCAAAAATATGCCTCTTCTCATAATTTCTAAATCTCCTCTGTCCTATTTGCTGGGTCTCTTCTTTGCCAAGCCTATGACCACTTGGACTTTAAATGCTGCAGATATTTTTCCTTTGGTCTAAAATGTAACCCACAGATTTTTATATGGCAATTATCACTGGCTGAGTAGGCCTCTATGTAACCTTGAATAATAAGCTTATTTTAACACAAGCAGAAAGCAGTGGAAGAGCAAATATACTCCAAATATATCACATAGTCCAATTGTCATTGAAGTTCCTGTTTCTGATTGAAAGTTCTTAAGCTTAACCTTTACTGTACACATATTTATCAGCATTATAACAGTAGCTCTTACCTACATCACCTATTGGCTTGCCATCAGCATACTACAGCTTCTCAAACCAGCATCATGTTTAACTTTTCCAATTTCCCCCATATACCAGGGCCTTCTAAACTTTTAGGAAAGAAACAATCACAGCAACAACACTACTTCTGTGGGACAAATGTTGTTTAAATTAGTTTTCCCACCATCTAGACAAACAAGCACACACACCTCTCAAAAGAGAAGGTGGTAAATCTGACTCTTACTTACAGAAGAATCCATGATTCAGGACCTCCAAGGCAGAAACATGGCTGAAGATTGTGGCATAGCAAAGCTACTTAGTTTCTGAAGAGTGGGAATAAGAGTTTCCTAGGAGTGTGCCTTACTTATCCCCTGGGCAGTTTCCAAACCCATCATGTTGACAGTCCACCAGCGAACTATCACATAAAGGTTAACTGTTTGGGTTTTTCATATATTCTTGATAGCAATTCTCTATGAAAGCGGTAGCGAGCAAAGGTTACATCCTGTTCTTTAGGTTGCATTCTCACTGTTATTAACACTGCTATGCAGAAACTATCTATCTTCAATCTTCTTTTCTTTAGTTAAGTTTATTGGTACATTTTAGATATACTTAATGATCCTTTTCATTGTAGGATATTGGTATCCACACAAAATGTAGTTTCATACTGTTTTTTTTTATGTCCTCACTCCTCATTTTACTTCAACTCATCTTCCACTCTCTATTCACACAGCTTTGATTCCATTCCATATTTTTTAAATTGTTTTTTCTTTACTTTCCTTCTTTTCCTACACCCCTACTCTAGTTCTTCTTTCCTTTTGAACAATCTCTTCCCATTTCACAATATCAATTTTACATTGTGGTTCTTATTTATTCTTTCCTTTTCTCACACCAGGGAGATGTTGCAATAGTTACACATGTGAGTGTAGTTTATTTCACTTTATAGTATGGTCTCCACGTGTATCGATTTACCTACAAATGCCTCAAATTTATCCTTCCTTATGGCAGAGTATTACTATATTGTGTAAAAAGATCTTCACTGATGGGCATTTACAGGGTTTCCAAAATGTAGCTATTAAAAACTGCCCTACTGCAAACATAGGGCACATGGATCACTACAGTATGACTTTTTAATTTTTCCAGGAAGACAATAAGAAGGGAAATACGTGGGTCAAATGGGCACTCCAGTTCAAATTTTTGAGCAGTTTTGACACTGCTTTCTACAGTGGTTACACCAGTCTATAATTCCACCAAAAGTGGAGAAGAATTCCTTTTTCACCAAACACAATCATATTTTTTATTACCTGATTTCTTGGTGATAGCCGTTTTTTCTAGAGTGAAATGGTATCTCACAACTCTTTTAAGTTCAGTTTCCTCAGTGACCCGTGATGTTGATCATGTTTTCATGTATTTACGTGCCATTTGTACTTGTTCATCTTAGAAGTGTATATTCTTTCAAATGCCCATTTTCAGATTGGATCTTTGAATTTAAGTGATTTAATGTTTTCCATTATTTGTAAGTTCTAGATATCAGTTCTTTTAAATCTAAATGTCTCAATGTCTTTTTAATCACTGTGTGGATTGGCATTTCACTCCACTAGGAGTTTCTCTTCCACAAAAAGATTTAAAAGGATGAGATCTCAGTTATTATGTGTTTGTTTCTTTGTTTGTTTATTTGTTTTTGTTTTTTTCTGGTATCGGTAATCGAAGTCATGACGTTGCACTTGCCAGACAGGTGCTGTGCCACTGAACTAAATCCCCAGCCCCTGAGATCTCAGTTATTGATTCTTAATATTATTTCTTGTGTGATTGGGGTTTTGTTTATGAAGTAAATGCCTAAAACTATACATTCAAGAGTTCTATCTCTTTCTCTTCCAGCAGATTTGCTCCCTTTAAAGGTATAGGTATGGGTATAGGTATATGTACAGGTATAAGTACAGGTATAGGTATAGGTATTTTCCTGAAATTTGTATGGTTTTCTTTTTAAAAGATGCATTTAAATCTGACATTTTTTCTGTGTGTATATCTGTGTTGTTTTCATTCATATTCCCTAAAAATACAACTCTACCACAGCCAAGTTTAGTGTTTTCCTTAAAGGAGGATAATCAATCCATTCACTGCAAGACAACTTTGGTGTGCAAATATTGCCACAAAGATTAGAAATACAGGAGAATAAAATTTATCTCAAATTATGAACGTCAGGAAGGACAAGAGTGAGTACAGATTTTCAGAACTGGAACACATTGATGCCTTTAAAGACAAACTACTCAAAGACACGATAAAAATAGCAAAAGGAAAAATTAATCAACACATAGATGATGCAAGGAAGACTCACAATAATTGGAATAAGTGAAAGAGCTGAAGGTAACACAAAGCACATGTAAAATTTATTCATAGAAAAATAAAAGACAATTCCCTAAATATAGGGAAAAAATTAAACATAGAGATAAGTGAGACAAATACAACACCAAAAGAGCCATGGCCAAAGTATACCATGCCATCTTACACTCAAAAATTCCAATATCTTACCACCGTGTTAAAAATCTTAAAAGTGGTCAAAGAAAAGGCACAAATCACATCAAAGATTAACCCAGTAGCATCACAGCAGATTACTCCACACAAAAGATAAAAGCCAGAGAGCTAGAAGGGAAGTGTTTCAGGACCTAAATGATAACAATTTCCAGTCTTTACTTATGTATGCTACTGAAATTTCACACAAAGTGATGGAGAAATAAGGTATTTCAATGGCAAAAACTACATAAAAAACTCATGAGTGCTAAATCAGCTTTAAAAATTTGTCAGGATATCCTAGAAAGAGATGATGAAGTCAATAGTGGAAACCCAGAAGTGAAGCAAGAGTTGATATCCAATATCAGACAAAGTAGATTTCAAGCTAAGACTGAATAGAAAAGACAAAGACAGACACTATACATTTGTTAGAAGAACAATTTTAGAGGAAAAGTTAACATTAGTAAACATATATGCAACAAAAGTCAACACAACCCACTTCAAAAAATAAACCCTAGTCGATATGAAAAAGGAGACAAAAACCAATGTAATAATAATGCTGGACATCAATAAAACCTTGTCACAAGTACATAGTTTAGCTAAACAAAAAAATCAACAAATAAATATTAGAGGACAACCAAATGTTTGAAAAAATGCACTTATTAGCTATGTAGAGTGTTCCATCCAACAAAGGAATATACATTCTTTTCAATAGTATAGGAGAATTTCTCCAAGCTATACTACATATGAGCCCATCAAACATGCCTAAGAGAATGCAAAAGATCAAAACTGTCCCATCTATGTTATACCATCATAGTACAATGAAGCTAGAAAGCACTGGCAAGAGAAACCACGTAAACTGCACAAATATATGGAAGTTAAACAATAACATCTTGAACAATCAGTAGGTCACAGCTGAAATTAGAGAAGTACTTACAGTTTCTAAAATCTAATAAAAAGCCAACATAACATAGCAAAACCTATGGGATACAGTGAAAGAAGTCTAAAGAGGGAGTTCATAGCAGTGAATTTCCACAATAAAATAGAACGAGCTCAAATAAATAACAAATTATAATCAAAGCTAATAGAGGGAAAGAGAATATAAAGATAAGGTCAAAAACTACTGAAATTGGAACTTAAGAAATAATCAATGAATCAAGGAGTCACTCCTTTGAAAATTTAAACAAAATAGACAAACACTTAGCTAATCTAACTAAAGTAAGGAAAGAAAAGATACAAATCCATTTAATTAGAAATGAAGAAAGTGAAATTACAATGGATTCTGCTGAAATGCTGATTATCACTAACTACTGTACTCTTATAAAATGAAAAATATAGAGAAAAGTGATCAATTCCTAGATACATATGAATGACCAAACCTGAGTCAAGAAGTTATAAAGTCCTGAATAAGACAATGTCAGTGGAAGTGAGGAAGTGACCTTAAAAAACAACTACAATTAAGCCACCCCAAGACACTGATAGATTCACTATCAAATTTTGAATAAACTTTAGAGAAAATCTAATGTCATTACTCCACAAACATTAAGGAAATGAAAAGTGAATCACATCGTCATCTCAATACATGCATGAAAAGTATTAGATAAAAATCCAACAATGAATGATGCTAAATACACTGAAGAAAACAGAAATAGGTCTTTATCTTAACTTCATAAAAGTCATCTATGACAAGCAAATGCCAACATTATAATAAATGGAGAGAAACTGAATTCATTCCCTCTAAAACCAGGAACAAGTCAAGGATGACTGCTATATACTCTTTAGTTAAATATAGATCTTGAAACATTAGCTAGAGCAATAAATTAAGAGACAGAAAGAGCCACCCTCCCTGTGCCCGGGCCAGACAGGAACTCCTAACTCTGAAGGCCCACAAACTGCTCTCACCAGGGTTTGCATGTGGGCCCTCCCTGTGCATGCCCTGCACTGAGTGAGCAGGCTGTCAGTGATCAGTGTTTCAGGCCCATGTTTTGCTTGTGCCCTGACCTCCGGGAGGTCATGGACACCACAGTCTGTGATTGCTGGTGGAGCGGCCCACATCTGGCTCCTATGCATGTCCTGAACTGATTGGAGATGCAGAATCAGGTGGTCCACAAACTGTTGACCCTACAGTTCAGGTCTGGGCATTGTCTGTACCCTGAAATGTCAAGGGACATGGGTCCACTAGACCAAGACTGTCCCAGCAGTTCAACCAGAGTATGGGTCATACACATGCCCTCAATTGTGAGGGGACACTGGATCAGACAGTCTGCCATCAGCTGATATCACATTCCATGTCTGAGACCTGAGAAAACTACAAACACTTCACCATCTGCTAGAAAACCCCAGACTATGTAGTGCATCTCAGCAGACACTGAGGGGCAAGACTGACCACCAGGAAAGCTATGGACACTGGTGACCTTTGCTGAGCTGCCAGGGAAGAGGGAGACTGAGCTTTCTGCACATGGTACAAAACATGACAAGACAAAGGACTAAAACACAATAGGACTCCACCACACTCAGAACAAATCCAGGAGACATTCACATAGGACAACTTGGTAAACACACACCTGAAATTGCTGAAATGATTGCAATGGAAGTAAAGAAACAACTCCATAAGGCCATAGAAGAGATCAGATAAGAAATAATCTCTCAGCAAAAAATGAAGTGACAATAATAATGGAAGAACTGCTCAGCACATCTGAAGAAGAAACATATAAAAAACTAGAAGAACATAGGGAATGGATAAAAACATTAAATGAAAAATATAGAAATGACTTAGAACCAGAACTTATAATGTAGAACTTAGAATCTGGCATGAATCAGATTCAGAGAGACATCCAGGAAATCAAAGCTGCCACTGAAAGCTGCAAAATCCATTTGAATGAAGCAGAAGATAGAATTCCAGATTTTGAAGACAGCATGGCAGCTAGTGATCATGAAAGAAAGGATCTCTTAAATCAACAAGGAATCAGGAAAAATCAATTCAACAGCTGCAAGACAAGGCAAAGAGGAATAATGTACAACAGATAAGAGTCAATGAAATAGCAGGAGGCAACACAACTGACATAAAAAGAATATTTGCAGAAATAATAGCAGAACATTTCCCAAACATGGAAACAGAGCCTGATATACAAGTAAATGAGGCACATAGAACTCCAACTAACCACAACCAAAATAAAACTACACCCATACATACGAGTCAAATTCCCAGAACTCCAACGGAAGAATAGAATATTAAAAGCTGCTAGAGAAAAGAGACAGATTATCTATAAAGGAAAGCCTATTAGAATCACAGCAGATTTCTCAACACAAACCATTCAATCAACAAGAGCGTGGAGCAATGTATTACAGGTCATGAGACAAAACAGCTTCCAACCAAGACTGATGTACCTTTCCAAGCTATCCCTCAAATTCAGCTGGAGAAATAAAATATTTCCATGACAAAGAACAATTGAAGAACTTCATGAGTGCCAAACCATTGTGGCAGAGTACTAAAAGATATTCTCAACAGAGAAAAATGTGACGGCAATTTCAAGAACAACAGTAGAAAGGAACCGTCAAGAAGAGTAAGCAAGTAAGCAGGTATGAAAAGACAGGAAAAAAATGCAAGTAATTAACATGACAATGATAAGTCAACACATATTGGTTATAACCATAAATGTAAATGACTTCAGTTCATCAATCAAAAGAAACAGACTGGCAGAGTGGATTAAGAAACAAAATCCAACAATATGCTGTATACAGGAAACACATTTGACTCAAAAGGAAATCATACACTGAAAGTCAAAGGATGGAAAACAATCCTCCATGCAACAGAAACCCAGAAAAAAGAAGGGGTAGCTATTATATTTGCAGACAATGTAAACTTCAAACCAACAACAATCAAAAGAGATAAAGAAGGTCACTACATACTTGTCAGGGGAAAACTGCAAGAGGATGAAATAAAAATCAAGACCATGCATGCACCAAATATCAGAGCACCAAACTATATAAGACAAATCTTAACAGGCATGAAAACCCATATAATTAAGAACACTATTGTAACAGAGGAGGTCAACACCCCTTTGACACAAAGAGATAGGTCAACTGGACAAAAAGTCAGCAAAGAAATAACAGATCTGAACCAAAACAGCAAACAAATGGACTTAGTAGATGTATACAGAGTATTCCACCCTACAACATCAGAATACACATTTTTCTCAGCTGCACATGGGACTTTCTCTAAAATAGACCACATTCTACGCCATAGAACATACCTACCTAAATGCAAAAGCACTGAAATTATCGCATGCATATTATCTGACTACAGTGCAATGAAATTGAAAATTGATGACAAGAGGAACTCCAAAAATTCCATAAACACTTGGAAATTAAACAACAAGCTCCTGAACAACCAATGGGTCACAAAAGAAATTAAAGAAGAAATTTTTTAAAAACCTATAAACAAATGAAAATGTAAATACAACTTACTAGAATCTGTGGGATGCAATGAAAGCAGTCCTCAGAGGGAAATTTAGAGTGGTGAACACACACATGAGGAAAACAGAAAGAGAACAAAGAAATAGCCTAATGCTGCACCTCAAACTTTTAGAAAAAGAACAAGTCAAGCCCAAAGCCTGAAGAAGGGAGCAGATTATAAAGTACAGGGCAGAAATTAATGCAATTGGGATGAAGAAAAGCTTACAAAAAAATAAATGAATCAAAGAGTTGGTTCTCTGAACGAATAAATAAAATTGATAAAACACTAGCCAACCATCTCAAAAATAGAAAGGAAACAACTGAAATTCATGCAATAAGGAATGAAAAGGATGAAATTATTACAGATTC
>NW_004955417.1:2974258-2992485 GCF_000276665.1 Chinchilla lanigera
CGAGGCTGTGGAGAATTAGGAACTCTTCTCCACTGCTGGTGGGAATACAGACTGGTGAAATCACTGTGGAAATCAGTTTGGAGATTTCTCAGAAAACTAAGTCTGGAGGTGCCATTCAACCCAGCTATTCCCCTTCTGGGTATTTTCCCAGAAGAAGTAAAACATCATATCACAGCGATATATGTGCACCTATGCTCATAGAAGTGCTATTTGTAACTGCTAACTTGTGGAAGCAACCCAAATGTCTGTCCACTGAGGACTGGATAAAAAAAAAAAAATGTGGTGCTTTTATATAATAGAATATTACTCAGCTATAAAGAAAGATGAACTCGAGGCATTTATAGGTAAATGGTCACAACTAGAGACCATACTCATAAGTGAAATAAATTACACCTGCCTGTGTAAGCACCACATTGTCTGGCTAGTGTCAGACCTGAAGGAGTGAATAAAAACTAGGAGCTATGAAAGACATTGTGAAATGAAAGGAAAATAGTCTAAAGTAAAGGGCATCAGGGGTGTGGAAAAAGAAGGGGAAATTATGTAAGTATGTACATACAGGATAGCTAACATAGTTGAACTACTGTCTTGTACTGCTTTACTGAAAGAAACAGTTAATGATTACTTGATTGATCAATAGTGCATATCTTTATTAGTTTTCCTGAGAAACCTCCTGGAAGATATCAATATGTAATACAATAAGCATTGTTAATTTCCTACCACTTTGCTTGTAATTCTGTATTGTTTGTATTGTTCTTTTCCTATTTTGTAAATATTTGCCTGTTTGTTTATGTGCTTTCCTTCCTTCATTTTTCAAAATAAAAAAAAAGAGAGACAGAAAGAAATTCATTATAGACAGGCAAGGAAGAAAGTGAATTATCCTTCTTTATTGATGACATGACCATCTAAAGAGAAGACCACGAAACCTGCACCAACAGTTGCCAAGAATTAGTATCCAAATTATCCAGTATAGCAGGATAGAATGGAAATACTAAAAAAATTACTAGCATCTCTTTACACCAAAAACAATCTCACTGAAAAGCAAATTAGAGAAACAATACCTTTAAAAATAGCATTAAGAAAACTGAAATATTCAGGAATCAAGTAACTAAAGGAGTGAATGTTTTTACAGTTAAACCTACAGTACTTTGAAAAAGGAGATTATAGAGAACATCAGAACACAGAAACATACCCCTTGTTTCTGGATAAGCAGAAAGATTTTGGTAAAAATGGCCTTAGTTCCAAAACTATTAGAGAGACAATGCAATCCCAATAAAGACACCAAAAATAATCATTATAGGCTTGGAGAAATTAACCCTAAAATTCACATGGAACAGCAAGAGACTTACCATAGAAAAATAGCTCTAGATAACAAGGGTAGGCCAGCAGGGGGAGGAAGGAAACACCATCCCAGATTTCAAGTTCTACTACAGAGCTACAGTGAGAAAAATAGATGTATTCACAAAATAGAGACTCGTGGATCAATGGAAGAGAATACAAAGGCAGAAGCAAACAGACACACAGCTACGTTATTGTTCTTCAGATGACAAAATCCTTTCGCCTCAGGAAAGACAGCCTCTTTAACAAACAATACTGGGAAAACTGGCTATCCACATGGTGCAGATTAAACCTAGATGCATATCTCTCACCATCCACTAATCTAAGATCAAAATATATGAAAGACTTAACATTGGAACAGAAACAATCTACTGGAAGACACTTTAGGTAAAACTCCTAAAGACATAGGTATAGGCAAAGGCTTTCTGAACAAAACACTGGTTGCCCAAGAAATAACATCAAGAATCAACAAATGGGATCATATAATGTTATAAACATCCACACAGCAAAGGAAACCACTAACAGAGGGAAAACACAATACATAGAATTTGCTAACTATGCCTCAGACAAAAGGCTAATATCTAGAGTGTAAAAAGAACTAAAAAATTAGACTCTAGAAATTTAAAGACCCAATCCAAAAATGGGCATCTGAATTTAATAGACACTTCTCAGATTAAGAAATTCAAATGAAAAATAAGTACATGAAAAAATGTTTAATAGCATGGACCATTTAAATAATGCAAGGTAAAACCACACAGATTCCATCTCACTAGCAAGAATTGTTACCATTCATAAATCAACTAATGATAAATGTCGGGGAGGCTGTGGGAAGCAAGAAACACTTCTTTGTTGTTGGGGATACTGTAAAACTGATACAACCACTATGGAAATCCATATGGTGATTCCTCAATAATTTAAGAGCAGAAATTACATTTCATCCAGCTATTCACCTTCTCAGTGTCTTTCCAAAAGGTTTACAGATACTATAGCATTGTGGTAAGCATAACCATGTTAATAACCATTCAATTCAAAATATCCAAGAGTTGGAAATCTCCCATTCTCAATCAAAAGATGAATGGGTAAACAAAATGTGGCCTTTATACAAAATGAAGTATCACTCTGCCATAAAAAAGACAAACTCGAGCCATTGCTAGAAAAATGAATGCACTTCAAACCATAATACTAAGAGGAATGACTCAGGCACAGAAGCTTAAATATCACATATTTTCTCTTTAAAAAATATATATATATACACGACAGGTAATAAAAACGTGAATTTAAAAAGGTATTGAAATCCATGTGCACAAAGTATCTAAAATTGTAAATTGACCTACCATAAATATTTTACTTGGTGTTTGGACTATTATTTTAGTTCTTAATCTGTAATTAGTTGACAAAATTGTAATAAAATAAACACATGACCTTGATGATGGAAAAATAAAATAGGGTAGATGGAGGGAGAAAATAAGAGAATTGAAATATAGTATGTAGATGTACCAATTTCCCTTAATGTACTCACTGTGTATGGCAAACCTGTACTAATAAAACTCAAAAAATAAACTTAAAAAAGTCTCATTTCATGACAAGTTCTCTTTCAAAGATTAATGATAAGAGACATTCCTCCTACAAAGATTTTGAGAAAACTATGTCTCATATGAACTTCTGCTAATCCAGAAATTTTTATTTGACTTTTCTAACACACCTCTCTACATAACTTTGGATTGGGGGGCCATAACATTATATGACCATCTTTTACTCAGGGTAGATCAATCCTGTGAGTAGGAAAAGGATGAGATGAGTCAGCAGGCAGTGGATCACTGCATCAGATGAAGCTAGCTATCATAAACAACACTACATGTACTTGACGTACAAAACTATAGCAGTAAATATAGAGAATTGGATTCTTCTGTGTCAGGATGCAGTAGATAGAACTCTCACACTTAACTGTGACTCTGATCAGTCATATGCCAGACCAAGTGTAAGCCACATAGACAGTTTTTGTCCTAACACTTATATTGAAAGGACAATGTTGATGCTCAAGAACCATTGCACATTCTTTACATTAAGTTCTGCAATAAAGACTTATACTGGCTTTCAGAAGTATCAATGTATTCATCTCCATAGCACATCTGATAATATTCTAAGGAGTATTTAGTGACAGAAAAACAGCTGCCCTGATGTAAGTTTTACCTAATCATCAGTATAAGAATCAAATGTCTCTCTCCCAAACATGACTAGTGGGACTTTGGAAAGCTTACATAATTTACTTTTAAGAAATATCATGGAAAGCACAAGCTTATAAGCAAAATATGTCCTGACTCCAACTAGGATAAGTACAGAAAAATGATAAAATAATGACACTGGAATAATATTGTTCTCCATTATATTAGAAGGAACTGTTAAAGTTTAATAATATGTCATGTGCTGATTAATTTTTTGTGTTTCTTAGGAGAGGTGAAGAACCCCGCTCAGACAATTCCCACATCGTTGATTTCTGCCATGTCCATCATGATTGTGATATACTTATTGACTAATATATCCTACCTGACAGTTTTAACACCAGAGGAAATCATCTCTTCAGGTATGATTGTGTGTGAACAAGAGCAAAATAGTCGCATCTACCTACTTAAATTAAACAGGTACACCACTATGCAATAGATTTGGTTGATACACATTTAGTCATATACATATAATCTGCTCATGTTTTTGATTTTGTAAAGTGTGCAAAAAATATTTTTTCAATTTGTACAAGGACTACACTTGATAGCACTTAGTTCTGAGAATAGATGAAAATGAAGGAGGAAGAACTAAACAGAGAGAGGAGGGGAAGTAGAGGAAGGAAGATGAGTTGGAGACAAGGAGGTGGAATATTATGGGGGAAACTTAAATAAGAAAGGCACCCCAAAAAAATTAACTATTTTCCTAAGATGTTCCATCTTTTAGGGTACACACAGACTTCTATCTTCAATGTACCTCTTTCAAATAGGCATTACCATCCTCATCTCTTTGAAGAAGAATATGAAATTCAGAGTACTAAAGTCATGTTGGATAGAGGGAGGGGCTGATTTAAGAGTGAACAGTGAATGTCAACTGACATAATGATAAAAATTATCTCCTCTTCAGATTATTAGTAATAATAGCTTGTAAATGTGTGCAACAATTATAAGGATTGAAGTTCAAAAGATACCAAAAGAATGATATTTGATGTTACATAGCAATTGACAGAAATAGGACTCTAACCCAGGCTTCTAATTTTAAAACCATATACTCAGTCACTGTGTTAAAGCATACTTTACAAACAGATCAGATCAAAGCATCACTAAGATGATTTCTCAGCAGTTCAGGAGTAAAATGAAGATATTATTAGAGAGTTGTCACACAAGAAAACTTATTAACATACAGAATCACAACGCACACACATACATATAAATGAAGGATACAAAGTTCAGTTTAATTAATAACAATAAGATAGAAACTGAAATTCAGAAAAAACTTAGTAAGCTTTTATGTTTTAAACACATTTATCCTGCAGGAAAAAAATGTTATATGGAAAATTCACGTAATAAGAACAGTTATATGGAAAATTCATGTAATAAGAACAATTAAATTTGAAATATTCCACACAAATTCCAAACAATACACCAGTAAAAACACATCCTGAAAAACACAGATACACCAGTAGACACAGAGGAATAAGACCATGAGCCAACACAGAGAGATGTGAACAGATATATAAATTTCCACTATTCAAAAAATCAGAAGGTGGTTCAGACAATTGCCCAGGGAATAGCATGCAAACATATTGATTATAAAATAGAAAGACAATTATAAGTTCAAAAAGAAAACACATGAGTGTTACCACTACCTAGTGCCAACTGTTGATCTCACAGGAACGCTGAAATCCACTACAGGATAGGGTTTACTTAATGAGAAGAAGGAAAAATTCTAATTTGTCTTATATTTCAGCTGGAATCCCTTCTGCAAGTTCTATACAAATCTACCTCACTGCAGTTCAATATTTGCCCATCATGATTTCCACTCTTCACGCCTCGGTCCAGAGCCTCCTTGCTCTTGCCTGGTTTATGGCAACAACCTCTTAATGTATGGAGTTCTTCCAATCCGGCCTCCTTTCATGTTCTGCGGATAACTTTATGATATACAAACTTACAAAAGCCACTTCCCTGCTTAAACACTGCTGTCATTTTTCTTGTCTGTCTTCCTAATCTCTCTCTCCGTCACAGAAGCTTCAACCACCACATCATCACTGCAACACTTCCTTCCTGCAGACCAAATGATCACTTCCCAGTTGGCCACAGCACTTTCTGAACTAAGGCCTTCTACAGAGCTAATTCCTTGTGCTCATCCACCACATCTTTCTGCATTGCACTCTGCTCGCTGCACCCTCCAGGATAACCCTGAATGTCTGCAACCAGGCATATTTGGCTACCTCATGTTGACAGTAGGATTGATATCAAGTGCAGCATCTCCAGAGCCCAAGTGCCTCATTCTATATAAGCAGGAGTCTGACAAATGCATTTTAAAATCAAAATTACCCAAAACTTTAAATTCTCATGGCAGTGATCTTTCAGCAAGTGTTAACACTTTAAAAACTCTTTCAATTGGAGAACATATATGGCCTCTAGAGAAATGATAGCACTTATTTTTGCAAATACAAATGTACAATTAAGAGGTTGGTATTGAAAATTGACATGAAATAATTCATATATTAATTCATGCAATGCTCATTGGAAAATACTATGATCTCATATCTAACAAGACAGCACAATTATATCACACAATTGTCCCCACTTGAACTGTTAACTACTGCACAACAGATTTCAAGTATTTACAGCATGCTTGACGGATACACAACACAATATTCTACATTTTTAATGTGTTATTTCATTTAGTTAGACAACTATATCCAAGGAAAACCCTTCCATTTTATTTTTACTTGATAATATAACAGTTGACCATATCAGTTATTGTTTTTTAGCAAACTTCCAGAAATATACTGACATAAAGCAAACATTACAGAGCAGACTTCTACAGATCCCCAATTTATGACAGGATCAGGTGAGCATGCTATGGCCATTTCTGAGTCTTCAAATTCCTGGACTATTTGAAAGAGTTTACCATGACTCCTGCCATGCTCTTTGGGATCCCACAAGGATGTTATTTCAAGCTTTGGATTCCAAATGCAACAACATGGTTATATGTGCAAGAATTTTATTAGGGCAAAGGCTTGGTGTTAAATCAATGAGGCAAGAAACCAGGAGACAGTTGAGACCATAACTCAAGTTTAGGCCAAAGTGAAGGGCATAAGAAAGGGAGGATGCATAAAAGCATCTCTGGGAGCCACAGAATATAAGGAAGATTTGGCAAGTACATAAGGAGCTTTTAGCCATCATTGGCCATCAGGTAAATGAGTGCTCATGTTTCTCTGCCACACAAAGTCATTAGCTGAGAGCATCCCGTGAGGAGTGCTGCTTTAAAAAATGTGTCATACCAGATTTCACAAAGCAGTAGGCGCACTAGGCCAATTATGTTTCTAAGAGCACGAACTCTTTTATGCATTTCCACATCTCCAGAGATAACATGGCTTGCAAGGACTCTGTCCTGCACTAGTCCTGAACTAGGTTAAGCTTCTTAATATGGTAGCTAGTCAGGGTTCCAATCAAGAGAGAAAATAGAAGCCTACCGTACCTCTTCAAAAGTAGCTGAAAACTGACAGTTAACAATTTCCATTTTTTTAGTCAAAACATAAAGGAGGCTACAACTGAGTCAAGGAGTTGAGGACAGTTCCTCCCTTGTAAGTGGCAGTCAACTCACATCACAAAAGGATCAGATTCAGGAAGCATGAAGTATTGTCCTGTGAATTTGCAAAAATGCCAAAGTGACTACGACCTTTGAATTTTCTTCAATGTTTGCAGATTCTGTTGCTGCCACATGGGTGGACAGAGTGCTCCCTTCCATGCAATGGGTCGTTTCACTGGGGATTTCGATGTCAATAGTTGACACTACTTCCTGTGGAATCCTTTCTGGATCAAGGATTCTCTACATTGCAAGCCAAGAAGGACAATTGCCTCGGATCTTCTCTATGCTTAACGAGCACCTCTCTCCAGCTGCAGCTGTGATCCAGTTAATTATTTTAACTTCTATTGCCGTTATACCATCAAATTTGATCTATTTACTAAAATATGTGGGATTAGCTTCGTGGACTATAAGTGGGCTTAATATGATTGCTTTACTTAAATTAAGGTACCAGAATCCAGATCTACCAAGACCTTACAAGGTAAATCAAAATTGAAATATTAACATTAATTTAGTACTATCCCTACACAATTAAGACATGTAGAAGGTATATGAATGCTTCTAAACTATTGCTAGCTTTTTTTTATAAAACATCTGCTCTGGGAATACATTTCCTAATTTTCTGTGATGGACCATTTTTTTTACCTCATTTCTTTATGTTAATTTTTAGTGTAAAATTTGAAATTTTATATTTTTATAAGGAAGATAGGTGTTGTCTTCATAAATTTCAGGAATTGGCAGTAAGATTTTAGCGAGAAAATATTTCATTTATATAAGAAATTAAGACCCATAATAAAATTGTGAACTTTAACTTCAAATTTGAATCACTGCACTGCATAAATTACTTGACAGGACTACTGGAACTCGTGAGAGTTTATTCTATGATAGCTTGTGTGTCTAGAACTGAGGTTTGATCTGAAGGCCTCATGCATGGTAAGCAAGTGGTGTCCCACAGAGCCATACTGAAGGCCATTACAATATACTAGTAGAAAGCACTGCTTTACTAGCGGGACAAAGCCCATGCGCAGACACAGAGTAAGGTGTGCAGAGTTCAGCTAAATGAGTGATTCACAACATTTATAGAACCAGGAACCAGTTTTGTGGAACATAAGTTTATGACAGAGTGGAGGCAGGAGACTGATGTTTTCCACATTATTCAAGCACATTATACTGATTTTAAACTTTTGCATTAGTATTATATTACAATATATAACAATATCATGATAAAACTCCCTATAATCTCACATCAGTGCCAAGGCTGATGCTGTGTTCCAGCAACTACATGGTGATGTAAATTCACCTGCCAGTGTAAAGGCTTTCACTAGACACAACTTAATTCAATTTGCCAGGCAATAATATGGTTTAGATATATGGCTCTGCAAGTTTTTAATTAGTATGGTCTCGGTGCAGTCACACCGCTCTGCTAACGTTAACCTGCATTTTTAGCTGCACCCCACCACTAGCAACACTACCTCAAGTCCATTTCAGATCTTCAGGCACTAGGTTTTCATAAGAGGCACAACAACCTAGATCCTCACAGTTGTGCTTCACAGAAGAATTCATGCTCCTATGAGAATCTAGTGCTGCTGCTGATCTGACAGGACATTAAGCTCAATGGTAATATGGAAGGTCTGTAAATACAGAAGAGGTTTTGCTCTCTGGTACACTGTTCATCTTCTGCTGTGCTGAGAAGTTGCTACCACTCTGTGGCCAGGATTGTGGGAACTTTGCAGTACATGATAGCCCCTGTTGCACCAATTTATGGATACATATTGTGTGAAAGAACAAAGACTTCACATGCAGGAGAAATAATAGCAGATTCTTCTTTAAAAGTCTGCTGTGACAAGAACATGGATAGTGAGCGAGGCCGAGGTGTCAGAAGAGGCAGACCAAAGAGATGGTCTGCATTCTAGAAATAACTGGGCTCTACTCAAGACAATTTCAAGGCTCAGATTGATTAATCTAGATTTATGGAGCTGACCTGGAATTGAAAACTAGCATTGTGATAGAAGAACCCAAGTTTTCCTAATATTTACTATAGCAAAGAATGTATTATTTTGTCAAGAACACATCAGTGAGATGGTCTGTGATCGTCACATCAGAGATACTGAGGCTGCTCCTAACGTACCGGACTGTGTAGTCCTTGTGGTTTCCTGCTTGGAGAATTGTTATAAAGCTTGCTGGCATGCATTTTGTGAACTACATTTTTACGTTGTTTATGTGTATTCATCTCCCTCATATGTCCTTCTCATTTTCACTTGTCTTTGTATGAAATAAGCTATAACTTCTTATAATGCAAATTAAGAAGGTTCCAGAGTATGTTTCTTTCTTAATCAGGCTATAAATATAATCAAGTGTACTCATCCTTTCAGACACTTCTTGCTTATAGATGTGGTAGGAATGTAAATGAGAAACCCATAATTCATGCAGTCACTAAAATAAATGCTTGAGTGTTCTTACTTTAGTTTCTATGCTCACGTTCATCCCTGGGATTCTCATTTACTCAGTCTTCATGGGACACTAACAATCTGTATAATTATCAATCATACAGCTTTAGTCATTGAAAGCTTCTCATTTTTTGTATTTAGGGACACACCCTTTATACTCAGAGGTCCACTAGTAATATTTTCAGAAACGTGAACCTGTGTCATCCTCCACTCTCTTTTCCCCACAGATAGGTTCTTCCTTGCCTATGAGCATTGTGAAAAATGGGAATGAAGATAACTTTTTCTTGCGATATTCATTTATGAAACAAATGTGCAGTGAACAGCTGCTATTTCTCAGTGTCACTTCTAGGCAGTTCAGACAAATCAGTCAGTCTTTCCACAGAGGATATTATGATCCTCATCACAAAGTAAGAAATGTCCACAAATACATTAACAAAGTGCATCAAGAAGTGTCACTTTTTTCAGCAAGATCTGTTGAAATGTAATGAATGCATTTCTCACCAGTACTTAAAAATCAACACTATCCAGGACACTATTTTACAAATGAAAATCAGGTCAGAAAGAGCAAGGAGAAACATATATTAGTTAATACATATGACAAACAAATAATAGCTTGGTTTCCTAAATCGAAAAACTGAGTATGTTTCAAATTCTAAAGCTGAAATAATATAATTAATTCTTTATATTTTACATGACAAACAATAATATATCTTTTCATAAGTAAAAGCACAAACTTTCACTAATTTTAGTAAATAAAAGATACAATCTGTTAAGAAAAGAAATGGTTTCCTTAAAAATTCAGTGCATGCTTAATGTGCTTTAGTCTCTTTTTCCCTACAATAAAACTTAGACTATCCATAAGAGTATCCATCTAAACCTATTTGAAAACATGGATGCAGTTACCTCTCCTTTGTTATCCCTCACTTATAAAACCTATGTCTGTAAAAAAATACTGAGAAAAAAATCACCACTAATGTTGGTTTTCTTTCTTCTTTCAGGTTTGGCTGCCAATGATATTTGCATCTTTAGCATCTTCTGCCTTTCTAATTTTTATGCCAATCATTCAGTCTCCTAAAATGGAGCATATTTACCAAGTTGTCTTTGTTTTAAGTGGAGTTCTGTATTACCTGCTCCATGTTCACTTTAATCAAGGTTCTGTTTATTCTGAGAAAATCACTTGTTATTTACAGTTATTATTTAATATGTCACCTTCAGAAGATCAAGAAAATTATATTTCTATAGAAAAACATTGATTATAAACAAGTATTTGTGAAAATAAAAGATATTAAATTTTGAAACTGAAGTGAACAAATAGATCCCTGCAAATCTCCAAAATATAGAACAAAGTCACACACTCCTCTACATACATTTATCATATGTACAGAGATAGGAGCTCCGATTTCCAGTATAAATCAATGATAAGCACATGTGCTGTAATTTGCATATGAAACATTCCCCATAGACTCAGTGTTGCACAGTCAACTCTGAGGGGATGTTGATGGGAATGATGGACACTAGGCAGAGAGCCTTAGCCAGAGAATGTAAGTCATGTGGGACCTGCCTTTGAAAGTTGTTGTTCTCCTGGCCTTTTCTTCAGTCTTTCTCTCTGCATTCTCTCTGCCATGACAAGAGACCCTTTCCTCCACCACATGCTTCCTGTTTTTCTGGTACTGGGTATGGAACAGAGGACCTTGGGCTTGCTAGGCAGGCACTGTGGCACTGAGATATCTCCCTGGTTCCCACATGCTTTCTGACATGATGTTCAGCATCACCACAAGCCCAGAGGAACAAAACCAACCATTGAAATTTCTCAAACAATGACCTAAAGTAATTCTTTAATCCCCTGTAGGCATGTTCAGTGTAACAGAAAACTAATACCAAAAAACGAGGTTTGCAACTTATATTTGGTGAATGGAAGAATTTAGCAAAATTTGGAGAAGAAAACAAGTGAAAATATGCTGAGTCCATTACCCATTTTCCCATCCCTAAAACAAGATACTCACCCTCACCAATTTAAATGAGAAGAGGCTTACCTTGGCTCTTGGCTAGCTGGGTTCAGTCCATGGTTGACAGGCTCCGTGGAAGAAAAAATATAGTAAAAATGTATGGAGTAGAAATCTAATCAGCTCAAGGAATCCAGGAAGTAAACAGAGAAAAGAGAGGATGTGAAGAAAAAAACACACCATTCTGAGCCATGGACCCAGTGACTCACTGCCTCTAAAAAGGTCCCAGCCTATAAATGACACCTTCACCTCTAAACTCATCAATGGACGAATGCACTAAGAACTGCACATTCATATTACATTTACCTTACAAAAGCTTCAGTTATGTATATAGAGACATTTAGAGAACACTTTAGATTTGAACAATTACATTCTCCCTTGACATCTAAAATGCTTATGTACCTGTCATTATACAAAATATATTTTAGTCTTTCTGGAGCAATTTTCAGAATTGCAACAGTTCCAACATTTCTCAGTAGCGAAAGTCCATATTGTCCTGTGAGAATCAAGGAAAACTCATGCATGGGATGCCTTTAAACACTCCAATATAAAATGGCACAAATAACCTGACTCAAGCAACAGAATTTACACTTCATTTAGCTCTGCTCTTTTAATCCTGATTTTCGCCTTCAGTCTGGTTAAAAGCACTCAGATATCCTCTGGCACAACCAAAAACTTGGGCTGTCTTGAAAATTCCTGTTAGATCATTGAGTTTGCCACTTTTATATTCATCCTCACACCAAATTTTAGGCATGGAAACAGTGTAGACAAATTCTTTGCCAAATGGAAACATGCATGGCCTGTTGTGTAGTTTTCAACAGAGTCTTCATTTCCTGCTAAAACCCCATCAGTCTGTCCATTACTGCCCATAGTCTCATTAGCATTCTGGAATTCTGAGCATGGTCCCATGCCATAAAGTTCTTCTTGCAGCATCCTAAGTCTTCTCTTGTTTTCATCTCCAAAACTTTCTAAGTGATTTTCACAAAAAAGTTTCAAAACTTTCTGCATCACATGTGTATGCATGGTAACAACAATGACCCACCCATGTAACAATATGTTCATAGTAATTTTCTAACTCTGTGGCAAAATTCCCACCACCGATTTTTCAAAGGACAAGATTTGTTTTGGTTCATGATCTCATATTTCGTGGTTTGCTAGCTCCAATGCAGAACGGTGCCTTGGTACATTGGTGAGGCAGAAAATAGCTATTCATGTGCAAAATGCAATGAGAAAGAGAGAAAGAGAGACAGAGAGACAGAGACAGAGACAGAGCAGAGACAGACACAAACAATCAGAGAAAAATTGCATTCTTCTAGGTCACAAAATAGGTCACCTACCTCCTCTACCAAGACCGTATACCGTATACTAATCAAAATACACTGAGGACTACAACACTGTATTAGTCATACTTTCATTGCTGACATGGATACTGGAAACACACATATGGAGAAGAGATTTATTTTCTCATAATTTGAGTCAATAAGCAGCTAGTTCTAAGATGAGATATCATGGCAGCAGGGCATGGATGGGCAAATCTGCTCATTTCATGGCAGTCTATGAGCAGAGCAGGGGAAGAGGGCCAGAGTGGACAGGATGAGGGGTCAGACCATCCATATGACCCATGGCTGTCACTCTAGGGTACACCCAAACACACTTTCACATGTGATTCATCAATCCCTGGTGATAGGTCCCAAGAAAAATCAAGTTGAAAGTCAATCCTTAACCATTACAAGCACCCTTATAGATTGGACAACCTCCAAAAGACCCACCTTTGAATACATAAGGTTTGAGGGGACAATTTAGATCTAAACCATAACAAAAGTTTCAGGGACAGTTCTGTGATAAGCTCAGATGAATGCTGATAAGACTGCATAAAGTAATACCCCTGACCTTGATGTTACCAAGGAGAATGAGGACTGTGTTGAGAACTGGTGTGGAGGCCATATATGTCCTTCTCTGGAATAAACTTATCTCATGGTTGTAGGTGTGCTGAAAGTTTGGACAAGACAGAATGTAAAGGAGACAGACTAGCTTTGCTGGCACAGGATACTTCAGGACAGACACAGTACTCAGTTTTGGGATGGATATTGATGGCAGTTCAACCAGATTTACAGGGAAAATCAAGCACAAGCATCAAAACGGAAAGTTTTTAAAAACTTGCATTTGGCTAGGAAATAAATTTCTGTGTAGCCTATGAAGTTATGGCTGCTGGATGGATTAACATCATTGAAATTAGACAAGCACTTTCATAGAAGTGTATAGGACAGCGGTATTCAGAGGTGGGAGGGGGCAAAGTAAAAGGAGAGATGCTGATTGAAGAGTACAAACCTGTGGTTATAAGGAGAATAAGACTTGAGTCCTAATAAATAGCCTAGGGACAATAGTTAATAATAATATACTGACTACTTCATATTTGATAAATAGTGTAGATCATAAGTACTCTCCAGGTACATAAGCCATATATCATATGATATAGTCATTTAAAGCATCTAATGTCTTTGATTTACTGTTAATTTTCTAAAGGGTGGTAAATAAATAACATCTACATCAATAACAAGAAATTCGTGTATTATATTTACAAGCATTTCTGTATAAATCCTATAACATTGAATATCTTTCACAATTTACTCCATTAACATTGTCTACTTCAACATAGTTTCATTCCCCAAATTCTGAAGTTGTTAAGAGAAACAAATTTGCCTCCCACTCAGACACTAGCAATGTCTAATGAATTTTCTATGACTACTTACAAGAGAGATAAAATATAAAATAATGAGGAGGTATAATTTCACACCATCAGATAAAATTTCAAATTTGATAGTATGAATTCATGTCAATGTTGTGCAATTTGAAATTTCCTAATAAAAAGAGCAATTCCAAAATTTTAATGTATGTTTCATTCAACTTTGAACTGAATGACAAAACATTGAGATTACCAAAGAGGCTATGAATAAGTCAACAGATGAATAACTACGTCATGTTAAAACAACAAAAACTTTGAAGGTACCACCACTACTCTGAGTTCCCTGGTCCTCATACATTTTTTGACTTTTGTGCCTGTTTTCTTCTCACAAATACACATGAAATCCATCAGCAAAGTCAGTAGTCTCTTTTTTCAAAACATATTAAGAATACACAGCCTCAGATCTCCAATGTTAGCATTTAATATGGGCCGGGCCCCTGACATCTGCCAAGATGATTGTCTAAAGATCATCCTTATCCTTAACCTTGGTGAATAAATTATAAGTTAAGAGAAGAAATACAGCAGATACCAAGAGAATTACCTGTAGGAATATCTTTTGATAAGAAAACCATAAATGAAACCACCAACAGGAAACTTATTGGTACCCACTGGAAGTGATCCTGCAACTGATATTAAGATTAAACTCTTCTCACCTGTTCCTGAGGTTGGTCAATACAGTCATCTGGGAACTGCAATACTACAACCTCCCTGATTAAATCCACCACACTTACCCTCATGACCATTCGCAACATGACATACCTGGGTGTTCATGTAATTACTTATCTTTCCCTTGATTAAGATATAAAAGTGGCTTGTGTTTCCTGACTACAACAAATAGTCTTTATGTTGATCCTTCATATAGTGGAGGACAATAAATATTTGCTGTACCACCGGTGGGTAGGAATTTGAGGTACTGAGCATGGGAAATGTATGTAAGTCTAAGTCAAAGCAGGAGAGGAGCTTTGCTGGAACTGTACTTCCACTGACTTGCATGCAAGAATCCTCACAGTATGACACAACCTACAGGCAATAACAGGGCCACCATTCTGAGAGCAGAAAGGTTAGTGGAACTTCCGGAATGGGGAGAGTCCAGAAAGGGTTCTGCATCTAGGTGAGGCAGCAGCACTGCAGGGAGTCTATGAGTCACACAACTCACAAGGGTAGCAGCAATAGTTTGTGGCCTTCTATATACCAAGTAGATTAAAGGCCATTTTGTAAGAAATGTAAATCAGGGTGGCTCTATGTAAATAGTTAGAACTCTGCTTAGACTATGTTTAAAGCAAATGTGTATATTAATCTTTCGGTTTGGTGCTGTTACTTTTGAGCTAATGAGTCTCAGCCTACTATGAAGTAAACAACTTAGCGAGAGTATCAGTTAGGGAAATATATATATTTTCCAAGGTAGGTTTACCACAGCCACCTGGAGTTCCAGGTGTGGAAGAATGCAAAAGGGATATATGTACTTTAGAGAGCCAGGTGATCCAGTCAAAGGCAAAAGACCAGGAGGTCACTCCAGAGTCCCATGCTAGACCTTATCAGGAAGAAGAAGGGTCTGTGTTGGAGGGCTGAAGAGTGTACTGGAAGGCTGAGATGTCTGCACTGGAAGCCTGGAGATGGACCTTCAAGAGCAAGCATGAAGACGCATGATTATGAAAAGAAAAATAAGTGAGACTTCCTTCTTCTGTCTGATTTTATTCGATCCAGCATACAAGTCTATTAGTTGGGAACACAGAGTGGGTCTTTCTTCTTCAGTAAGTCTATCATGCAGACATACCCACAACCATGCTAAACCAATCAGGTAGATATTACTCTTTCAACCTGACTCCACAGTAACTATCACAGGGGGCAAGAAGAGAAGCCATTTCAGTTCATTTGTAAACCATTATATAATGGATGCACAATAAAAATAGCAAAATGAAGTTAATTTCCCTACAGCTCACGTCCTTCAAAATTAATTGATAAATAAATTTATGCATTAATGAATCTTCACACAGTGCTGGGAATAAAATCTATAGATTTAGAGAAGTTGGGAAAAAATATTGGCCTACATACATTTAGCCCTAATCAGCTTGCACATGGTGTTTGGGTCAATATACAAACACCAGGGAAAGTGAAATAACAAAGAAGGCACTTATTAATATGAATTGATACATCATTCATTATCAGGCAACTGGTCCTATAAAATAAAGTTATTGCAAGGTGTGCTAGCACACATCTGTAATCCCAGCACTCAGAGGGCTGAGGCAAAAGGATCACTGCAGGTTTGAAGCCAGCCTAACCTACATAGTGAAACCCTGTTTCAAAAAGACAAAAATAAAATAAAATAAAATAAAATAAAACAATTATCATGCTGTGAAGTATGAGAAATGTATAATTCAAAAAATTCAAAAAATATTATGTCCTAAAAGTCATATCAACTGAATGGAAAGATAAAATTAAAATTGTTGTCTACTTCAATGAAAAGTTTACATTTTGCCTAGTAAATATCAACGGTCTCGGTACAAATCTATACAGTAATACCCCACACTGAACTAATAATAGTGTCACTCCTTTGGTAATTTCCCTGGCAAACATATCCCCACACTTGTCCCAGTATTACAAAGTATATGAAAACCTACATGAAAGTGATTATAATGATGATCCTTAAAAATCTTGGTTTAGGTTCACAGAAACATGAACACTTGGTGACTCTCAGGGAACATCAGAATGTCTAATAACATTTCATATTCTTTAGATGTATGTGACAACTAAACCAAGAATGTAAATTCCTGTGATACTTACATTGCAGAAAAGTAATGCTATCTAAAGTATACAGGAACCAGTGCCAGGAAGTCATGGTAGATGACCATGTCCCACCAGAGGTGCCAGGAGAAGGGTCAGGGACCTCATGGGATGTAGACAACCTGCCCACTCTGAGCCTACCTGCCATTGTCCCATCAAACCTTGTCCTTCTCTCCACAAGCCCTATCCCATACCTATGTTCCTTAAAGTCTTTTCTTACAGATGCAATAGCTCCTTCATTCTCTTACAGACCCAGTTCTTTAATAAATGTGATGTGTTTTGCTTCATTTACTTATTTTTATTTTAAAGATAAAAAATATTGAAACAATAACCATTAAAACAAATCAAAACAACAAAAATGATACATGACCTCAAAGCAAAATGATAGGAAACAACAGTGGTTGCTACAATACATACTGTATCTTGAAGTTGCTCAGTCCAGCAGAGAAAAGTCATGTGTTTTCCACACATATTTTCTCCAGTGTTAGTTCTGCAAGATCAATGACATGGACTTAGTCCCATAACAGTGTTCTAACTCCAGAGTGACTTCACTCTCCAAAAACTTCTGCAATCTCACTTTCCCAATTAGCAGTGACTAACGTGTTCAGTGGCTTATGTAATTTTAAAACAACAATAGGTGACATGTAACACATTTTAACTCTGGTTTGAGGGAGAGAACACAAAATCATAGAAAAAAAGTCAATCATTTTAAAAACCAAATGAAGTTAAATAATAAACACCACCACACTTGGACAAGCGAGTTAAATAATAAAAAAACTTGCATAAGGATGAGATGGGTTAGTGTTGATAGAATATCTCTTCTGGGAGAGGCTTACTAAATCAACAGAAACTACAAAAGAAACCCTTGTGAAGCCCCATGTTTAGATTTTAGGACTGAAAAAAAATAGGGAAAGGCAAAAGCATGCAACTCTCCAGGGCAATAGGGTTTTTCCATGGAAACATCTTCTTATTTAGTGCCACAATAGGGGCAGGAATATTTATATCCCCTAAGGGGGTGCTGAAATCCTCCTCGGGGAACATTCCTGTCTCCCTGAGTATTTGGGCACTTTGCGGCATACTGAATATCGTCAATGGCCTCTGTGC